>NC_064409.1:69022893-69337893 GCF_023375975.1 Astyanax mexicanus | reverse complement strand
ACAATATTAGGAACAAAATACGAAAGAAACCAAAAGTTCAGAGAGCAGAAGCTTGAGGACCTCAAACTGCCTTGTATGTGATAGGTCCAAAGACATGCTAGTAGCCAATCGGGTTGGAATGTTGCTTTACTGCATCATAATTAATTTGCATGAAGTAAGGAAAATTTCAACTCCGTATCGCTTGTCGCTCTGCCGCTTTGCATCTTGCGCATCGTGCCAACAAATCACGCCCTGCCATAGGAAATGAGCGGCTGCCTGTCACTTTGTCATTTTCCAGTGTGAACGCAGGGTTAGGCTTCAGATGCCAAACACGGCCGAGATCATCGCTATATGCTATGATTGCTATATAGGTGCAGAACATAAGTGCCAGTGCATTCCTCATCAGATTAAAGTATAAAGCAGTTGTAGCTTCAATCATTCTGACAGTGTTGCTGTATGGTAAGTGTTCTCTGAGCATTGTGAGATTGCACCTCTCCATGCTGTGCCAAACATCAGTTCTTCTGAGAATGGGAGGAACCATGTGTGCTGTCATCTCCAGCACAGCGTCTGCAGTGATAACGGATTGATAGACACGTGATCGGTGCTGATAGCAGAGCCGAGCATGCTCATGCCATCTGCTTTCTTGCAATGAAGTGTTTTAACAGAGATTCCCTATGATCACTCGCTAGTTTTCACCTTTTTAATGACGTGTAGGAAGGCTTTTCACAGATTCTTATTTATTTATTTATTTATTTTTTGCAGTCTCTCTCTCTCTCTCCATCCGTCTGCTTCACTAGGGGGATGGAGAGGGGTGGTGAGGGGATAGGGGGGATGCTAATAAACCCATGGGAGTCAATAGGACTGGCAAGGCTGAGTCCAAGGCCCAGGCGAGCTGGAGCTAGAGTACTGCTTCAAGATCGATAGCGACTTCAGCGTCCTTTAATTTGATGGAGGGGATCGATTGAGAAGGCACGGAAAATAGCATGTTTGTGCTTACGTGTGTGCATGCTTTCCTGAATCAGTGCATGTCAGGCTGCCTCGGTGTGTGTGTGCGCGTGTGTGTACATGTGAGAGACTCTGATAAAATACCTGAATAGTGACTTTTTTTGATCTCAGGCTAAGATTTACCAGATACAGCAAAGCTATCAACTATTTGACCACCTCCATTCATGTGTGAAGCTCATTGCTGATGACTTCAGCAGACTAGTGTAAAAATCAATCTGGTTTCTTAGCTCAGCTCCTGATAAAACCGCTCTTCACACGGCGCGCTGCAGTCATTTTACACCATTCTTCTCTATTCTGCTTCCCATCAATAGTAGCCCGCTAAAAGGTCAGTGGATTGGCGGAAACGCGAGGAGCCTGGGTGGCAGGCTAAGTCAGGTGTAATGTATGCGCCGCTAACCTGACTCCTTGTTTAATGCAACAGAGCAATATGCTGATCAGGCCTCGCTATAAAACATCCAATATGGTGGAGCAGATTGCACCTTGTTTACGGTAACACACAGTCTGCTTCAGAGCTCTGTATCAGGATACACGATGCTGATAAACAAACAGGATTTTTTTTTTCCCACCACTCTCTTTCCACCATAAGGCATGTTGATGTTTTCAAATTTGAAATGATTTGCCGTAATTAATTAATTAATAAAGGATTAATACAATGATTATTTTTATTATTAAGATAATATTATTTCATTTTAATTTCTATTTTTTGCCATATTTTAATTGCATATCTTGCAATTAAATATCACATCAATCTTCTTGTTAAGGTTTTTTTTATTTTATTTTATTTATATCTTATCAGGTATAGTTAATATTTCAAATCTCAGTTTAGAATCTTAGTCTTATAGCCTTAAAATATAGTCTTCTATTTCTAACTGTGCTCTCTTACTGTACTACCCCTATTATTGTTGTTTGTTTCTACTATCTATCTATCTATCTATCTATCTATCTATCTATCTATCTATCTATCTATCTATCTATCTATCTATCTATCTATCTATCTATCTATCTATCTATCTATCTATCTATCTATCTATCTATCTATCTCAGAGCATTGCAATGGATTATAGGAATGAATAGAGTGTTTGAACGTAACAATAATGAGAGACCACCTGAGATACCTAAAAGAACAACCATCTGGGATACTCAAGCAACCCTAGAAACCACGAAGCAATATCAAGGCAACTGCTCACCAAAACCACAGAAGCCACCAAGAATACCATAGCAACTGTCTAACATCCACTAACCAACTCCATGGCACTTCACTGCAACCAACTTTAACTGGGGATAATAGGAACTGTCTTTGCAACACCTAAGCAACCACCTAGCAACATCATAGCAACTACCTCAAATTCATTAGCATAAAGTACATAGTAGCACCACAGTAACCACCTGGAACACAAAAACAATCAACTAGCAAAATCATAGCAATTACATGGGACATACAGCTCTGGAAAAAAATTAAAGACCACTTAAAAATAATGAGTTTCTTTGATTTTATCAAATTAAAAACCTCTGGAATGTAATCAAGAGGAAGATGGATGATCACAAGCCATCAAACCAAACTGAACTGCTTGAATTTTTGCACCAGGAGTTGCATAACGTTAACCAAAAGCAGTGTGTAAGACTGGTGGAGGAGAACATGATGCCAAGATGCATGAAAACTGTGATTACAAAACAGGTTTATTCCACCAAATATTGATTTTCTGAACTCTTAAAACTTGAATATGATCTTGTTTTCTTTGGATTATTTCTATTTGGAATTTGGGAGAAAAGTTGTCTGTAGTTTATAGAATAAAACAACAATGTTCTTTTTACCAAAACATATACCTATAAATAGCAAAATCAGAGAAACTGATTCAGAAACTAAAGTGGTCTAATTTTTTTCCAGAGCTGTATTAGCATTAAGTATGCATTAAGTAACACCACAGCAACCACCTGAAATACAAAACAACTACCTAGCAACTGTGCAAAAACTCATCAGCTTCTTAAACTAACAAACTAGATCTTAGCTAAATTAGACCTTAGCTACTTTCTTCAAAATGAGAAATTCTTGTTACATTTTACTGTATTTATGTTTACCTGTATATGTTCTCATGTGATCTGGAGATTTACAAACAAAAAACACTTGAATTATAAATTATAAAATTATAAAAACAATGAATTATAAATAGAATCATGAATGTCTGAGGTGCCTAGAATTTGTCCTCAGTACTGTGTAGAGTGTATATTTTTTTGTTGGTAATCGTAATGCATGCTTATGCTACAGCTCTGTATTTTATGGGCTTATTCCTCTCCTTACTGATAGAATCACTTCACACTGTTGACGTGTCTGTCTTCTCCTGATAAAACAGGGGGAGACTGCACTAAATACCAGGGGAGGTTAGTCCTACCTCATTAATTTCCTGTCAAGTTAAATAATCTCAGTGATAAAACGTGTGTAAAAAATGACATTTCACTTGGCATTAAAGTGACAGATACATTCCGCTGGTGAACAGATTTGCTTAAGCGAGCTGCAATTCCACAATAATAAATCTAATAAATCAGAGTTTTGATCAGTTATGAGACGCTGCCTCGTGTGAATTCTGTCTTAAGTGAGAGTCTCTAGCTTTACTGGAATAACCTCACAAGGGGCATTAGGGGGAGAGGGGGGTTATGCAGTGGAGAAACCACACTAACAGCAAAATCTGGGAAATGTGATAGCCTTTAAAAGCAAAAGCACTCATTGGACTCCAATCTTCACTGAAAAATGACCTTACATATACTGTATGTAGACTGTAATGTATGTATCTACTATCTCAATGAAACTGCTAATAAACCTGCTCTGTGGGATTAAAAAATGAAATGGTAACATCTGTATAGGGGGTCTTCCATAGTCATGACAGACTTGTGAATAGAAAATGACAATAGTGAGTTGTGAAGCTGCAAGAGGTGAATGACTTTCCCAACATCTGTCTTCTGGAATATAATCAAGAGGAAGATGGATAATCACAAGTCACCAAACCAAGCTGAACTGCTTGAATTTTCACATCAGGAGTGGCATAAAGGTATCCAAAAGCAGTGTGTAAAACTGGTGGAGGAGTCCGCATGAAAGGAGATGCATGACAACTGTGATTAAAACCAGGCTTATTCCACCAAATATTGATTTCTAAACTACTAAATCTTTATGAATATGAACTTGTTTTCTTTGCATTATTTGAGATCTGAAAGCTCTGCATCTTTTTTGTTATTTCAGCCATTTCTTATTTTCTGCAAATAAATGCTCTAAATGACAATATTTTTATTTGGAATTTGGGAGAAATGTTGTCTGTAGTTTATAGAATAAAACAACAATGTTCATTTTACTTAAACATAAACCTATAAATAGCAAAATCTGAGAAACTGATTCAAAAGCTGAATTTTATCTAGAGCTGTAGATTTACTTTGCAACTATGGGATTGAAGTACAAGCCATTCTTTGGGTCCTAATGCAGTTTAAATTAAGAGTAGTTGGGATAAGTACTACAGGGTCAAGGAACTGAATAATGCCTTTATTTATAATTGAGGCTAAATAAGATAATTTTAACAGTATTTTCAGAGCTGTAAGTGTCTGTGAGCACTGTATTACTCTATAAAGGCAAAGTGGAAACCAGTTAATAGCAGATTAAAACAATATGATAATGCAAAAGCAAGTGGCAATTACGGGGTTCAAGCATGAGCCATTCTTTGGCTCCTAATGCAGATTGACCCCATGAGGCCATGTCTAGTTTGACAAGTGATACAGGGTCATCAGGAGATGATGATTCAAAAGCTATTAGTTTAGTCATAGTTTGGTACTTTAATCAAAGTGGAAGTTTAAGTTTTGTACAGATTGAGCTTTTAACTTTAGAATAATAAGCTGCAGACATTGAATAAAATAAGTAAAAGTCTGACATTTCTGATAATAAGACACTTATTAAGGTCAAGACATGAATAAAGTCTTCATTTAAAATTTAGACAAAATAAGATAATCATAACAGTATTTTAAGAAATGTAAATGTAAGTGAGCACCTTATCACTCCCTAAAGAAAGAGTGAAAACTAATGCAGATTAATACCAGTACGATAATACAGATGCAAGCGGCAATTACGAGGTTCAAGGGGTTCAAATGTCTAAATCTTTGGGTTTTATGTAGTTTAAACTATGAGGACAGTTGAAGTGACAAGTGATAAGGGGTCAGAGATGATTCTAAAGGTCTTAGTAGTGTATTATGAGTTCTAGTCAGGGACTTTTAACAAAGTGTAAATTTGAGTTTGGCACAGATTCAGCTTTTAACCTTAGAATAATCAGCTGTAGACAATGAACAAAACAAGTTAAATTACTGACATGACTAACATGACATGACTGATCAGACACCTATTAAGGTCAAAAACTCATATTAATGTCTAAATTATATTGCACATATTTATTTGTAGTATTTCTAATGGGTTTAAAATGTGTGACTTCGTTTCTGGACTGCATCCTAATTAGATTAGTCAGACTAAAATTATTATTATATAGTCCACACTGAAACACAAAATCCAAATCCAATTACTGTGTAATACAAAGTAAGCAAATTGACATGCTATTTCTTAGTGTTTCGATTGCTCTGGGAGGGGTTTTGATTGGTGAATGTGTCTTGGAGAGCTGAATGTTTTAACCCTGTTATAACAGGGCCCTAATGTGTCTTATTCTTATATAATCCTGATTCTGATGCTTTCTAGCGTGTACTCAAACTAAGCACGGTTTGGTTATATGGTGCTGGAGCACGGTTCTGCCCCCTCCCCGCTCCCGTGCTGGCCTGCACTCACACTGCGTTTAAACAATCCGTGCCTGAGCACACTCACATCATTACTCACTGCTCAGAGGGCTTGCCGGTGTTGTGTCGAATTCAGCAACCCCTGCCATGAAAAGCACCCTCTCTCAGGAGTGCATTTGAACCGTCTTCTTGATAAAAGCAGATATAATCTGCTTTAACTTAAAAATATGCGCCAAAAGTCATAGTTATCTCAGTCACGCTTACATACATAATGAAATGAGAGGGGTGCTTTTCTTGGCAGGGGTGCTTAAGGTGCTTAATTTGACAAAACACTGCCATGCTTGTTTACAGAATTACTGGTAATCTTGTCATCTTGTTCTGTGCTCGGGTACAGGTAGCGTTCACACTGCATTCATATCATGCTCAACTCCAAGTAAACCGTGCTCTGGAGCACTTCTTTAAGTGATCACGTGCATTGGAATCTGAGCATGACGGGTTAAATCCACTCTAGTCAGTTCCTAATTCCTAACACTGTCCAGTTCCCCAAGAGTGTGTCTTTCTGGTTCTATCTATTCTAATTGAACCATGTACAGGACTTAACACCTTTCTAAACTAAGAAACTAATGTTTTATAGTAATATGGACATGATACCATTAAAGAACACCTACTGTAGTTTAAAAGTCAAGAAATGTATTACTAAATTATTGGAATACGTTAGGCCTCCTCCGTAAGCCTAAAAGGCCCTGATGGATTCTAAAGCTGTTAATATTTATGTTATTTCTGAATGAAGTCAGGGCTTATTAACTTATTATCACTTAATAACTTTCACAGTATATTTTCATACTTGCATACTTTATATTCACATACCTACCACTGCACTCTATTCAGACTGGAGGTCATAATGCAGTGTCTGGAAGTCAAACGAGACGAGAGAGATTTTTAAACTAATCAGTATTAAAGTACTGCTCGGTACAGCTGCTCATGTGCAAGACAAATCACCTCTGACCATATCCATTACTCCTTAAAGATCACCTTACACCTAATCAATCACGCTATCGAGCAGCCGGCACTGAGGGGCTGCAGAGAGAGAGAGAGAGAGAGAGAGAGAGAGAGAGAGAGAGAGAGAGAGAGAGAGAGAGAAAGAGTGCAAAGAGGAGAATGGAGAAAGCATATATGTGTGGGTCTGTGTTTGTATGTGTGTGTGTGTGTACAAGTCTCTGCTAGGAGATAACTGACACAGAAGTTGCCAAAGTGGTCATAAATCCCCCCAGAAGTGTGTCACATATGGGAAAAAAGTCTCCACCCATAGTCATTTCATCAATCACATGAGCTGCATTGACTCAGCTGAATGAAGCTTCAGTCCCTTTACTTACTTTAAGGTTACTTACTTTAACTCTACGGTCACCCCATCCTCATCAGGAGTGCTGTCCACAGACTATTTCAAACCGCTGGCGGAGTGACGGCTGCAGCTAAAGGCTGAATCAGCTACTCATGCTCGCTAGCGGTCAGAGTTGGGGACTGTGCAGCTGCTGTGTGCTGATGCAGTCTGAATAATACTCTACCTGCGTCTGCATTCAGCTCAAGACTGGGACAGGCCTCTGGAGCACTTACCTCCTCAATCCTTTACTGCACTCGCACCACAGCACACATAACATCATCACAGTACACATACCAGGACTGTGGGGCTTCATTTCCATTCAGTTCACCAAACTGGGTTTAGATTTGAATTGAATAAAGGGGGTTGAGTATGTATTTCAATTGAAGACACTGTTTTTAAGGCTTAACTGTGAATACTTTACACTATATGGACAATAAGGTTTTGGGACACCTGCTCATACATGCATGCTAATTTTCTGAACGAATCAATATTAAAACATTTTTTTTCCTGTTACTGTCCAGGAGAGGCAACAGCCACATTAGTAAAGTCTATCTTATCCCAAAAGTATTGGATGGAGCACCATCATTCCAGAAAACACAGTTCCACTGCTCCACAGATCAATACTGGGAGATTTGTGCCCCATCAAATAGCCCACATCTGGTATTAGGCATACTAATACCAATGGCTTCCTGTTAACTTACTCCAAAAAGTCCAATTTTACAATGCTATGTAATGATGTACAAAGGCTATGGGATAAAACACCCATGAATAACACCCATAGTAGACACCAGTGCAATGGGTGATAATGATCATGACCGGTGGCATCTGGCTAAAACTGTCCGTGCCAACATGGGACTTAGCCAAAGTCATGGCACAACTCTAGTTCATGAACCCTGTGTGCACATGAGCAATGCAACTTAAAGTACCGTATTTTAAAATTGTCCCAAAAATCCACAGTGCACCTTATAATCTGGTGCGCCTTATGTATGAGTTCTACCAATCAGGTTGTAAGGAGCAGTAAAGCCACTTGACTTAAGTACAGCGTTATAAAGGAATTTCAGTGAAGTTTCTCCAGCAACAAGGCTGGAGCAGTATTAGCATTAGCCGCTAACCACAGTGCTAGCTCTTTTGCTGCTCAGACGTGAGAATATCAGATTGTATGTTGTCTGTGTGATTTCCATGTTAAAACAAGCTACATGGGATAAGCTGATAGCGCCCTGGCTTACCGGAACACTCAGGGTTCCTCAGTGTAGCGCTGTTGGACGGCATTTACTAGTGCTAAGTGCTGCTAACAATGGGTAGCTAAAAATATTGGAATGACTGTCAATAAATTAAAGTTCTTTACTCACCCAAATAAACAGTTTTTAGGAGAAAATTCTTAATTATTTTAAGAATTACAATTTTGTTAAGTTGGGTGCCCCAGAGGCGAGACCAGCTTATTAGAAGGGAAACATGGCGACACCCCTGTTCCTTACTACTGTTACTTAAAAGGCGCCTTATAATCCAGTGTGCTTTATAGTCTGTAAGATACTGTAACCTAATAAATCTATTAGAAGGTCCATTAACAGGCTCTAATTGATTATTCTGGAGTTTAATGTTCTTGGATTCAAAGTGTGTCTCTTTTATTTGGTCCCTGTCCCTCACTCAACTCATATCTAAACCTCTGATGTGAACTCCATGGAAAAGTTAGGAAGTGACCCCAGTCCACATGTATACAATAATATAAACTTGTTAAAGAAGGCTTGCAGAGCAGAAATAACAAGCAGGACAGCAGGATGTCATGTATTAAAGCAAGGCACCTACAAGCTTTTCCATACTGGAGGAAAATTGCTTGTGGGCCATTCTTGCTATTTAGTATTTTGGTCTTGTTCGAGAAATGGCCAAAATTTGATTTCATCCTTTTAGCTAAACATATTGGTATAGTTTAATATTTATTGTATTTCATTTATTATGTGTAACCAGTGTGCACAAGATTTTCAATCATACTGGAAATATTATCAAACACCCCAGAGTGTGAACAAATCAAAACAAATCTAAATCCAATCCTGTTTGCCCCTGTCACACTCTTTAAATATCTGTGCTACAGTACGCTACAGCAAATACTTACATTTCCCCAGACACTGTAGGGAAAATGGACTCACGCTTTGTATGCATGATTATGTGTGTGTGTGTGTGTGTGTGTGAGTGTGTCTGTGTCTGTGAGTGGAAACTTAGTTCCTTTTCTCAGGCAATGGATCAATCATCTCTTAAATCTGAATTATGCATTACGTTAGGGCTGCACAATACACTAACATGCTAAAAGTGTTCAAATCGATCATGACGTGTTACCTTTATGGGGAGGCTTGGGAATGCCCAAGCATTGTTCAATTTGTGAGGTGCTATCTGAATGAGGTAAATGAGGTTGCCAGCGTGCTCATGGCAAGCTGACGGGAATTGTCAGAGTTTGAGTGAGGCCCGATAGTGGGTGCAATATGGATGGAATATTCAATTTCTGAGGTTGTGTGCGCATTTAATATTCATTGATCAACATTGTTGTGTGTAATAAGAATAGGTCATAGAAGGCATTACCACTCACAGTGGACAGTGCAGTGGGTGGAAATGATTGTGACTGGCGGTGTCTGGCTAGAATTGTCAGGTTAGGGCAGTGTTCTTTAGTGTCCATGGAACACGCCATCATTTCTGTTCCATGAAATGAGGCATATCAATATATATCATACACTCACCGGCCACTTTATTAGATACACCTTGCTAGTACCAGATTGGACCCACTTTCGCAGAACTTCCTTAATTCTTCGTGGTACAACAAGGTACTGGAAACATTCCTTAGAGAGTCTGGTCTATATTGACATGATAGCATCACGCAGTTGCTGCAGATTTGTCGGCTGCGCATCTATGGTGATACATGAATCTCCTGTTCCACTACATCCCAAAGCTGCTCTATTGTATTGAGATCTGGTGGCTGTGGAGGCCATTCCAGTACAGTGAACTCATTGTCGTGTTCAAGATACCAGTCTGAGATGATTCGCATTTTATTACATGGCGCAATATCCTGCTGGAAGTAGCATCGGACGATACAGGCACACTGTGGTCATAAAGGGATGAACATGGTCAGCAACAATACACAGGTAGGCTGTGGCGTTGACACAATGCTCAATTGGTACTAATGAGCCCAAAGTGTGGCAGGAAAATATCCCCCACACCATTACTGCACCACCACCACCAGCCTGAACCATTAATACAAGGCAGGATGGATCAGAGCTTTCATGTTTTTGAAGCTAGATTCTGACCCTAATGTCCAAATATAGCAGCAGAAATCGAGATTCATCAGACTAGGTAACATTCTTCCAATCTTCTATTGTCTAATTTTGTTGGGCCTGTGTGAATTGTAGCCTCGGTTTCCTGTTCTTAGCTGACAGGAGCAGCACCCGGTGTGATCTTCTGCTGCTGTAGCCCCTTCGCCTCAAGGTTGGACGTCTTATGCTGATGTTTAGAGATGTTCTTCTGTAGACCTCAGTTGTAACAAGTGGTTATTTAAGTTACTGTTGCTGTCAGCTGGAACCAGTCTGGACATTCTCCTCTGACCTCTGGCATCAACAAGGCATTTTCTCCGACAGAACTGCAGCTCACTGGATATTTCCTCTGTTTCAGATCATTCTCTGTAAACTCTAGAGATGGTTGTGCTTTAAAATCACAGTAGATCAGCAGTTTCTGAAATACTCAGATCATGCCACATTCAAAGTCACTTAAATCACCTTTCTTCCTCCATTCTGATGCTCGGTTTGAACTGCAGCAGATCGTCTTCGCCATGTCTACATGCCTAAATGTATTGATTTGCAGCCATGTGATTGGCTGATTTGACATTTGCGTTAATGAACAGTTGGAGAGATGTACCTAATAAAGTGGCCAGTGAATGTATATTAGTCTGTAATGAAATTGCAAATAGATCAAAAACTAATACAAGCTTCTAACTAGTCAATTTGGACAATGTGGGAATTTGTAAATTCAATATAACGTAATTGCAGTCTGTATAGAGCAGCCCTAAGCTCTGCTAAGCAGTGTGAACATGAAGAGAGTGAAGAAAGCTCACATGTTAAATGATTAAACTGATTTTTTGGGTGAAAAGTGCAGAGGGGGTGCCACTCACATTGCACTAGTATGCCAGCCAGAGAGTTCTTGAATTTCTCCTTGGCCTCCTCCATCTCCTTCTCGTGCGCGGCCTTCTCATTCATTAGTCTGCGGATGTGACTGTTGGAGGACTGGATCATGGAGTAGAAGTTGTTGGCGTTCCGCCGGTTCACCTCCCCTCTCTCCACCCAGGTCAGCAGGACACGCACCGCCTCGGGGAACTTAGAGTCATCTGAAAGCAGGAGGAGAGAGAGCAGGGTGAGAGGAGAGAGAGCAGGGTTAGAGGAGAGAGAGCAGGGTTAGAGGAGAGAGAGAGAGAGAGAGAGAGAGAGAGAGAGAGAGAGAGAGAGCAAGAAGGAGGAAAAGGAAAGAGAGAGGAGAGAGAAAAATACAAGGAAAACAAAAAGAACAGATCAGAAGAAGGAAGGAAGAAAGAAAAAAGTACAGAGAAAGAAATAAAAGAGAGAGAGAGAGAGAGAGAGTGCAACAAAGATAAGAGGAATATGAAAAAAAGGAGAGAAAGAAATAAAAGAGAGAAAAAAAGAACGATACAACAATAGTAAGAGTAAGAGAAATGCAAAGAAAAGGGAACAGAAAGGCAAAGAAAAAGAAAAACAAAAAGAAGTTGAGAAAAAAAAGAGAACATAAAAAAAATAAAAGTGTGTGGGAGAGACAAGGTGTGAATAAAAATCATTTCAAAACTATTAAACAAACATGCAATAAATAAATAAAACAAACATAAAGGCATTACATGGCAATAAATAAATAACAGCACAATTAAATGTGATTGTGAATAAAAAACAATAACACTGCCAACAAAATAAAATATGCACTGAAAATTTTATTCACTTCTGAAGCATTAATTCAGGGAAAGAGAAATCTTATCAAATACTGCAATATATGGATTATAATATGGATTATTATTGCCACTACTGCTTTAAACTTTCATAACACATCCTGATCACAAAACTCTACAGAGGGCTTTTCATTTGAAATGAGGGATACAGGAAGTGTGACTTAAGGATGATAGAAAAAAAAAGAAAACAGGAAGAGAGGAAAGGAGTGAATTAATCAGGTTGCACAGTTGAAAAGATAATTAAAAAATTGCATAAATCCAACGATGCACATAGACACTTTGTGACTTCAAGCTCTGTTTGATTCCTCAGTCATCTCAAGTGACTGAAATTTACTCAGAAAACCAATAAATGCTAAGGCTAAATTACTTCAGCTATATAACTATCCTAGCCCTAGCCCTGTACAGCTTGTACACTGTGGGCATGCTAACACTGCTTATAAGCTGTGGAAACTGTGGCTAATTAACTAAATAATTAACTTAATAAACCCTGGTAATGTCATGGACAGATATAACTCCATGCCTTTTAAGCAACCTTTTGTTTGACTGTTTATCATTTCATATTTTTATTTCTCATGATGGACAACACAAAAATACCTTCCTGTACCTTCAGACCTGTATAATCTTGCCCACTCGAAAACAATCAAACAAACTTTTCTCAAAGCTAACGTGTTAGCTCCGTGGTTAGAGCTCTGGTTTATTAATCATAGTTTTTTGGCTCAGTAAGTCACTACAGCTTTGTTTTAAGGAGTGCTGTAGATCCATATCCAGAATATGTCTACTCTATAATATACAGTACTGTATTATACCTTATCTAGTCTAACACTGGAGTAACATTTAAACACAGACATTCTGTCCTTCAGCCCTTCAGCCTCAACTCAATCTATGTATTCAGACAAAGAAGCTGTTGAAATATAGCAATTCATATCGATTAAACGCAGCTGAAGTAAACTAAACAAAAGCCTTACATAAGTAAGCTAAACGTCTGGATGTGCAGCCCTGAACTGAGCAGCAGCTTCTCCTTGTTAAACTACAGCTCACACTTCTAAACCATCAATACACTCCGTACTGCGATTCAATTAGACTTTATTGTCTTTACACTAACACACAGTATTGTACAGTACAAGCCTTGTAATCTCCAGTGAAGTAATAGATAAAAGACACGGGACAATAGACGAAACACAAGACAAGGTTTACAGACGAAATAAATACAGCAGCCAATAAAAACTATTCAGTGAACACAAATATGAGTCTGTGCAATTGTGTACACGAAGGAAGCGTCTTATATTATTTAAAAAATCGTCAGGTGCACCTTATGTATGAATTTTCCCAGTCAGGTTGTAAGGAGCAGTAAAGCCACTTCACTGAAGTGCAGCATTATAGAGGAGTTTCAGTTTAGTTCTCAAGCAGTATTAGCATTAGCCGCTAACCACGCTAAGCGCTAGATTTTTCGCTGTTCAGAGGTGAGTATTATCAGCCTGTAGCCTGCTGCTAACCCCTGTTAGCACTGCTGGAGCCGCATTAGCATTACCCGCTAATTGCGCTAAGCACTGTAGGACTGTAGTCTGTGTGTTTACCGTGTTAAAACAAGCTACGTGGGACAAACCGCTAGCTAACATCGCCCTGCTTTACCGGAACACTCAGGGTTCCTCAGTCTGCTGTCTGCTGTTTAGCGCTGTCTAAATTTACTGTAAATAAACAAAAGCCCTTTACTCACCCAAATAAACAAATCTGTGTACATTAACATCCAGTGCTTGTTTGACCAAAAAAGTGTTTTTTTTAAGAATAACAGTTTATTTATCTTAGCTTAGCTTTACAGCTCTGCTCTATTAGAAGGGAAAAAAATGGGGACACCCCTATTCCTTAATAGTGTTGCATAATGCACCTTATAATTTGGTGTGCCTTCAATATGACCATAGACTAGAAACTAGTTGTTTATTTATAGTGCACCTTATAATCCGGTGCGCCTTATAGTGCAAAAAAAACATGACTGTCTTGACTATGGATTCCAGCGATTACGAAGGAATATCAGATTTTTAAGAGTGTAATTTTGCAGAAGACTAGGTCTGGTGTGTGTAAATAGCATTGCATATGCCATGTATAGTATGTGTATAGTGCAAGTAATGATTAATGATGGGCAAATGTGACAGTTTAAATCTCAAGGATTATTTCATGTTACAATAAATGAAAACAGATATATTTTGCTTTAGGGCTGCATTATATTGGAAAAAATATCTCTTTGGTAATATGTATGATAATATATAATGACGCTGCTGAAATTATATTAGAGGTGTAATATCGAATGAATTTGGCGGTGGGGGCATGTATGAGGTAGGGTCTTTTTCTTGATGAAAGAAAGAAAAATTAAAAGTAGGGAACAAAGCAAAGGTGCTAGAAAATATTGATATGTCAGAGTATCGCAATATTATGCTGATTTTCAAAGACACAGACAAATATGTGTCACATTGCTCTGCTGCTCTGATTGGATAAAAAATGTCACCTTGTCTTTTAACCCTTGTGTGGTGTTCATATTTTTGTTACTTGTTTGCTTGTATTTAATTCAGCAAAATTAAGCAATTTTACATTTAAATGCTTTACACATGCTTGCTTCAATTAAATTGCAAGCAATATAAACAGCTTACATGGTTAATATTTGCCCTTTACCTTTCTTATGTTACATTTCTTTCAAAAAGTGCTACTCTTTTTTTATTAGTTTTTTTTATAAAATGTAAAAGAAAATGAATTAAACTCAAGATATGAGTAGAAAATTTGTTTAGTTTCAAATTTACAAACCAAGCAATGTTTATTAGCCCTTGGCCAAACATACTGTATGTAATATAAATGTGTTTTTCACAAAAAATGAGCCAATGCCAATGAGTTTGAGTTAGAAAAAATACTTTTTTGTATCATTTGATGAAAAATGAAATCGGGTCCCACAGACCCCAACACCACACAAGGGTTCAGATTTTCAGATTTTATGAATGCAAATGATGCATGGTGTGTTTTAATATTTAAAAAAATGCAATATATCATCTTACATCTTACAATATTGCAATATTTAGCAATATATCAATATGCAAACTCTGCACTGTGATGCATCAGGTACTTTTGCACTTTGGACTTCATGTAGCTTCTACCTGCCTACTCTCCCTATTTATTTTTTGGCATATTTATCTTTATCTATTTTGTTCTATTCTATTTGTATTGTGTTCTTTTTTTTGTTATCTTATTTTATCTATATTATCTATTTTAACAACAGCTCTTGGGTGTAAACTGGATCGTAAAATCACAATTTCGTTCCACCTCATGTACCACATGTGATGCGAATGACAATAAAGTATCCTTGAATCTTTGAATAAAGTAAAGAGAAACTAAAGATGGGGCGGACAGACAGAGCGAGACAAGACTGGGAAAGATAGAGAGAGAGAGAGAGAGAGAGAGAGAGAGAGTGAGAGAGCGAGAGACACAGGCAGATGGTGGGGAGGTAGTGAAGTTGGTGTCAGGGAGGAAAGCGTCTCATCTTAGACCCAACAGTGTCGAGGCACATTAGCGGGACATGCTTATTGGGCCAAGACAAACTACAGGGACACGCGCACAAACAGGAGGGCTTAGAGGAGAGAAAACATCACAGAAGGAAGGAGGATTAGCAAATGTATTTTGGGCACCATTAGCCAAACTCTGATACCAATTAGGATGCCAGAGGATAAATACATTCAGTGTGTGTTGCGTCTGTGGTTTACAGAACACAGCTGTAGAAAAAAAAAACAGCGCTACGGACTGCAGGTCACTAAAATGAGCAGTATGAAAGTGCTCTCCATACCTCTTGCTGTATTTGTTTACCATTCAGGTGGAGAGATGATGATGATGATGATGAGGAGGAGGAGGAGGAGGAGGATGATGTTAATGCAGCTCTAAAATAATTAGGCCTCCATTAAGCTTCCACATACGCTAATGCAGCTTTCACAGTGGAACTCGCTTTACCAGCCTGCTCTATAGCTTCTGCATGGTTTCCACATCGATTGATTTCAAGCACAGACAGAGCTGGCCTGGTTCTGAGCGGCGATTTGTACACAACTGTTTATTTTACATGTTATTTTTTTTAAAGCTGCATCTTACATTTAGAATGTAAACCTGTTACAGCAATATACAGCTCTGGAAAAAAAAATAAGAGACTACTTAATGATGATGTTTTTCCTTGATTTTACCAAATTGAAAACCTCTGGAATATAATCAAAGGGAAGACGGATGATCAGAAGCCATCAAACCAAGCTGAATTGCTTGAATTTTTTGCACCAGGAGTAAAGGCATAAAGTTATCCAAAAGCAGTGTGTAAGACTGGTGGAGGAGAACATGAAAACATGAAAACTATGATTAAAAACCAGGGTTATTCCACTAAATATTGATTTCTGATCTCTTAAAACTTTATTAATACGAACTTGTTTTCTTTGCACTATTTGAGGTATGAAAGCTCTGCATCTTTTTTGTTATTTCAGCCATTTCTCATTTTCTGCAAATAAATGCTCTAAATGACAATATTTTATTTGGAACTTATGTAAAATGTTGTCCGAGATTTCTAAAATAAAACAACAACTGTTCATTTTACTCAATCATATACTGATTCAGAAACTGAAGTGGTCTCTTATTTTTTTTTCCAGAGCTGTATTATTTTCTTTGATACATATATCAAGATAATTAAAAAATAAAAACAGGAATATTAATATATTTTACCATCTTAGTCAATTATTCGATATGGCATGATATTAATATTAATATGCCTCTTTGTGTATGGAGGACTGAAGTAAATTAATGATATTGAGAAGAAAAAATCAGCTTATGTCTGTTTCTAACATTGACTGAGATTTAAGTGTTCCTACTCCTTCATGCAGAATTCTCTCAGCTGTTTGATGTTTGAGGTGTTCTGGCATGCACAGCCTAGTTCAAACCTGCCCCAGATGATCTAGGTTGGATTAAGAGATCTAGGCTTTGACAGGGTCATTTCAGAAATCTGTCTATTTCTTTCTTTTAAAGAATTCCTACAAATAAATTTCGTTTTATGGGTCACTGTCATGTTGCTTGGTGTATCTCTGCTATGTTTAAATCTGGGATAAAGACCAAATGTCCATATGTTTAAATATGTTAAAGGTTTTAATGGGCTGTCCAATTTTTATAAACATAACTAAAAAACATATAGATACAGATTTTCATTATTTGGAAAAATTAAGGGAACATTCAGTTAAACAGCGGGCTAGAAGCTGCACCTATGATCAGGAGATCGCCGGTTTGAATCCTGTTCATGCGGTTTGCCATATGTTACCAGAGTTACCAGAGCCCTGAGAGAGCAGAATTGACCTTGCTCTCTCTGGGTGGGTAGATGGAGCTTTTTCCCCACATCACTCCAAAGGGTGATGTCGATCAGCACAAGGCTGCGTCTGTGAGCTAATGTATCGGAACCGAGTCGCTGCACTTTCCTCCGAGCAGCATCCATGTGATGCTAGTCGACAATGTTACATCAGCAGCAGTTTGAAAAGAGGCGGTGGCTGGCATCAAATGTATCAAAGGAGGCATGTGTTTGTCTTTCCCCTTCTGGTGTTGGAGCATCACTAGTGATAGGGGGAGTCCTAATGAATGGATTGGGTAACTGGCCGTGTAAATTAGGGATAAATGGGGAAAAAAATGCACTAGAGAATCAACAGCACAGAGTTTATATATATAGAGCTTAGATTTGAACCACCTGCTCTTTGCTGAAGAAGCCATTGCTAATTAAGGTCTGAGACACAGGTAAAAGTTTTTCACTTTTTTTCAATTGTACAAAAGGAAAAGATTTTTGGATTTTTGTTTGTCTTCAGACTAAAGCAACTCTGAAGCAAACTCTGCTTTCATGCTGGGGGGGGGATGAACTACAGGTCAGACCTGGCACAAAACGACCCACTGATGTAGAGCTAAAACCCTTTAAAATAAGTGCTCTAAAGGAGGCGCTGCCCATTACCCAGCTTGTGACGGCTATTGCCGGGCTGGCACGTCCAGCGGCTCTTGCAGGTGCATTGCAATTCAACCTGGCTGGGTTTTTTAATGCTAGCCAAGCTGTTCCCTGAGGCCGCTACAAAGCCTCGGCCCAGAGCTGGTGGGTGGGAGTGGGAGGTGGAGGGTAAAGTCATTGTAATGAAGGGCATTAAGATTCTGCTCAGGGTTTAAGTGTCGCCTTTTGCTGTCTCTATTCTAAAAGGCAGTTACGACAGAAGCTGCTGCTTTGTTGGGAGGCGAGAGTCGCGGCGCGGGGCTGTGGCTCGGCTTCGGGAGGCCCGTCGGCTGTTTAACATAATTCTGGCTCGGGCTGTGCAGGCAGATAAGGTGATGTAGAGAGACAACAGAGATATTGATTGCTGTTGTGAATGACACAATAAGAATCACTTTGTCCTTGTTGTCCTAATCCTCTCGACACACCCCCGCATGCGCACACATACACACACACATTCACGCACACATTGCAAGAGATGCATCCCTCAATGCATACACAATCCCAAGAGTGCCTGCACAAACATCAAATGCAACAAATGCAAGTAAAAAGGCATTCACACTCAGATGTAATGAGTATTAATATCGATAATAAATAGAGTCTCTATCCTATTTCTTTAAACCACAGCCAACAAAGCTCATCAATCTGACTGAGTGCATCCAATCACAGGAAAGTATGCAGACAAAGGGGAGGGGCTTAAACACACATTACACACGTTGTATCCATGCTCAAATACGTGTACTGCATAATAATAGCTCACGCTTCAGGAATACACATACTGCACCTCAGACCTCAAAATGAAAACCGTCAAATCGTTATGCCCCCTAGTGTGCATGCGCATAAGCTCTGATTAGCATATTAATATTAACATATGAACAAAAAAGAGAACATACTGTGTCATTTCAGAGCTATTTTTGGATCTCCAAAAACAAAATTTTTGTTTTGCAAATTCCCCACACTAACCGATTCCTGATTCTCATACAAAATGTAATAGACAAGGAAAAGGATGAACACGAGGAAGATTTAAAAAAATGTGAATGTGAGTAATTGCTGCGTTAGATAAAAGAGGACTTCTGACTTCTACAGTCCACAGAATAAAATTCCTAAAGGTTTGGGGTCGATAAGTTTGGAAAAGTCTTTCATTTCCTGATGAATTTGAGTGTTTCATCAATTTTTTTCACCCTCTTTTTAACAGTATAATCATGCAAGCTGGTTTTATCTGAGCTTATCAGGTAAAACAGGACAGTCAGTAAACAAGCTACATATACTGTATATAGAGTAAATAAGGGGGCAATTCCTTTTACATAGGACCAGCTAATGAAGGACGCTATCTTTCCTTAAGTAAATTAAACTATAATTTAAAAACTGGATGTTGTGTTTACACTGGTTATCTTTACTTTGAAGGGAAATATTTGAATGAAAAGAGAAGGGAAAAATCATTTTCACTGTAGTGTACTTGCATTAATATAATTCTTTATAATAAGGCACAACTTCATTGCATCAAGTCAAACATTTTTTTTTATGTTTGAGTATAATTACAGTCCCTAGCCATCACTGGCATGCTATCCTGTTTGTAGCTTATTTATATGAGGATTGGTGCCCATTTCTCCTTGCACAATGTTTCCAATTTGTGAAATTCTTAAACCATCTTGAACACTTGAGATCTATCCACAGATTTTTCCATCCACAATCATGCGTCACTGGCTGCAACACAACTCCATAGCTTCATGGTTCAACCAACTGCTTAACAGTTAGAAAGGTGTTCTTTGAAAACATTGAAAAACGTTGATCACAGACTCCCAAAAGTTAAATTTTTTACTCTGAAGAGTTCTTTATTAAATCCTCATATGCAGGTGTTGCTGCACAGTAAAAGAGTGCCCACTAGTCCAGATTCTGTTTTGTTGTTTGAAGTCAAACAAGATTGCTGATATGTCTTTTACAGGATCTTTCTAAAAATGTAAAGATGTAAAACTTAACTTACTGACTTATGACTGCAGTGGTTTTAGTTAAGCCATTCTTTACTAAATAACAATTAAGAGTCAATTATTAATTATCACACTTTTTAAAATCTACTGAAGACCAAAAAAACGTCAAATGAGCCATATTGCTCAAAGGAGCAAAATTGTTGTTTCTACTTTAGTTTGCACTCGTTATGCTGCTGTGTTCAGAGACAAAATAAATGGTTTGCACATCATAAATTATTACGACTTCATTGTGTTCTATCGAAATATAAAACTAAAGTCCTCATATGTGGACATCATTTTTCTCAGACACCACATCATGTAAAAAGATAATTCTTTGTTTTTACACTGATCAGGTGACAATTAGCCCAAATAGCAATAAAAAATGTGTGCCATGCAAGAGTTCGGGTCTTAGGAGGTTAAGGTACACAACCATGTACTAGTACTAAAAGTGCTATATTTACTTTTTTCCATTTAGCCAAAGTGTAATTTATTATTTCAGCAGTCAAAAGGTTTTTGAGCTTGGTAATGATTCTACAGTATTTAGAATTATTGTCTTTAACACAGAACACATAAGGAAATCTCATTCTAAGAGAGTTAGTGTTATACAGCTTTAGTGAAACAGCTGCCTCCCATCAGGAGCTCATACAGAGTGTCAATCCTAGAAATTGACTGATTCATTAGTGTCAAAATATATCAGCACAAATACATACAGAACTGTACATTATCAATATCTATCTGTTCTGTATATAGAAGCTAGGCCCCAATACGTGCACACACACACACATACAGACACACAAACAAATACAGATGCCTATACACACTCACACTCTGTCAGACACAGGTATACACACATACAATCACACTCACGCAGGCGTACACACTCACACACACACATCAACACAATCCATGCTGAGTGAAGAGCAGCCAGCGTTCACAGTGGAACGAGGTGTAGCTCAAATGAGCTGAGTGTGATTGCACTGAGGGAGGATCTTGATTTATTTGCGTCTGTCCTGACCACTGAGAGCCACAAAGCTCCGTCTAATGATTTGCATTAATAATCCATCACATCACCCCGCAGATTGAATCAATGTGTCATAAAGATGAACTCCTGAGGCTGCGCTCAATATTAATAGAAAGATTTACTTTTACAGGCCTGCTCAGTAACTAGCCGCCAGCTCAACAATCCCCCCCCCCCAAAAAAAAAAAACATTTAATTATTTATTCAGTACTGAAACTGGTTTAAGAGAACACACCAATCACTACTCAACACTAACAGCAAAACAAGGCTCAAAAAATACACTTAAAAACATTATCTAAAGGTCATGGACGATAGATGAATATCTGTCCACGTGCACAATGGGGATTATAAGGGATGGATTTAAAATAGTATACATATAATATATAATATAATTATCAGTCATACCAGTTATTTTCTTAGAAAAGTTTCTGAATTTTACTATCATTATTTTGTGTATGTATTGTGTATGAATTTGTGTACATCTAGTATATATATATATATATATATATATATATATATATATATATATATATATATAGTTGGACCTCAGGAAGAATAGCTGCTATTGCAATATTGCAATAGCAGCTAATGAGGATCCAAAAAACAATAAAACAGTAAAACAGTCTGCCATAACATGACAGACGAAGTGAAAAACATTGATTAGCTTTTTATAATCAAAGTGGTATTCTGTCAAGGCGTGGGATCTACTCATTTGGCAGTGAGTGAACAGTCAATTCTGAAGGATGTTACTGTGGGTAAGAGTAGATCTAAGATCTGAGGCACTTTGATGAGCACTTTGATACTGTGATGGAAGACGACTGGGCCAGAACATCTCAAAACCATCAGGCAGGTCTTGTGAGGTGTTATGGAGAGTTTAATGCAGTGGTCAGTGCAACCACTGTCCTGACAGCAAGGCATGGGTACCTTAGTAGTGTTTACCTACACTGATAAGCCATAACATTAAAACCACCTGGCGAATATAGTGTAGGGCTCTGTCAGGGGTCCAAAAGCTTAATGTTTGATGAAGCATTAACTCCTCAAGACATAAGGCCATATTTTAGCTATTTATAGTGCACTGGTCAATGGCGTATCACGCAGCTTGAATTAGCATGTGCATGTGTGTCTTTGGTATTGTAAGGGTTGCCAGTTGTCAATCCCTTTAAGAGCCACCTGTGCTCTGACTTTGGCACGTCGATATCTTAACAGCGCAGCACTTTGTGCGTCTCAGCAGAGGAAACTGGCTGGATTTGCGTTGTACGGCTGGTTGACTGTTGTCATGGTTTTAATCAGTCAGTGGCGCACCTGTGTTGCCCACCACCAAGACAAAAACACACCAGATATTTATCTGATGTCACACCTTTAGCTTTTGTAGGTCTTGTGTGTGTCTTTGGAAGGGGTGTGAGATAGCATCGAGCATCGTGATGCACCCATCGCAGGGTGTATGATAGGGTCTATAGACAGCCTTGCCTTGTGCTAGGGTAAAATTGGACTAAACAGACTAGAGTAACTAATTTGATTATTCAACATTATGACAGCCAAATTTTAATTTACTTCCCGGCCCTAATGGCTGATGTCTTGGAGATGTTTTAATCCAGCTATTGTCCAGCCATCAGAACTTAGTTTCAGTCTAAGCATCCCTGATTTTATTCCCCCCCTTTCTCCTGCTTTTACCACATAAACTTTAACTTTAACAGCTGACTGTTATACTGCCTAATTTATACATCCCACCACTAAACATGTGGCACTGTGACCATAACAATCAATTTTAATCATTGCCTCAATAAGTAGTTTTAATGTTATGGCTGATAATTGTAGAATCAGGAAGACAATGACATTCTTTTCTGTTATGCAAGCGTGAGTTAACAAAAACAAACTAACAAACATTAGACAAACACTAGAGAACCCTTCGTATGAAAGACATTTCAAAACAATGGCGCAAAGATATTTCTCCATTATTCCTAAAGAGCTCTACTGAAATGCAGAGTGGCCAGCATTCATTCGCAGGGTAATTGAAATGTCACATACAACCGCGAGACGCAAGTTAGACATTCGGCAAGGCGGCAGGAGTAAGAGCGGTTCAGAGAGAGAGAGAAAGACGTCACATTAGCAATGCTGCTCTATTTACTTAAGGAGGGAAAAGGCTGGAAATACTGCACTAACTTTCACACTTAACAGCATTAACCGATTAAAGCATAGTATTAAAAGGTATAAGTTCTAATGTATTGCTGGAAAACAAACAATATGATGTGTTGTTGCGATTTCTTTGCTAAATTTCAGAACATTGATGCAATAGTGCACTGTAATAATACACATGCCTACCAATTACACTCCTGCAAAGCCTAATCTAATTGGTGTTTTCACACCTATAGTTGGTTTACTTTTTTTTTCTTTGGTGTGGTTTGATTTGTTTTCACACTAAGAAGAAAATTTCAACTTTACCAAAGATGCTTTACAGCAAACCACATAAGAACATTCTCTATGCTAATTGGTCAGAGCTGTCTGGGGGAGGAGCAAAAAAGTAAATACAAGAAGAAGGCTCTGTGTTCTAAAAGTGCTTTATAGTGCACTATTCAATTACATATTGTGCAGCTTGATTCTGAGTGTGTCGATATGTCTTTGGAGACTTGTCTTGAAAGCCCCAAAAATACGCCTTGTGCTGAGTTTTCCGCCTCTAAAAGTAGCAACATGCCAGAAATTGACCTGAACACACCTCAGTTCCAGACCACCACGCCCATCAGTGTAAATTTATTCCTAAACTCTAATGCTATTTTAATGGAGAGGGCACAAGATGTGAAAATAGACTGTTTAAGAGGTATTAGGTAGCAAAGAGCATTACAACCTTAAATGTGACACAGGTAGTAAAATGTGGTGTTCGTAATCTTACTCGAACACTCTAGTTGGTGTAGTGTGATGGTCAAACAAACTCCAGGCTGCCACAGGGAAAGTGGTGCCATTACCCACAATTTCAGTCCAGTTTTTTTTTCAGTCAAAAGTATATGGTTTTATACAGAACCATCTGTGCCTCGGTACCACGACTGCTTTGATAGGCACTCTGGACAAGAGCGTCGTCCGAACGCTACAAACGCAAATTACTCCACTGCAAAATCTTTTCCTTTCTGTCCCATTCTCTTTCCGTCTCCACAGACAGACAGCAGACTGTCATTCAGCCACCACACAACAGACGGTGCTTTCTATTTAGCAGCGTGGTCCTTCAAACCTAGACAGAAAAATAGCATTCATACCCATTCAGTTGTAACGTATTCACTGCATCCATCATGGCAAGTGCTTCAACAAAATGAAAAAGCAAGAAATAAGCCCCAAAGAAAGAACAGAAATGAAGAAGAAAAGCTTTAAAGGATGAGGACTTCACAGCGTTTCGCCGCTATCCCACCAAGACTGAAATGTAAGTGTACTACAATCAAGACACGGGGAGGAGAAGGGCCTCACCTTTGATCTTTTCTCCGAGCTGACTGCACTCATGCTCTGAGTAATGCACTATGGGGGGTGGCGATGGGGGACGGAGGCGATCCTCCTCGATCCTGCGCCGGTGCCTCTCCTCGCGAGCCAGCATTCTCTGTCTGCACTCCCACTCGTACAGGTCATCTCTGGCCTGGGCGTAGTCCACATGCAGCCGCCCTGTATCCTTCTTATCTGTGCTGGAGCCCAGTCTGATCCTGTAGCCTGAAGAAAGGAACAAAAAGACAAAAGAGAAGCTGTGAGGGCGGAATGATAGGAAAGATCTGCTTTGGTCAGTTTTACCCTCTTTTAGCAGGTTTGTTGGACCAATAACCACAAAAACTACATATTAAAGATATAATTTTATGGGCCCAATTTTAGCAATCTATAGTCGAGCTGTCAACCGCACATCACGCAGCTTGATTTAGCACATCAGTGTGTCAGGGATGCAAAAAAATACGCCATGCTTTGCTCAAAACATGCAAAATGCATGTGCTAATTATCTTAATTAATTCTCTTAACGTAAAAATTCTCTTAACATAAAAAAAAACAATTAGTGTGTGTGCAGGTGCACTTTTTTTTTGGATTGCTATTTCAATGGTGCAGAGGAACCATCTCAGCAGAGGAAATTGACCATGCGCAAGCAGGTAATTCTTTCTGTGTATTGTTGATGTAAAAGTTGGGTTTGTGCATTGCCGTCTGTCCTTGTGTGTGTAATAGGCAGCCGCGTACGCGTGCGATGCACCTGCTTTTTCCAAGATAGCAATGAACGTCTGGCTGTTGACCGTAGTCAGTTCAATTCAGTCAATGGCAAACCTGTTTTTTTATGTCCAAGATAGCCATACCGCAGAAATGTACCTGAACACACCTCACTTCTGTAGATATATACAAAACAGTCTTTGCTATTTAAACAACGCAGGCATTTGAGAAAATAGACCTATAGCTTTGGGAGGTGATCTGAGACGCATTTGTGTCACGTTATAGCAATATAAGCACATCAATCACTTTAAGGTACATTCAACAACCAAAACTCCTCCCAGTACAAGCAAAACACCAGTAATAATTGATGTAGAACAAGCACATCTGCATATGTATGTATGCCTTTAAAATCTTATCAGAATACAATCTCTAAAGTATTCGCATGAAGCATTAGCTTTAGCATTAAAGAGTGGAAACTAGTATGTAAAAGAAAATTTGAATTTCTCAGTCAGATAATCATTTCATGAAGCCAATATTAAAGGGTTCAAATTATGTCATTAATAAATTCCTCACACTATTATACCACTACCAGAATTAGAAGATATATAGATAGTAATATAGTGCTTGGTGTGTTATTATTTTGAAGGTTCAGCTAATACACATCATGTAATCTACTGTTATAATTCTGAAGTGTTTTTGATTTCCATTTAATTGCAAGCTATTAATTAATATTAATGATAAGTTTACAAAGAAAACAGGACTATGATGTCCCTCCATCTATTTTTTCTAAAATATATTCAAAACATTTCTATAGAACAAAATGAAATTTATCCATGATGTCTATGGTTATGTATAGTCACTGAATAAAAGAAAATGAGAAAGAATTAGGTTTGACAATCTCAAACTAGCATTAAAGAGTGGAAACTAGTACGTAAAAAACTGGATTTTTCAGTCGCAGATAACATTCATGAAGCCAATTACACCCAACTTATTTTAAGCCTTTATAATCAGTGAAGAACCGCAAATGAAATTAAAGAAGCAAAGCGACAAGCCAGTGACAAATCAATTTGGCACAGCGAAACTGAAGTGCTAAACTTTCTCTTTCGGCCGGAAAAACACGACGTGGTGAGATTGAGCATTTCTTAGCGCTGTCTGCGGCGCTCAGTCTGAACTGGGAGACAAACAAACGTGTCTTATCTAACACCTGTGTGTTTATTCCTAAGAGCATCTGGATGGGGGAAACGCTACGTCCATCCGGCTGTCTCCTCCACGCTATAAATACATGCTGGTTTTTAATCTGCTTTTCGCTCTGCTGCAGCTGCAGCTTCAGGCTATAGTGAAAAAAGAAAGAAAGAAAGAACAGCTCTGCTCTGAACAGTGATTCATAACCAGGGCTCTCACAGAGTGGTGACAATGACCAACCACACGTACACCCATACATACAGCACATGTATGCACACACATGTATACACATACACACAAACACACATATACATATACATACACATGCGCTCTCCTCCCGCCTCCAGACTCGGCGTGTTTGCTTGTTCCTCCCCCTCGGGTTCCCGCTCATTACTTTTAATCTGTGTTTGCAGTTCTGAAGTGAACACATGCTAATTTGCTAATTGCAAGTGAAATAAGAAAAGGCACTGGAAATGCACTCAAGTGGAAAAAGTCAGGGCACTGGGGAGGGCCGAGGGCACCGAGCGGCATGTGAGTACTCAAGGGCAGAGCTGGGGACGCGTGTGGGTGGTTGGGGGTGGGTGGCAGAACAGTGCAGATGAAAGACAATGGCAAATTTTGCATTTGTTCACAAGCTGACTGCACCTGGAGCAGAAAAGGGGGTCTTTTATGTGGAGGGTATCTGAAAGGAGATAGCGGGTGCGAGAGAGTGTGTGCAATAGAGAGAGAGAGAGAGATAGAGAGAGAGAGAGAGAGAGAGAGAGAGGGAGGGAGAGAGAGAGCATGGGCAAGAGAGGTCACAGATTGGCCATGCCATCGGAAAGAAGTGGGGACTCTCTTTCTCTCTCTCTCTTTCTGTGCTTTATGGCTCCCAGACGTCACTAAATATTTTATAGGGTGTGTTCTGCGTTAGAAATGAGCGGCATTATTTATGGAAAGGCCTGCAGAGCTCCGTCGCCAGGCCACACAATATATGGGCCACGTCTCCAATCTCACAAAAAGGGAAGCGCTCACCCACCACCTCTCCACTGAGACGGCAACACTCAGAGAAGTGTAAATAATGCAGCGGGTATTACTGGAGAGTGCACGCTGAGGTCGGGGTAAATACGTCTCCAAGTTTGCATACAAAGATTGATTTGAAGAGTCTAGACTGGAAAATGGAGATTAAGTCAGGATTAACTGAGGTGTGCTAAGCCCGGGCCATGCAGCGCTGCCGATTTGAGGGGACTGATTTGTATTCAACACCACGGGGGCATGCACGCCCGTCTGCTCGTTGACCTCCAGTGTCAGGGGCTCTTGGACGAGCGCGAGTGTCATCCTCCCCCACCTTTCTCCAGCACTCCGGAGGGACAGTGCCAAGTCCCTCCTCCCTCATTAACGCACAATCAATCCATCAAGTCAGGCAGAGTAAAGGGCTTACGGACAAACGGGCCCGATGTCCATTAGATAAAAGGTTAAATGAAATTATTCAAAACTGCTCTTACCTAAAGGACGTACGCACTCAGAACAAGATTTAATGTTTTCACACTATTCATATCTACAGGGGTTGGAAAATGAAACTAAAACACCTGGTTTTCGACCACAATCATTTATTGTCCCGACGGACAGTTCTGGTGGAAACAGGAGAGTTGAGGTGCACATTGAATTCTGCCGTGATTTGAGCAGCCGTGGTTTTATGTTTTTTTGGATACAATCCGGGTTAGCACCCGAACATCCCTTTCAGACAGATTCCTCTTACAGCGTCCACAGTTAATCCTGTTGGATGTGGTTGGTGGTATGCTTCTTGGTGGTGTGCTGACATATCCCTGGATACCGTTGCTCTTGATGCATCACAAAGACTTGCTGTCTTGGTCACAGATGCGCCAGCAAGACGTGCACCAACCATTTGTCCTCTTTTGAACTCTGGTATGTGGGGTGTATTGTCCTCACTGAACTGATGGCACTGAGCATGCATTAACTGAGCATGTGTGTCAGTGATGTTTGGCCTCACTCACCATTGAGGCTAGTGTACTTCTATAGGTATGAAGCTGGTTAATCTCTTAGAAACTGGTGTCCACATGTGTGGACATCACATTTTGGGTTGTCTAGAACACAACACTAAATTCTGCTCTACAAGGGCCTGGTGTCCTCTTATGAGGCAATTATACTATTACTGTCACCTAGTGGTGTAAGAAAAGTTTAACACATTACAGTTTTGATTTCGTTCAGAAATTTAAATGAACAGTAAATACAGTAAATGTTTATGTCTTTTACTTTATCATGTCTTCGCGTTGAAGCAGCACTTTAAACGAGCCATGTTGTCTAAAGGGGCACAATTGTTGTTTCTACTTTTGTTTTGCACTGAGGAGTAAAATGCTGCTGTGTTCAGAGACAAAATAAATGTTTTGCACATTATTAATAATTGCAACTTCATTGTATTCTATCGAAATATAAAACTAAAGTCCTCATATGTGGACATCATTTTACTTAGACACTACACCATACAAAAAGATTATGCTTTATTTTAGATGCCAATTAGCCCAAATAGAGGGTCTTAGGGGGTTAAGTGAAGAGGGTCTGGGATGCCAGCCTTTACTGTTGTTGTTGTGTTAATTCAGAAAAACAGGATTGTGTCATTTCCTGTTTTTTCCTGTATTATTTCACTTCCAGGGGGTTGCATTGATGGTGGTAGCTTTTTGCTATCTCAGGTGGTTATTTAGAGGCTGCTATGTGGTTGCTATGATGTTTCCAAATGATTACTATTACTAATTACTAGTACAATTACTAATACAGTATTAGTGTTGTTATTAGGTGTGATTTAGTGTCTGATATGGTGTTGCTATGTGGTTTATAGGCAGTTTTTATGGTATCTAAGGTGGTTGCATAATGATATAAAGGAACAAAAAAAAACAATAATAACACACATATTCATCTATACAGTACATATTGTAATGATAGCCATATGGACAGAATACTCATTCTATATAAAGTCTGAGGGAAGTTTGAGGGAAGACTTTGTACTAGAGGCTGGAGGATTACTGTGTGAATTTGACTGGATTTAGTGGAAATAAATTAGTGAGGTTAGGATTTTTGATGTTTACCACCCCACCTCATCCACAAGTCTCCAACTCATTTCATAGGTATTGGATGGAGCACAATCATTCCAGAGAAACAGCTCAAATACTCCTCTGGCCTACACCTGGTATTAGATTCAAGTTTATCTGTTCCAGAGAGTTTAACTGCAGTTTTTCAAATGGTTTAAACAAGCTGTGAGTTCTTTTTCTTCTTCTATTGTTTAATGGTTTAATTGTTTTAACAGTTTTTACCCTTGCAAACACAATAAACCAAACTGTGGGGCAGTTGATCTGGACTGAGACCATTCTTTTTGGTACTTTTGGTCTTTGGAACAAAAGCTTAGAGACACCTTTACACCTTCTATTTTTGTTTGAACCAACTTTGAAAGATCGTATCGTTGAGTAATAATAATGATAGGTTTTTATTTATATAGCACCTTTCATAAACTCAATGTGACCTGGAGCCTTCAGGCTTTCTGCACACTGAAGGGAACGCGTCAGAATTTCAGGGCAGAATGTGCTGCATGTCTTTTTAATCTAAGAATAGGACAGCAGTCAGTAGGGAGAGTGTAAGGTCACACATCATATACCCTTTACGTTCATGAAGGAGAGAAATACGGTCAAACTGTGTAAGATGCCTAGATGTAGATGCCTACCAGACAGGAAGAGGGCCTTGTCCACCGTGTGCTCCTCAGCGAAGCGAATGTGACAGAAGTTCTTCTTGCTCATGCGGATGGCGCTTATGGTACCGCACTGCTCAAACACCTCCATGATGAGCTGCTCGGAGGCGTTCTCGGGCAAACCCCCCACAAACACCGTCTTACAGCCAGGGGGTCTCTCTCGCGTGGCCGGAGGGGGCAGGTCTGTAGGAGAAGAGCGGGAAAATGAGATTTAGCAACTAAATCAAAATGTCTAGTTGCTAAAAACATAATTATGCTCATTATTTACACAGTTGTTAATAGTTGAACAATAGTTGAACACAGAAGTAAGTGATATGGGTAATACTTCTGGAGCTACACATGCAGAAATGGTTTGCTACATATGTTTATTGTTCCAACATGCCAGAAGTATCAGCATTAAGTGGTAGAGGTTCCTAATGGTGTCCCGCAATAATCAATCACATTCAACTTGAACATTCCTGCAGATTTTGTAGTAGGTTAAATAGGAGTGTTGACAGCACGTTGAATAGAATCCCACATATTTTATAACAGGGATAGGTCTGGCAATGTGGATGGCAATGAAATAGCATCTGTGTTTTAAAGGCAAGTTTTTGAGATGGCAACAGCAACAGTATGTGGATGAGCATTATCCTGCTGAAATCGCGCAACAGAGTGTGGGCTCAGAAAAGCTAGAGCCACTGCATTTAGAATCTCATAAAAGGAATATTGAGTCAAATTAACTGTAAAGAAGACCAAAGGTCAACACTAAAAAACATTGATCTTAGCTCTCGGGCTTCCAACATAGAATCTCTAAAAAAGACAAAAGCAGGAAAGAATTTGGGTCACTGAAGATGACCCGCTGCCTGGTAACCTTTATTTATTTCTTGAGTTACACATACAGAAGTAGTTTGTAATGCATGTGCAATGCTGCATGTGTAATGCCTGTGCAATGCCAGACGTCTTAGCATTGAGTGGTAGAGGTTCCTAATGCTGTCCTGAGATAATCAATCGCATTCAATTTAAATATTCCTGCAGATTTTGCGGCAGACAGCACGTCACATAGCATCCTACGTAGTTCTGGCTAAGTGGATGGCTATGGCACAGCTTCTGTGTTTTTTAAAGGCAAGTTTTTGAGATAGCAACAGTATGTGGATGAGTGTTATCCTGCGAAACAGAATGTGGGCTCAGAAAAGCTAGAGCCACTGCATTCGGAATCTCCTAAATCTAACATTGAGCTGTCAAAGTAACTGCATTAAAGAAGAAGGTCAACACAAAAAAACATTGATCTAAGCTCTCGCCACAGTGCCTGCAAACGAGGGCAGTTTCTCAATCTGCGTTCTTGTCTGTATTTGTGTTCTTGTAGTACTGTTCCATTTAGGAGTTCCCAGTAAGCAAAGTTCACTACAAATACCCGGATGAGTTCTTGCTCTTTCCTCATTATAGAGGATGCATGGAAGGTGACCTGTGTGGACTTCTTACAGTCTGATATCCCACAATGCACCTCGCAGCAGGTGCAACTGAGGAGGAAGTACTTACCTGTAAGTTACACGAGACAGTAGAAGTTTATACTTTATATGTGGTTTATTTATTAAAAAAGCGTACATACGTTTTCAGAACAGCACTTCCTGTGCCCTAAGAAGGTGATGTAATCAAGTACGCAGCTGTTCCAATTACAGAATAAAAGTCCCGCGTCCTCCCGTATTCGGGAGTATACACTTGCGAGCCAAACATACCAAGTCCGTTCTTGCCAAGTACAAAAGTCCAAACTTGTGAACTCTGTATTGAGAAACGGCCATAGATTCTCCAACAAGACAAAAGAGGGGTAAAATAGGGGTCACTAAAGATGACCTTCTTTCTAAATAGTTGCAATACAGTGTTTTCTTCTTGGTGCAGCTTTTTTTTTTAAGATAAATGGTTCATGTTCTTTATGTTTATTTAGCCACAAAAGAACAATAAACCAATCTGAGTGCTATTAGAGAATATTGAAAAAGGGCAAATTAATTATCCAAAGCTGTGAAAATCTTTACTACATTGATTGGGTCTTTTCTTAAAGATCACACACAGCAGGTATATAAAAGCATCAAGGTGTGGAGGAAGAGCGTAATCAATTAAAAAAAATAATAATAAAAAATAAAAAAAGGAACAAACGGCAACATGGAAAAGAGCACTATTACTGGCCAGTGCAGGGCAGCTCTCTGGTTCAGCCTAATTTGGTACATGGTTACCAACCCCTGAAGGTTTACTGCACTAATAAAGCCAAAGCCCAGGATTTGGATTCAGAGGAACAGAATAAGCTGAGACCACCAGGCTAGAGGTGAGTAATCAATGGAGCGTAACACGTGCTGCTTGAGCTTTGTGTCGGTGTGTGTGTGTGTGTTGTCCATCTGAACGTGGCCTGGCTCTGAGTTTAATGAGCTGACTGTATCTCGCTACAATAAGCTGCAGTAGTTGGGGATGATCCTGAGGGAACTGGGCACTGAAGAGTTAAGAGTTGTATCACCTGATTTAACTCTTATAGAGAGCTTTTTAATTAGCGCACAGCACAGCAGCAACATGTGTGGGGTCTCTCAGGAAGGTGGTGGTGGGGGGGCTGCTGTGGTAAAGTGCAGTAATGCAGAGCTTTACAGAGATTTGCTATATATTTAATTTAATTTAATATTTTACTGTATGTAATGATGGGCTTAAATGAATTAGTTACATTATAAATATTTTATACATAGTATGTATCATATTTATATTTTGGTGTACTGTATATTCTGTATAAACATTTTTCAGCATGTATGACTAAATGAATATCCTTGCTTATTTCAAACTGCGGCAAAAAATATCTTATAAATACTAAATAGTGAATAAATATAAAGCTATGCAGTTAAATCAGGTGTGTTGGATCAGTGGATAGCACTACACTGTGTACAGTTCAGGACTGGGGCAGAGAGACACTGAGTTAATCTCCAGTTATTGAGCGTGCCCTGCTGGGGCTACAGTGTGTGCCTAACTGGGGGGTCCACAGCGGTCTCAGAGAGACAGTGTAAGGCCAAAAAGCTTGACTCCAGGCCAGCCACTGAAAATAGATGAGTTTCCGTGGTCCACCCACAGCAGGCCACGCGCTGGGCTAACGCCCGCCATCCATCATCAACCAGATTACTCTAATTCCCATTTATTGCTGCATCTCTCTTAATGATGAAGCCCCTGCCTACCTGACACGTCGCCTAAGGTCAGTTGCTGCCTTTTATCTGCGAACATGAAACTGGATGGTAAACACAGCCATAGCTTTATCAAAGGGCAGTTTCACCAGGCATTTGACCAAATGCCAACTCTTCACCTATTAATATGATGAAGCCCGGGAACTAGACTATACAGATCCGCGGTGTGATAAAAAGAAAGGTCAGATTCCGACTGTGGATTTAATGCGAAAGGCTGTGATATTTCAGCTTCACGTAGCCTAGAAATTATTTGTTAACAAGACAGACTATTCTGTTGGCTCAATAATAGTATAACACTTGGCAACACTTGCTGCAGCCACTGAGATTAACTGTTTCATGTGTGCAGTGTTGTATTTACACATCTAAAGTTGGATGTTGGAGCTGGGAATTATGTCACACTCAGATTGACTGAGTTCTAGATTAACCTTTAGATAATTGTACACTACTATAAAACACTTCCAAAAAACAGTTAGTTAAATACTTTTTTTTCATTTGCTAGCAATGTATGGTGAATCCAACCTAAAGTAAGTTTCGAGTATTGTTAGCACTGTCTCTAGTTAGCATTATTAGCAAAACCAGTCGAAAAGAATGCATTATACAGGGTTCATACACTTTTTAACCAATGCATTTCCATGATATTTTAATTGTCCATGCCTTTAAGCTGAATTTTCATGACCATACATTTTTTTAAAACATCAGTGCAGACATGGAGAATAAAACCAAAAATCAACTAAAACTATAATCAGAATTGATTACAGTAGGACTAAAATGAAACAGATAAAATGCTGACACACAATCTTCAATAATAAATTGTGTGTCAGATCCTAAGAGCTCCATTGTGTAGGGCTAAATTACTGAATTAACTCAGAGCTGATGTATTTGTTAGCTCAAATATATATTTCTCTATCAATAAACTGAAACACAAAGATTTGTTGACCAAATTTCTATGACCTTTCCAAAACTTTTTGGAATTTCATGATCGTACGAGCCCTGATTATATATATACATATATATTTTGCACACCATGAAAACACCATGTAAGCATGTCTACAGTCAGAAGTTGGACAGTACTATGAGTACAACAAATTTAATGAGACACACACTGATAGAAATGTTAATTAACTAAATAATACTACTGCATTAACTACAGCTGATGTGTGGTGGTGAAGCCATCTTCGACTTTTCCAACCTGTGGGGTGTTTCAGTAGAAATGTTTTACTTGTGTTTCCTATTTAAACCCTGTTTCTACTGTTTTTAGAGAGCTGTTTCAGAAAGATGTTTTTAGAGAGCTGTCACTTTTTGGTGTGTATTGTCATGGCCGGTTTGACCAACCTACCAGAAATACAAACAATATCTCCTACATTCTTCCACTCTTCCATGGCAAATAATCACATAGTCCCATTGGGAATGACTGGTCGCTTCTTTCTGTCACAATAGGGACTGGCATTAGTAATGGCATTATTGGGATCAAAATGAGGTAAATATTTGCTCATGTCTGGTTGAGCCTTTCGGTCCCATTTGCTGTGAAGTGCCCATGGCAGCTGCCTCTTTTGTGAAGTGCTTCAGCAATTAGTGCAGTAATTCAATTTGGCAAAGATCTTAAACTGAATGTCCAACTGTTTGTGGGCACTTCTTCTACAGATGAACGCATTCTGCTATGTTAGGTTAAACCCATTTGCTGACACAGATGTGCAAATGTACACACACACACAGCTTGTCTAGCTCTTGTAGAGAAACAACCAAAGAAATAGGAATCTCTGGAGTAGATGGAAATGAATCGATTGACAACATGCCTAATAAACACCAAGCATGCGCTATAAAAGGGAGTAAAAAGCTCCATTAAGCTGCCTAAAAGTGGAAGTATAGTGATCCAAGTGGTCCAGCGGACTAAGGTGCTGCCATTATGATCAGGCGAGTTTGCTGGTTTGAAACCCAGTCATGCAGCTTGCCATCAGCTGCCAAAGCCCTGAGAGAGCACATTTGGCCTTGCTCTCTCTGGGTGGGTAGATGGCACTCTTTCCCCTCATCACTCCAAGGGTGATGTTGATCAGCACAAGGCTGCGTCTGTGAGCTTATGTATCAGAACGAACGTTCAGAGTCGCTGCACTTTTCTTCCGAGTGCGCTGTGATGCTACTCGGCAATGCAGTATCAGCAGCATTTCGAAAAAAGAGATGGAGTCTGACTTTAAATGCATCGGAAAAGGCATGTGCTAGTCTTCACCCTCCTGGTGTTGGGACATCACTAGTGATAGGGGAAGTCCAAATAGTGGGTTGGATAATTAGCCTTGTAAAATTGGGAAGAAAATAAGATAAAAATGTTCTATGGAATGATAGTGATGCATTTAAAGGCCATTACACTTGAATTCTTGCATTTCATGTACTTTTTTGCAACCTCATACAGTATGTTAACTTTTTTTTTGTGGTGTAATTTTGTTTAACATGATAATGAATAGAACCAGCACCAGTGTGCCAACGTCCATTAAAAATAATGATTTTTAGTTACTGTGTTGTATGGTGTGTCCAGTGTGTGACCGCCTTAATACTTTTAAGATTATGGTAGTTGATGATGAGGTGGAGTAACAATTGGCCAACATCTAACCTTACTAACTGTGCGTTTTTTGCTGAATTTAATCAAATACTGCTCCAGAATTTAGTAAAAAAAAAGAATTAAAAAAGATACGATCCCACTACTTTAATACATAATATGTACAAACTATACTATACTAGCATTCATATCTAAATCCTTTCTAATCTATTCCTATTCTTCCTCACTTGGGAGATGGATATGCAGACTTAAAAAAAAAAAGTTTGTGCCTTCTGAACAATTAGGGATTACATTACGTGACTCGTAATGTTAATGAATAACTCGTTAGCCTTTTTCAATAGATTATATTATATTTCCAACCATAACAATAACATTGTACTGAGTGGTGGCAGGGGGGTCTCTAAGCTAAATAAACATGAGCCAGTAAACTGTTAGTGGGTTTAAAGCGAGGTTCATGAGCGGCTTTGCATCTAAAAAGCCCATAACAATACCACAAAGAGGCTTTTAAACAACCTCTTTATTGAGCTGCTGATACAGTTCCTACAAACCTAGCTGCTTTTCAGGAGCGCTATCTGAGCTGGGACTTGTATGCGGGCGCAGCCTGATAAGACTCGGCGTGTGAATGTATTCTTTCATTTCCGTAAGACTTTAGTGACCCAGCAGGTGGTCTGGTTCACCGCACAGCGGTATGAAAATGATACACCCTGCTAAACACATACGTACAGAGGGGCTTTCTATTTTTTCAGGGTGCTGAGAGTGAGGGGAGTGAGGAGAACGTCTTCAGAAGTTAGTGTTTCCCTTACGCTGGCAAGGAATCAAAACGTATTATTTCACGACTCACAATTGGTGCTGAAACGCACAGAGACGCTCGTCAACCGGCTTAACGGTAATCAGTGCAAATGAAGACACAGCCCCAGGAGTCTCAGAGAGAGAATACAGAGCACACACACAGACAGAGAGGCTTGTTTTGACACAGTGACAGCATACGAAGGTCATACATTCACTTTATGGACAAAAGTCATTCAGGTACAGGAGAAGATTTTTATTTTGTTTTTATACAATGTTTTACCCTAGACAATTACCCCACCCACTAACTTGGGCTCTGCCTATCCTTTGCAAAGTTCACAACACTAAGAGGGTGGGGAAAATTACATGCCTCCTCTAATACAGTAAATAGCATCGCTGTACAATGAAAAACAGCAACTTTACAGGAGAGAGAAAAAACCTTGTAAACTTTCAATGAAAGTCAATGTAAAAAGAGTCTATTTCAGGTAATTTTGAAGAATTTCTATTGGTCTGTTTATAAAGAAATTTTGGCACAGTGTAAGGGACAGTTTGTATGATCAAAGTATATAGTAAACTAAAAATCGACAAAAAAGGAGATAAGTGTTTTTCATAGGACAGCGATGATATGAGTCAGCCAATGCAGCATCACTAGACAGTCAACATGATCAGAGGAAAGCACCAGATCTCCAGCTCTGATACATCAGCCATCAGCCAACAGATGCCTGCATCAGCCAGCATCACACTTAAAGTAATAAAGGGCTCTCGGACTCTGGCAGCTGATGGCGAAGCAGCTTGACCTGGGATTCGTACTCTATGGTCTTTGGACTATAGTGTCAATGAGCTTGTCTGCTAGAAACAAGACCCCTAGGGCCCTACTTTAGCGATCTACAGTGCACAGGTCAATTGAGGATCGCACAGCTGGATTTATGGCGTCTAGGTGTGTCTTCGGTATCGTGAGGGCACTAAAAATACGCCTTGCACAGCTCAAAACGTGCAAAAGGCATATACTAATTCTTTAAATTAATCATGGGTGTGTTTTGGGTGTAGACAGGGACTAGACAAGCTGTTTTTTTGTCATTTGAACATACAGTACATGTTATACACAGTATGTGTTAGGAATGGGTGCATTTTAAAGTAGCCAAATGTATTTATCAGAAGAGGTATCTATAAATACTGAGGGTGATGAACCTCCAACATCCAGGCTAACACGTCTTCAGCTGAATTCAATCATGTTCTATAAAAGAATATGCCTTCATCCTGGGTGGCATAGAGAATAACACCAATAAAAGCATAAGGATAAATTATTTTTTAAAACTTTTGGTTATGGAAAAAAAAAAAATATATAATTTGTCTAAAAGAGTGTCCTCAAAAAAAGAGCAGAAGATACATCCTCATTTCGATAATTTGTCTCTAATAACTGTGTAGTTACACATTAACAACCTATATATATAATAACAATGGAACTCTGAATGAAAGACGCATCACTACAGATTTATTCAATTGTACAGGTTTTGCAAGTACTGTGTCAGCATTAATTTTGGCATAGTGTGTGTGTGTGTGTGTGAATTCTCACATATAATAGTGTGTATATTATGTAATTATGGCCATGTTTATTTTTTAATCATATAAATCATTACTCAGATTTTATTATGGGAAGATGGACAACATATTCTGATATGTCTAACTAACCTTTATACACGTGTCATTGCATAACCTCTACAACTGTAATTAATCTGTAACAATATGTACTTAGTACTCAGTAGTTACACTGTTATTACATGATTGATAATGTGTAACTACACAGTTATTAAAGCCACTTATTCTATAAAGTGGAACTACAGCTACTGCTGTGGCAAAGAGGAGGACTGTGTCTCTATATAACTAGGAAATTTCGATTAATTCTAAACATAACCCTTCAAATAACACTATAGAAGTGGCTTGTGGACTTTTTTGAGCCAAAAAATGGTATGAAAACACAGACAACCGCCCACACACTCATTCTAGACCCCCCTCTCACACACAGGCAGACCTCAGACCTCCTCCACACACTCAAACAAGTAAACAATCATCCCTATTTTGAAGCCGTGACATGACAGCTCGCTCTGCAATGACAGCCGGCACGGCGTGAGAAGAGAAGAGTGAGAAACAGGAGTGTGACGTGAGAGCAGCATATCTGACAGGGGGAGCCAACAGACGTGATTTCTGGAAGACACACACTCACACATACGCACACAGTGTGTACGCACACAGTCCTGCTTTTATTTACTCACATGCACTCACAAAATAAATGCTTCTACAGTTTCTCTCACCAAACACTGCTTCCTCAAAGCGACAGTTAGGGCAGGACAGAGTAGAGGATGATGATGATGATGATAGTGATGATGATGAAGAGTGCAGAGCTAACCTGTGCTACAGAGCTGCACATTCCAACACAATGAGCTGTGGCTGTGCTCTGTCATGCTCCACTTTAAACTAGAGATAATGGTGATTTAAAAAAAATATATATTTTTTTAACAGATGCTGATGCAGCATCACTGAGTAGCATCACAGTGCGCTCGGAAGAAAGTGCAGGGACTCAGTTCTGATACATCAGCTCACAGACGCAGCCTTGTGCTGATCGACATCACCCTTTGGAGTGATGAGGGGAAAGAGTGACATCTACCCACCCAGAGAGAGGCTCCAGGCTCAGGGCTCCAGTAGCTGATGGCAAGCTGCATGACCGGGATTCGACCCAGTGTTTTTTAATGCCATTTTTATTTCATATAAAGCTATGGCGTGATAATCACAATATAGCAAAGTAACAAATCAAACTGTGTTTAAAAAAAAAAAAGAATGTTACAATCATGCAGCTCTGGCCTGCGCAGTGTGTGCTTTCACATTTAGACTATATGCTTAAAATAAATAATCAAAAAGTGTTTTATATTCTTAAGCATTGTTAATTATATTAGAGTAGATGAAAGTAATTGTAAATTGCGTTATTGTTCTTGGCCTAATTCAGTAATTTTAATGACTGTGCACTGCATAGCCTTCTTATTGCTGTTTTTTTGTGTGTATGCTATACGCTAAATAAAAGATCAAAATAAAAAAAAACAGCCAATCAGGGACATTTTTTTGCTTTAGATGTTGCCAGGGCGACCAGTGGAAGTGTTAACATTCAGAACAGGTCGCCGTCTTCTATTATGTAACACAGAGAAAAATTCTCTCTGTTTCATCATCAGTTTGGGTGGAGTTATGGGCGCAGCAGAACTGACCCATCAACTTTGTCAGATCACAATTCAGGTTTGTAAAAGCAAAATGGAGAAAATGGATAATGGAGAATTTTGAACAAATCAATTGTTTTACCCAAATTCTAGAAGGATTATATAATACACATAATGCCATATAGGTGAAAATAAAATGGCTCTAATAATTGTCAAGGTAATCTTTTTTCAATACTATATAGAACTCTTTTGCGGGTATCTGCCAGAATGGAGAATTTAAATTAAGGCTTTTTAAAATACTTTTTAATACTATTCAGAGAGAAATGTAAGAACACTTTTAAAATGACAAAAAGACAGAGCAAAGTTTACAGACGTAATACAAGCGTGTGATTCCTGCGTTTTCTGACAATATATTATTTTAAACACAGAAAAAAGACATCCCCAAAACCCCATGTCCACAGTTTCCTCATGCCTACAGTACTGTCTATGTAAACTAAAAGTGTGTATTGAACACACCTAAAAATTGCACCCCAAGGAGCCATAAATACTATTTAAGTTCTGTCTGCCATTAAATACAAAACAAAATGTCTGATTTGGAAATAATTGCAAAATGCAAAAAAAAACCCAAAAAAAAAAACCACACTTTATAAACAACTATTTATAGCCCGTGTCATTTTTATGACCTTTGGGAGATTAATCTAATACAATTATCTAAAGCAATAAAACCATTTTTATGGATCTACAGATGTGTTTTTACTTAGATTGTAATGTTAGCAGCTGGAACTGACAAACTGTATTATATTATAATTAATTTATCAACTTTATTCCTCAATAATTTGCTTCTCCCTCACTTGATGCTAATGAGGGCAAGTTTAAAAAAAATAAATAATATTTAGCTTCCAACAAGATTTATACTATTAACTTAAAATAAATCATCATATTAATTAAAATGCCATCATACATGTGTGTGTGTGTGTTTATCTGGTTATGCATGTTCTGAAAGTTTCTCTCTCTCTCACGCTTGAGGAAGGTTTGAGCAGGGAAACAGTAGGTAAGTGGTGCTGTCTGCAGGAAAGCCCGTGATCACTCAGAGCCACGGCTGCTACCTGCTGCGCATTGTCCTTCTTTAGCACAGGAAGCGGAACGTTATCTCCAGCGAGGCCTCTGAAACCCGCAGCGATCACAAACACCTATAACAGGCTTTCCCCCAGGGGGCAGCGCGGCATGAACCGCCACTCCCTGCCCATTTCTGCCATTTTATCCCCTTTCTGGTGCGCTTCGGTGATTAGCCTCACGCTTCCACCTGAACCCTGCAGCTGAAAGACTCCAAAACCTCACCTTCCAGAACACAGTCTGACACACACGCTGTCTGCTAACTGTGCAGTCAGGTTAAAGGCCAGCACAGGAGCAGTGAACTTTTTTTTATTTTATTTTCTACAAATTAAAAGGTGTTTCTGATTGGTCTTCTAAATGTTTTTATTTGGTTTCTGCCTGACAATATGTCATCAATAGGGTACATGCTAAAACTCCAAATAAAAAAAAAGAATGGAAGCATAAGCTGAGTAGCTGTGACCTCTGTTCCCTCAGATGATGCCATGGATGGCGTGTGCTCCAGACCAAAGACAAAAATTATCTTAAAAGGTTCGCAAATTTTCGATATTTCTACATGAATATGATCCAAAGTCCTAAAAGTACCAGTTAAACAAACGAGACAAAAATATTATACTTCCTTGTTTACTTATTAAGGAAAATGACCCAAAATTAAGTATTTGTGAATGACAAAAGTATGTGAACCTCCATGATAAGCAGTATGTTTAAAGGTGACTATTAAATTAGACTAAAAGAACATTTACCACAGTAGAGCATTTACAGTAGAACATTTACCACAGTAGAGCATTTACAGTAGAACATTTACCACAGTAGAGCATTTACAGTAGAACACTTACCACAGTAGAGCATTTACAGTAGAACACTTACCACAGTAGAGCATTTACAGTAGAACACTTACCACAGTAGAGCGTTTACAGTAGAACACTTACAACAGTAGAGCATTTACAGTAGAACACTTACCACAGTAGAGCATTTACAGTAGAACACTTACCACAGTAGAGCATTTACAGTAGAACACTTACCACAGTAGAGCATTTACAGTAGAACATTTGCCACAGTTCCACTGAATGTGGTAAATGTTCTACTGTAAATACTGTTCTACTGTAAATGCTCTACTGTAAGTGCTCTACTGTGGTAAATGTTCTACTGTAAATGCTCTTCTAGGGTAAATGTTTTACTGTAAATGCTCTACTGTGTATTTAGGGGTGAAATGCAGGAATGTATATACATTAATAAATTAAATGCAGTTTACCAAACAAAAGGTGGAAAATCTTGGGTTCATACAGTCTACAATGAAATAAGTCATAACATATGTAAGAAACACTTTTCACTCTTTATTTTAATTGGATAAATGTGAAGTAAATTCAAAGTATCAATCTGAAGAATATTCTAATTCAATAAATACTGTTATTGTTAGCTTATTTAAGACAGGCAGCTTATATATTTGAACAGTGTGTTGTATTTTTTATCTGGGGGAGGTGATGGAAAAGGCCAAATAGCAGCACTTTTAGCACACAGAGGCTGTTAGACACAGATCCAGAGTGACACAGCTGCTAAGCTGCAAGCTAGAGAGACAGAGAGAGAGTGAGAAACAGGGACAGAAGACATGGAACAGACCGAGGGAGTGAGAAACAGACCCGTTCTGGACAGAAAGGTCATTTTAAGGCAGAGAGGCAGGGCAGGCCGTGGGTCAGAAGCTTGTGAAAGGCAGCATATGCAGTCTGCCCTGCTGATGACAGACAGGACAGAGGGACGGACGCTGTAAGTCACTGGATCTCTCACACAGAGAGCAGCACAGCCGCAGGTGCCCAGCCCTGAGGAGGGAGCGCATGATATTAGCCACGCTGACTGTATCCCGCCAGGCCTTGTGCTCCTTCACAAGCCAGATTTTAGACCGCAGGGAAGCCCTCAGACCCTGATTAACATCAGCAGCGTGGAGAGGGACGCCGGTGGGTAGGTGGAAGTGGAGCAGAGGCTGATGGAAGCAGCAGAGAGCAGCAGGGTGGGAGACACTGAGGACTTTAAGCATAGACAGCTGCAGGTACAGTTATGGTAACTGGAGAAAAAAAAAATGCATTTGTGAAATTTTGATGCTGCTTCCCACTGATCCAGTCTGTTGGTTTAAAACAGCAGTTTGACTTCGTTTAACATGAGGTTTATCTAAATTAATGTCATATTTTTATGTTTTTTTTAATGGGTTACAATATATTTTTTTATTTTATCACTATAATATTAACAACATTGTACGCTGTTGAATAATTTCTTGATTCTAAATAATGTATTTTTAGATGTTCTATAGTCCACCATTTCTATTGCAAATCTCCACTTCATGGAGACCTGTGACAGAATATGGAGTCAAACCTTGCAGTGAGACAATGGAGTCAGACCATAGAGTCAGTCCAAGGAGTCAGATCATGGAGTCAGTCCAAGGGGTCAGACCATGGAATAAGATCATGGAGTCAGACTTGGGTAAGACCATGGAGTAAAACAATGAAGTAAAGCTTGGATAAGACCATGGAGTACAACCTGGGTAAGACCATTGAGTAAGACAATGGAGTGAGACCATGGAGTGAGACCATGGAGTAAGACTTGGGTAAGACAACGGAGTGAGGCCATGGGGTAAGACTTGGGTAAGATAATGGAGTGAGGCCATGGAGTAAGACTTGGGTAAGAAATAGAGTGAGACTATGGAGTGAGACTAGGGTAAGACAGTGGAGTGAGACCATGGAGTAAGACTTGGGTAAGAAATAGAGTGAGACCATGGAGTGAGACTTGGGTAAGACAATGGAGTGAGACCATGGAGTAAGACTTGGGTAAGACAATGGAATGAGGCCATGGAGTAAGACTTCGGTAAGACAATGGAGTGAGCCCATGGAGTGAGACTTGGGTAAGACAATGGAGTAAGACCATGGAGTGAGACTTGGGTAAAACAATGGAGTTAGGCCATGGAGTGAGACTAGGGTAAGACAATGGAGTGAGACCATGGAGTAAGACTAGGGTAAGACAATGGAGTGAGGCCATGGAGTAAGACCTGGGTAAGACAATGAAGTGAGGCCGTGGAGTGAGACTTGGGTAAGACAATGGAGTGAGACTAGGGTAAGACAATGGAGTGAGACCAAGGAGTGAGACTTGGGTAAAAAATAGAGTGAGACCATGGAGTGAGACTAGGGTAAGACAATGGAGTGAGACCATGGAGTGAAACTAGGGTAAGACAATGCAGTGAGACCATGGAGTAAGACTAGGGTAAGACAATGGAGTGAGGCCATGGAGTAAGACTTGGGTAAGACAATAGAGTGAGGCCATGGAGTGAGACTTGGGTAAGACAATGGAGTGAGGCCGTGGAGTGAGACTTGGGTAAGACAATGGAGTGAGGCCGTGGAGTGAGACTAGGATAAGACAATGGAGTGAGACCATGGAGTGAGACTTAGGTAAGACAATGGAGTGAGGCCATGGAGTGAGACTTAGGTAAGACAATGGAGTGAGACCATGGAGTGAGACTTAGGTAAGACAATGGAGTGAGGCAATGGAGTAAGACTAGGGTAAGACAATATAGTGAGACCATGGAGTAAGACTAGGGTAAGACAATGGAGTGAGGCCATGGAGTAAGACTTGGGTAAGACAATGGAGTGAGGACATGGAGTCAGACCATGGAGTCAGACATGGGTAATGAACAGAGACTCAGTACAAGACACCTGCTTTATTTCTGCAGGATTACCAGCGGTCTGATGGGAAATTAAAATAATTGAGATTCAAAAACATTTAACTGAAAACATTAATTCAATACATGTGTATTCACCGGTTAAAAGTTAATTGGTCGATTCTTGCTTCAGGTCCTGTTTTCAAAGAAATAAACAAAATAGCAAACATGTCTTTCAAACCATGCAATTAGATGTCTTGTGCGTATTGAACTTAGCTGAGACTTATGTGCAACAGAACCAACAACAACAATGATGCTTCATTGGTTTTCTGGGCATATGAATTAATATCACTTCACACTGGCAAAAACAAACCAAATCTTCAAAGCCAGTAAACATGGATCTTGAATATCCTGCAGGGTTGAAATCGGATAAAATATGCTGTTTATATTCACAGCCTGGGGTCAGAGACAAATCAGGATTAATCTATCCTCTGCAAGCTTTTCTGTTCTTCACTGATTAATGAGATGATTGGCTGATTTGACTGAAAATGCAGTTTTCTATAAAAAAAATCTGTATCAATTTGATGAAAACTGGTTTGTATTTTAGACCAGCATAAGGCTTCTGAAAACTCTCGAGACTGTGCTAGTTACAGTGCTTTTCACACGCTTTTGTTTGGACAGATTTTGAGACTTTTCACTTTAGTCTAAACCAGAATAACAGGTGTGAAAAATGCAGAAACCATAGTCTGGACCTAAGGACTAAAAATGTGTTTATCTGCAAAGTGAAAACTATTTTTGCTTAGTCTGGTCCAATTTCAGGAAGTTCAAGGAGGCCATTGTCTGTAGGGTGGCAGTATGGCACTCCTGATTAAACTGGTGATTTCTGTATCTACTGTAACTGTAGATTAATCCTTTTTTCCTTTATGACGCATGAGAAGCAATGTGGGGGTTTAATTTTTGCAGGGAACCCGAATTCGACACAACATCAAGAAAATCTACCTGTTAACCGGATAACTCTGTAAAAACTAATTAATGAAACAAAAAAATCAAACAAAAACCCTAAGATAATTAGGGTCCCCGTTAGCATATATAAACCTACAGCAGAAACATCAGTCAGCCAGCTAAAGTGGTGTGTAGTATTTTTTGTAAAGCAGAAAGCACAGAGGGAAATCTGTGTCTGAGGAAAGCGGTACACCAGGGCAGAAAGAGAAGCTGAGTGGCTTTAGTTTCTAACATAAACAGCACTGGTGCTAGGAGCCTCTTGGGACTGAGAGCGAAGGCTTGTCTAAGCGCTCATAGCAGCTGAAGAAGAAAGTGCTGCCCTCAACGACTGCTTTCCTTTACACTACACTGCAGCCTGTGGGCTTAAAGCAGGCAGCAGCACAACAAACTCGTGACTGCTGGGATTGAGGGCCGGTCAAAGTGCAGTGGGCAGGACATGTCCCTGACTAGCCTGTGGTCAAGGTCAATATGGAGAACAAGATGCTTTCTAAGAAAGGCTAAAAAAAAACCCATCACAGCATGAATAGTTACAGTCGTGTGAAGTACAAGTCAAGTGTGTTATGGGCAAATGAATCTTAAATGTGAGCCTGATGGTCTTTTCTTGACTGCAAATGAAAATCTAACTTTTTTCTACTTGTAGGTTGGTAGGTAGGCAGGTAGATTGGCTGGTAGACAGAAGTAGGTAGGTAGATTTGTAGGTTGGCAGGTAGGTAGGTTGGTAGACAGAATTATGTAGGCAGGAATGTAGGTTGGTAGGTAGGTTGAGACCGAGGTAGGTAGGTAAGTAAGTAGATTGGAAGGTGGTAGGTAGGTTTTCTGGTTGGCAGAGGTAGGTAGGTAGACAGAATTAGGTAGGTAGGAGTGTAGGTAGGTTGGCTGGTAGACAGAGGTAGGTAGGTAAGTAGATTGGCAGGTCGGTAGACAGAGTCATATAGGTAGAAATGTAGGTATGTAGGGAGGTTGGTTGGTTGTCTGGCAGACAGAGGTAGGTAGGTAGGTAAGTAGATTGGCAGTTTGGTAGACAGAGTTATATAGGTTGGAATGTAGGTTGGTTGGCTGGTAGACAGAGGTAGGTAGGTAAGTAGATTGGTAGGCAGGTTGTAGACAGAGTTAGGTAGGTAGGAGTGTAGGTAGGTTGGTTGATTGGCTGGCAGAGAGAGGTAGTTAGGTAAGTAGGTAGAGAAGTAGTCTGGCAGGTTGGTAGGTAGTTTGGTTAGCAGAGGTAGGTAGGTAAGTAGGATGGTAGGTAGGTAGGAGTGTAGGCAGGTTGCTTGGTTGGCTGGCAGACAGAGGTAGGTAGGTAGGTAAGTAGTCTGGCAGGTTGGTAGGTAGTTTTCTGGTTAGCAGAAGTAGGTAGGTAAGTAGGTTGGTAGGTAGGTAGGAGTGTTGGTTGGCTGGCAGACAGAGGTAGGTAGGTAAGTAGTCTAGCAGGTTGGTAGGTAGGTAGGTAGGTAAGTAGTCTGGCAGGTTGGTAGGTAGTTTTCTGGTTAGCAGAAGTAGGTAGGTAAGTAGGTAGGTAGGTAGGTAGGTAGGAGTGTAGGTAAGTAGGTAGTTTGTCTGGTATACAGAGGTAGGTAGGAGTGGTGGCAGGTTGGTTGGCCAGTAAACTGAGGTAGGTAGGTAGGTAAGTAGATTGGCAGGTTGGTAGTTCTTTTGGTTGGCAGAGGTAGGTAGGTACTAGGTACTTCATTAATCTCAAATAAATTCACAGCATCCGGTGGTTGTAAACAATATACAATTAAACAAAGTGTAATTATTTCTGATATCTTCCTATCAACTATGGGAGGGAGGAGGTTCTGTGATGATATTTGTGGATAGTGGTCTGATCTTGCTAGAATACCTGATTTGGGCATGTTGACAGTTGTTTGACTTGTTTTACTATTGCTGTCGGTCTTTATTGATTTCTGTCTGTTTTGAGATCTTTTTAAACCTCTTACACAGACTCACAAAAAACATGTGGGTGGAGGAATGTTAAATGTCCACACAACTTCATAAATGGAAATTTCCATCCACCTGGAACCCACAATAAGGCCTCACTCATTAAACCTCAATCCCAAGATAACACCACACAAATTACATAGGGGTGGGAGCCCTAAACTTTTACTTGATATTGCTATTGCTATGACTTTTGGCATGTCAGTATATTGTGTACCCCTTCACTGAATAGTGTTTGCATAAAAATCAAATGTCTGGATGTTTAAATATGGTATTATATAGACAATGGCTTTCTTGACTACTGTATGTATTTATGTTTAGGAGGTAAAATACAATAGGTACAATCCCACCTGGCTAATTTCACCTACAGTCAGGTATCATTAGCCAGGATTAAAGCCCAGCCAAAGTGAGTGTGGGCAGAATCCATGCCAGCATTGCTTTCATCAGCCGTCTGCCTCCTTCTTAGCCTGCAGTTGGCATATAAAAGCTGAAAGCACCGCTATCTGCAGCCTCTCCCAACCTGACCTAGAAAATGAACAGCCATTTCTTCAGCTTTCTCCCCTCTCACAGCTCGCCACAATAGACGCAGCTCAGCGCGGCGAAAAGGCCCTTTCACTCGCTCATCAGTCAGACCAGCGCGATTGAAAGATGCGGTGAGTGTGACACGGCTTCACAAGAAAGCCCGTGCTACAAAGATGCTCTCCCTATGCTTATGCAAAGAAAACGAGGCGACGTATACAAACTGCACTCCTTCAAAGAGTCTCACTTCTGCACATAAACCACTGCAAATGGCTGTGACTGGGGAATAAGGCATTTATCTCAACCAATTCTGACAACAGAACGTACATGAGTCTCATCCTTTCACTGCAACTGGCAGTGAAGTACTCTTCTAAATGTCTTGCTTTATTAAGAGAGAGAAGCCTTTGGGAAAAAAATAACCATTTCTTATTTGCTCTTTTTCTACTGACTCAACAAAGAATCAAAGTACAGCTCTATTTAACCACTACTATGAAAAATCCTCTGCACTGTAGAATATAGAGAATATGTGGTGCTGGGGAAGTACTAAAGCCATATTTACATTTTAGTGAGAAACTAATCTGTTTTACACTGATCTACTTTGGTGACAATTAGGGAAAGAATCAGCTATAGCTACCTCAAGATCAAATACGCCAAGTCCAAGACAAGTCCAGGTTAAAAACACTGCTCTAACTGGTCCAGCTTCACCGTTCCAACGAGAAAACCTTTACATGAGAACTCTGCAGCATTCAGGTGCACTCTAAGGTGCACTTTAAAGCTTATACACAGGGGAAATTGCTCTGGAATTATCTAAGACTGCCATTATTTGTGTATCACTCTACTGACTCCCTAATGACATACTGTGCTTGGACCCCTATAATTGCCACGTTCATTTAATAGGTGCCTTAGAATTACTGTATTTATCTTGGTATAGTTGAATAATTATATGTAACAGAAATACTATTAACTGACTCCTCATGTAGGACTTTTCGGAGGAGACATGGGTTAGTCTTCACCCTCCTTTTGTTGTGGGAGATAAATAGGGGTTGGACAATGAAACTGAAACACCTGTCATTTTAGTGTGGAGGTTTTATGGCTAAATTGGAGCAGCCTGGTGGCCAATCTTCATTAATTGCACATTGCACCAGTAAGATCAGAGTGTGAAGGTTCAATTAGCAGGGTAAGAGCACATACCAGAATTCAAAAGAGGACAAATTGTTGGTGTACGTCTTGCTGGCGCATCTGTGACCAAGACAGCAAGTCTTTGTGATGTATCAAGAGCCACGGTATCCAGGGTAATGTCAGCATACCACCAAGAAGGACCAACCACATCCAACAGGATTAACTGTGGACGCTGTAAGAGGAAGCTGTCTGAAAGGGATGTTTGGGTGCTAACCCGGATTGTATCCAACAAAAACATAAAACCACGGCTGAACCCAAATCACAGCAGAATTCAATGTGCACCTCAACTCTCCTGTTTCTACCAGAACTGTCCGTCAGGACAATAAATTATTGTAGTCTAAACCATGTGTTTCAGTTTTATTGTCCAACCCCTGTACATCTGAGTAGCAGCTGGATTGGTGGGAAAATTGGCAGATAAATTGTGAGAAAAATAGGAGAAAATTTGAAATAAAACTAAAAAAATATATATATATACTACTACAACAATATATATATATATATATATATATATATATATATATATATATATATATATATATATATATATATACGTTTAATTCCTTCAGTAGAAACCAAAACACTAAAGTGTAGCATATTTAATGCATGTAAACCACAGAAAAACAATTAAAAGTAAATACAGTAAATAACAATATAAAATCAAGAATATTGTGGATCGTTATTGACCTACATGACTTTCGACTTCCATGAGACATGGCAAAAGTTGAATGGCACAAAACTGGTTCATGTCCCAGTCCCGTGACTTCTGGCATGTCAGTAAAGAAGGGGTAATATTGATTAATCTACTAGAGGTCATCATGGTAACTGTTTTACTGTTGTTGAGCTGCTGAGTGGAGAATACGCAGATGTATACAGACAGCAGTGATTCCAGCTGTGTGTTCTTACACTTTCAGCCCCCAGTCTGTGGCAGGGTCCCCCGCTCTGCTCCTCTCCTCTCCTCTGTACGAGAGGGCTGAAGGACACACACTGGCTCAGGTAATTAGCTCATCCTCTGACCCTCTCCTCACAGAATAGCATATTTTACATGCCACGAGGCTTTAGTCTCTACACAAGTTGACCTTTCAATTACAGCCCCTGCTTGACCTCAGCACCTCACCCAGACAACCCTTAGCCTTTTCATTTCTCTCCTCCATGCCTCTCTGTGCATGTAGATCAGCAGAGCACATGGAGGAGCTAAAGACAGGGAAGAAAGAAAGAAAGAGAGATGGAAAGATACAGTAGAGAGAGAAGATTTACATAGAGATAAAAACACACCACACAGCAGGAGGGATGTTAGGAAAGACAGAGGTGGACCTCCAGACACTGACCCTGGCATCAGGAGGGTCATAGGTTTGATCCCTGGTGGTTCTAGAGCCATACCTCACCTAGAGAGTTCAAGAGAGAACAGCTGGCCTCACTTTCTCTAGGTGGGCAGGATGGCCTTTGTGTGATTGGCTGACACACGAGGGGTGGAAATCCCAGGGTGTCTCACAATACGTTATTATAATGATTTAGGAAATGTAGAATAAAATACTCCTAAATTTACATTATATAAAGAATTTATTAACAATATTCTTCATCACAGGTTTAACTTATTCATTTGATTTAGCGCCACCATGTGAAGTAATGAAGCAGTAACTTTAATAAATAATAATTTAATAATAATAGTATTAAGGAGTGTGTACAATGATGTATCGCAAAAGAAACCAATACAATATATCAATATTTTGTCGCACTCCTTCTCAGCAGTGGTCGCATTGAATGATAAGCAGGGTCGTAACTAGTGGGTGGGAGTGGAAATGTAAAAAAAAAAAAAGAAGAAACTGTGAAGAAATTGTGAGGGATACAAATAGGGACAAGTAAGAAAGATCAAGGGAAAGAGAAATGAAAAAAAAAGGTGAGAAAGAGAGATAATATACAGAATTATAGGGAATTAGAGAGAAAGACGAATGAATGCAAGAGAAGAGAGAGGAAGACAAAGAAAGAATGAGACAGATCAAAAAGAGACTATAGAGTATTTGAACATGATAAATTTTATGTGATAAGGTCGAGAAATTTAATTTTTACTCCTGCTGTTTATAAAATATATGACAGATACGCACAGGATAACAAATCCCAGCATAAATGATCGAGATGGGAGTGGCTACTCGATTTATGCACTTCTGTCACCTCAAAAACACGTAATACACTTGTATCGATCTTGTAAGTCTATAGGCTTTGCTACAAATGACTTGCCTAAGACTTTGTGCCTCTGGGGAGTCTTCTGGATTTGAATGCTGTATGTTGCTGTATCAACTAAAGTTTGCTGAAGCCTCAAATATGACTCAGATATCTGTTCCATACACAATTAACTAGAAACTAAATAACTCCTTGAATGCCTCTGAATGCTTCAGAAAAGCCACACAAACTATTTTTTTCAAAGGATTTGATTAAATAGTTACCAACATGAGTGAATCCTTGAATCCACACAGGATTAATATGACATAACCTTATTTTTACATCTCGTTTTACACAAAATGAAAAACTGGAATCTTTACTGAAGTGGAAACAAGCAATCGATGAAAAAATGACTGATGTGGTGCATTTGGACAGGATTTTAGTCAAGTAATATCTACCCTACCGTAGATCTACTTTAAACTAACTAATCTCTTTCTGAATAGGGCTGTAAACAGTGAAAGACAGGCATGAAAAGGTAAAGAGCAGCAGAGAAAGACATAGAGTTTAAGGGAGGAAAAGAACAGGGAGAGAGACAGACAGGGAGGACATCTTAACCTCTAAATAAAACCAAAACAGTAGTCAATCAGCCCTGCTATCTGAATGGCAGGTGGCTATCTGAAGCATTAGATGCAGTGGCATACAGCTGTGGGTGAGGTGTATGACCTGTCAGAATCTTAATGTCAAGTCAATACTCAGACTGCAGAGTTTTCTCAGGAAGAGCAGAGCCAGACCTGTCTGACTTATTATTAGGCCAGTGATTCAGGTCAGAACTGCTCATTGCTCCAGTCAATAGTGTTGTTTAAAATGCATAAGGGGAGAAATAAAGGCATATTGAGGCATAAACACTAACTCAGCAGAGAGTGTTTAGAAACCTGGGTACCAATTTAAAATAAGGCTGCTTTATAAAGGGTTTATAAAAAGTTTATAAATGAGTTCATTAATGGTTATAAATTAGGTTATAAATACTTTACAACACATAAACAGAAATAACAACAGTAAAAATGATCATCATTAACATATCTAATTATATAGTCAGTATTGTCATTTAATAAATTATCCTAAATGGAAAAGACAAAGTAAGATCTGAGGTTTAATAGTATAAACAAATCACCACTGTTGCCCGTTCTATGTATGTGTTGTAACTGCTTATTAATGGTTTATACCTAATAAATAACCTTTATAAACTATTTATAAACCTTTTATAAAGAAGCCTTATTTTAAAGTGGTACCAAAACCTGCAGGAATCTCAGAATTTCAGAAGTCTCTACTCTGGAGATTCAACATTTGTTTCTGTTCTGATTCAGATACTGAAGTCAGTACTGAGATTGTTAACATTGTACTGACATTAATCAAAGATGTTTTAAATGGTTTATATACGACTATAGGGTTGGTGAATACAGAAGTCATGGTTCTATTTGCACTGTGGTTTAAACTATACTGCCAATATCAAAATCTATGCCCATCAAAATCAATACACTGTAGTTCCAATCACTTTCATGGCCACAGGTATAAAAAAACAAGCACATAGGCATGTTGTAGACTGCTTCAACAAACATTAGTGAAATAATGGTTCTCAGGCTCTCAGGAGCTCAGTGAAGTCCAGCACTGTGGTACAGTGATAGGATGCAGCACCTGTGCAACAAATCCAGTCGTGAAATTTCTTCCTCACTACTAAATATTCCACAGCCAACTGTCAGTGATATTATAGCACAGTGGAAGAGACTGGGAACAACAGCGTCTCTGTGCTCTGTCAGTGTAAAATAACAGAGCGGGGTCAGCGGATGCTGAGGAGCATCACAGTGCACAGAGTTCACCAACTTTCTGCAGAGTCAATCACTATAGAACTCTAAACACTGTGGCCTTCAGATTCATTTAAGAACAGTAGCTGAGTAGCTCCATCCAAGCCATACATCACCAAATGCAATACAGAGGAGTGGGATACTTTTGGCTATATATTGTTGTATATACTTATATAGGATGTGACTTTCTGTTCATGTCTCTGAGTATATCTCCCAACATCAATGTTGCAAATAATCCAAAAATAAATCTAAACAGGGTTTATTATAGTATTTATACTGTTTCAGATGCATTCTTTTGATTTTGATTTAAAATAATACATTATATTTGGAATCTTGCATCTGTTCACTAAAAGAAATTATATTTTTCTGTTTTTACAGGGAGAATAAAGTACCGAAAAAAGTACATACTGGTACCACATTTGAGGTATTTATACCATTAGCAATATTGGTTCAAACCCTAACCTAATGCTAAAGTGTGCACCTTGCTCACACTAATTCATCAGGTGTGTTTTGGCAACATTCTGAATCCATTTATTAAAGTGTAATGGTTTGATTTAATACAGACTTTGAGAACAGGTACACAGTGTAATGAAATGACGTTCCTCTGGAACCACGATGCAACATGGAATGACAATACAAAAGACAACATAAAGTGCAAAAGTGTAACGATAGTGCAACATAGAACTACAACACTACAATAAATACAACAGCCGAGACAGTCTAACAGACAGCACAGTGCAGTACCGATATCCAATATGGTACAATCAAATGAGAAAGAGGTGCAGAGATGTGTAACGTACTGTAACATATAGATATGTAATATACATGATCACAGCAGTTACTGACGTAGAGAGTTTACAGTTCTTCAGTGTTGTCAAGTCTCACGCTTTGAGCGTGGGATACACGCACCTCAGCGAGTTCACACGCTCACACGCCACACATGGTATTTCTCACGCTTGCCAATCCATCGGCTGTATATTATAATGTACTGTCGTTGAGCCAATCAGAATATAGGTCGCTCTGTTGTTAGGCAGACCTAGTCAAAGAGGGCCGTAGTCACAGGGGGACGTAGGGCCCTCGCAGAAGAGCGCAAATCGTACCGGGCCAAACCGAGAAACCGGTGAAAGTAATTTTGAGATCTTATTGAGTGTGCCACTTTTCAAGAGTTTTATATCCTGTTAAACATGTGAAAAACCCATTTAAAGTACAGGTGGCGCTATAGCGCGGATAGTAAGAAAAGCAGACTAAGTGCCAGAGTAAACATCTATCTATTTTTTGAGTGAGCTCCATTAAAAAGATGACCCAGGAGGACTCTAGCCAGTCTGAAATTTGCTAAAAAGCACACTGACAAGCTACAATTCCTCTGGGAGAATGTCCCTTTGATAGATGAAAAAACTGGAGCTTTGTAATAGGTTATATCAACTATACAAAATATTTTTACAGACACAAATGTACAATTTCACAGAAAAGAACATTAGACTTTCTGTGAAACATAGAAGAGTGCCTTTAATCTGTGCAAAGCGCAAAGAATTCTCAGAACTCAGAACTATAAGGCATCCTGAGCATAAATGACTGCACAGTCCCAGGTCATCAACATGGTCTTCAAATAGGATGATGACCCAAAACACACACAGCTAAAAGCATTCAAAAAAGGCTAACAGCAAAACACTACACTGTTCTGAAGTGGCCTTCTATGAACCTTGATCTGAATTTAAGGGAACGTCTACAGAAAGAGCAGAAACATGCAGTCTGCAGAAGAGACCCATCAAACGTGAGACAGCTGGAGCAGTTTGCTCAAGAAGAGTGGACCAAGCTCTGTTTGTGTTGACAGGTGAATATCTTACTGAGTGCTACAGAAATTGCTTGTTTGCCAGGATTGTCTCTAAATGTTGTGTTAGGTGTCACTTAATTAAAATAAAATATATATAGCTCTGAAGACCACTTACAAATTATGAGTATCTTTGATTTTACCAAATTGAAAACCTCTGGAATATAATCAAGAGGAAGATGGATGATCACAAGCCATCAAACCAAGCTGAACTGCTTGATTTTTTGCATCAGGAGTGGCAAAAATGTATCCAAAAGCAGTGTGTAAGACTGGTGGAGGAGAACATGCCAAGATGCATGAAGACTGTGATTAAAAACCAGGGTTATTCCACCAAATATTGATTTCTGAAAAACTTTCTTAAAACTTTATGAATATGGATTTATTATTTATTTCAGTTATTTCATTATTTATTTCAGTTAGTTATTTCAGCCTTTTCTCATTTTCTGCAAAACAAATGCTCTAATTGACACAAATTTTATTGAATCTGATTCAGAAACTGAAGTGGTCTCTTCATTTTTTTTCCAGAGGTGTATATAATATAAAATATTCTGATAATTTTAGCAAATTTTAAAGGTTAATCATTTGGCACATAATGACACTTGTGAGTCCTTTTTTATAGAAGGGTACCAAATAATTTATCAAGAAACAAATAAAAAATAGAAAATAAATATAAAGCTCAATTAGTAATTAAAATGTACAAAAACATCAGAACATCATTTAAAAATGTGTATTCCCTTGTTGTCCACTCTGATAAGATGCCCTCACAGGGCTCCAGCAGTTGATGGCAAGCTGCATGACCGGGATTCGAACCAGCGATCTCCCGATCATAGTGGCAGCGCTTTAGATCGCTGGACCACTCAGTGCCCAGAGAAGAAACCACTTGGTCTCCAACTCCCCAAGTGATCCTAAAAATTGGAAGGAGGGGCATAATTTCAGAGAACACTGTTCCACAGCTCTACAGCTTCATATTGGGGGGTTTACACTCCTGAAGCCCACTCCTACCATTAGACATGTTGCCAGTAGTTCATGTTCAATCATGTTCACATTCTGCTGCAGAGAGTCGTATTCTATTGGCAATACTTCTCTACTGGGACTTGACAAGCATTCGAAAAAGTGTTAAGCCTACTGTTTAAAAAGCCATGTTTATATATATATATAGATTAAAGCATATCTTAAGCAGTACGTGTGTTAAAACATCCCTATAGACTTACTGGGGTTGGGAGGGAACAGGGTGCAGCTGTTGCAGTGGATGATCTCCTTCACAATGGGCAAATCCTGAGAGATGGGCGGAGGTACGATGCCGAGGCCGGGCATCATGGGATTCATTGGAGCAATGCCCGGAATCATGCCAAGGCTGGGGTCAAAATCTGTAGGAAGAAGACAGGAACAGAGCTACAGGTGACGGAGGTGTAGAGGCTGTAGTTACACAGATCTTCACTGAAACGATAGAACATTTCACGGTGCAGGGTAAATATTTATTCTTATGAATAAATAAAAATAAAGCTAGTGCATATTTAAAAGGCTTTGGGATGGAACACATTCGAACTGACTTGTATTTTGCATAGTGTTTGTTTGGGAGCTCATGCTCTGTGTCCTTTGCTGAGTAAAGAGTAAAAAGCACAGTCGCATTCTTACACAGGCAGAGCACAACAAGTACAGCTGCTGCATTTCCAGCATGAGGCTTTTTGATATGGAAATGGCACTGGCCTCTCCATCCACTCTGTCTCGCACCTGTGGGGAGCGCTGGTGCTGATGTCTGTACAGAAATATGTTTTTTTGGCTGGACCAGCCAGTTCATTTCAGTTCTACTTTGAGTTAAAGCAGAGCGGCAGATGTGAGACTTATTTATTTGCCTGTGCAAGAACTCAATCTCAAAGAAGTCCAGCTGATCCTGCATCCCTGTATTGTGTATTGGAAAGCAGCTGGAAATATGATACACATCACAATACAGGGGTTACGATTCAACATGTTGCGATATTCTGATACTGCAAGTACTGCAAGAAAGGCCATATATTGCGTTTATAAAAACAGATTTTTAGAAACTCCCTATTTAAAGTAATTTAAAGTAGTTTTCCAGTAATTTTAAACTTAATGTTTATATTTGCCATATAGGGCTAGACACCTATTCAAATATCAGAAAATGAAAGAAAATGTTGTGATATGAGTTTTTTTTTAAACACATTCTAATATTTATAATTGAATACACTTCCATCAATCTGCTATAAAAAGTAAGTGATTAATCCAGCTCAGAAAATCAGTTAGTACTAAGGCTACCATGCTCCAAACAAGAATGAGGTTTTTCTTGTTTTTTTCTCAAGTACTCAAGAAGACAATTTGTACTGCTGTTCATGGCACAGATTTCTTGAGTCTTTCAAGTCTGTGGCAAACCTCAACCAAATTCAGAAGATAAGATAACAAATAATTCCTCTGAGCCACAATGGTTCTGGCACCTCACATTCATAAAGATTTCTGAAATCAATATTTGGTGGAATAACCCTGGTTTTTACTCACAGTTTTCATGCATCTTGGCATGTTCTCCTCCACCAGTATTACACACTGATTTTGGATAACTTTATGTTACTCACTCCTGGTGCAAAAATTCAAGCAGTTCAGCTGGGTTTGATGGCTTGTGATCATCCATCTTCCTCTTGATTATATTCCAGAGGTTTTCAATGTGGCAAAATCAGAGCTGTATCTTAATACTGTATTTTAAATTTTTAAACATAATACTTTCGATAAATCATTTTTTTTTTCTCACACTCTATCTGGGATCATAAAAAGATCAGGGGGAGAGATACATCCGACATACCACTATTTGTAGAATCTCAAGCTGTTAGAACTTCCACAGCCAATTCTACATTAATCACAAAGTGTCCAGTCAGCATCGTTGATCAAACCCAGTTAGAACCGGCCCTCAGAGAACAGCACAGATCATTAGAAAGAAGAAAGCCATATACATTAAAAGCTTTCAAAGTAGTGTTCAAAGTGAGTTCACATAAAAGGTGAGTTCATCATATTCTACTTGTACACATCCCAGAAGACACACCTCAGAGACAAGGTGCTTTCAGATGATCCAACACTTTCTGTTTGGACAAGCAGCTTCAGAAGAGCCTCAGCAGAGCCACTGTTTTACAGCACACTCTTTACATTACGTCTATTGTCAGAAAACTCCATTAGAGGACAATGACAAGAACCACGGTGCACAAACTTAAACAGTAATCGCATTACCTCTCTGGTGGGAATGTGTAATTGAATCAAGCACATGGAAGAGTACTTTTTTATGCAGATTAATGTAAATAATTTGCTGTGTGAAATTACATGTTTTTGAGAGTATTTATTTTGTTCATTTATAAAATACTGTCAAAATGTAGAGAGCAATTACATCTAAGATATCTACTAGACCACTCTGTTTTTAGAATGAATGTACTGTATTAGACATTGTAGGGATGGAGTGTCAAAACACTAATACCATTAATTAGAACCTTCTGTCCACTCTCAGCTCAAACATTCTGTTGCTTTTAACTTAAAAACTTTAATGTATATGTTTAATCCCATTAAAAACACTGTGGCAAATATTCAGCGTTCTGTGTTAAAGCAGCTTCACACTGTACAGATATCCATGCTGGATCACAGAATTTTTTTGCTATATTTACTTTCTTACTCCTGCGCCAGACAGCTCTGACCAATCAGAGGAGACAGTGTGCTCACATGCTGGTGCGCATTTAGGCTTATGCCTGTGTGAAACCAAACCAAACAGAAGGAGAAACGCTCCAAGTAAACAAACTCATCAACTGATCCAGACCAGAGAAATCATCTCTATCTCCCCTCAAACATACAACTATATACTAGTATTTGAATTGACTCCACTAATATAAATATATTCACTTACATTCATGATTTTATTTACATTACACAAAATCTTGCACTGCCGCTTTAAGCAAAGATTTCACAAAAGAAAGAAAGTTTATCATATTCTATTGGTACACATCCCAGAAGACATGATGATCTAACACTTCCTGAACAGACAAGCAGCTTCAGAAGAGCCTCAGCAGAGCCACTGTTTTACAGCACACTCTATACATTACATCCATTGTCAGGAAACTCCATTAGAGGACAGTAACGAGAACCAAGACGGGCAAGACCAAACACTAACCGCATCACATTACGGCAAGACCGATTCCTTACAGGGACCTGGCAGCACCGGAACAGGCGAACAGGCTTTCAGAGACAAAGGAAAATCAGACCAGGAGAGGAAACAAACGACAGCAGACAGAGCCCAACAGACAGATGAGGGATGTGCAGGTGGCAGCAGCCCGTTCCAGCAGCACCATTAGCAGGTTCTGGGACAGGAGGTGCGGCGTGATCAAACAGAGGCCGGGGAGCAGACAGTCGCTCCGTCTGGCTTACTGATTGCATTAGCGTGGGCATCCGTGTCCCACACCCCACACTAATGGAGGTGGGTGATAAGTTGCAGCCCAGACGTCCGGGTGATGACTCTTCTCTGTGGCTCTCGCTGGATGAGAGAAGGACTGATAGCAGGTGACGAAACGGGGCACGCTCTGGCAGGGCTGCTGCTGCTGCCGTCTGCTCTGAATGCCAATGGCTGGACCCGGCTCCGCTGCCCCCGCTGCGAGCTCCAAGGCAGCGGCGCTAATTCGGCGGCACTTAATCACCCAGTATTACTCAGAAACACAGAGCGAGCCGCTGAAGCAGAAGGCCGACTTGAAAGGGGAGATTTCATCTAAGCCCGCTCAACACAGTGGGGGACAGCGTGTGAGCATGCGAGCGGTGAATAATCCCCCTCCTCCAAATCGAAACACAAGTGATATCACCTTCTAGTAACGCTCCAAGTGTGTAGCTCAGTGGGAGCTGGCTAGCAGCCTGGGGGAGACTGGTTTAATTCTACATGGTGTCCATCTGAAACGGACCTGATATTAAAGAATTAACAGCGGTGTCAGTTGGGTCAGGAATGGTATTATTCACCAGGGGAAAAACCAATGGGAGAAAAGTGGGTCTGGGAAATCAGACGTCACTGTTGGGTATGAATACACTGAAAGGAAAATTTCTGGCTAAAACAAAAACTGAACTAATTGCTTTAGAATATCTTTCGTTTTAATACAGAACACGCATTTTGGGGGACAGGTCTTTGGTTATTTTTCTGTGTTTGTCATTAGAAATCATTGGAAAGCCAATAGCACACAGCATACTCTCAACTGGAAACGACCGTCCACATGGAGGACTGCATCAGGCACTACAGTATTTACCTAATCCATATCTAGGCAAACACTTACGAACACACAAACTTACATACTTACTGCACACTTACACATACACATCAGATCAATTTAGAGTATTCAATTCAACAACCTGATCTCCATGTTTTTGGACTGTGGGAGGAAACCCACGCAGACACAGGGAGGACATGGAAACTCCACCCATATAGGGACTTGAACCCAAGACCCCAGTGCTGGGAGGCGAACGTGCTAACCACTAAGCCACTGTGCCATCCAATTTTAATCATACACTTACCTCAGAAGTGCTTTAGCAGTGCAATTTTTGTCCTAAATGTCCCTCAGTAGCGTCACTCAAGTCACATGTGAGTGAAATTTACGCAGAGAAACTCAGTCAAGCCAGTATTTTGGCAAACAAACAAATGCTAGCTAAGGCTTAATTTTGATCAGCTAACATTACTATTCTAGCCCTGTGCAGCTCATATCATTTAGTTGAAAAACAGCCTCTTTTTGAAAGGTAAGTAAACTAATAGTAAGTGTGATTATTGATGCTTTACTCTTTACTCATTTAAGTTGTGTGAGTAGAGCGTATAAATAAACTTAAACTTGCTGTTTGTCACCTGTCTCTGTCGGCTCTTTCTGCTGGCTCTGTCCCTTACTCTCTGCTCTGTATATGAGCTAGCTGCTGGGGGGTTGGGGGAGTGCAATGAGGAGTATGAGCCTCAGAAATCTTCTTTTTCTTTTTGTTTCCCCGAATAATTGGTTGCAAAATAACACTGTTTCTCTACAAATAACAAAACTAAAGCTCTTAAATTAGACTATATATCGATTATAAGAAGGACTAGTTCACAGGAAAATACAGTTATGCTTAGAACAGCTGGAGCCAAAAAAGAAGATGGATGGATACAATCAGAGATATCATAAACATGCTATTAAAAGCTCTAAGACTTCTAAAGCAAAAGAGACAAGGCATTGTGAATAAACACTATCCATATTGTTTCCATATGGTCAGAAATTACTTTAATTTTAATTTGTATTTATTTAATTTGTTTCATTTGAATTGCATTATATTTCTTTGCTTTCAATCCGCTTAAACAGCACTGTATGTTCAGCCTTGCTGGTAAAATAGAGGGTAAAAATACAGAAATGAAAACGGCATGGGAGGAAGACTCATAACAGCAGGTGACAGATCACACACGGGTTGATGTGTGGCATCAGTGGCAGAGACTGTGAGCACAGTGCAGAGAGGTGCTGCATCATTTTCAGCTCATCACTCATCAGCGCTTCCAGGAAGTGAGAGGGTGGAAGAGAGAGCCGGCCTATCAGAGGCTGCATCAGCTCTGAAGCGCTGAGATACTGGCCGACCCAGAGCTTCGAGGATCCCAGGTGTACTGCTGCATGTAACGCTTTCACATGTATGAGTAATGGAGTTCTGAGACCTCCAAATAAATAATAATAACAACACACCACATATATACATGTTCTATAAGTAATACACACATGTTCAATTTACAGACAATAAGACCATGCATGCAGGAATCTACTGCATATACACATATATAGCAAGAGTAAAGCTACTGAAGATACAAGCAGGGCAGCAGATGGTTGATGCACATACTGATATATGACAAAATGTATTTTTTATCCAAAGAGTTTGGTTGCTTGGCTGTTTTCTGATGCATATATACCAGTAATTGACGCACATGCATGCTAGTCACACCCAGAGCCGTCTCAGAGTTCAACACATATAACAGCAATCCCTGCTGCCTATAACTAAATATAAAAAATGTATATATATATATTACACATATTCACTATGTCAGTATACTGTGTGTTACCTATATCTGAGGTTGGTGACGGATTTGTAAGTGATATTTTAAGCAACCACAAAATAAAAGTAAAAAATGTTAAAACACCATGTGCTTTACTCACAGAAGGAGAAAAATCTGTAGATGAATTCAATCTGTGTAGATTAACATCCAATTTAAGAATGACAGTTTTGTTTATTTAAGCTAGTTTATCTGTATTTTGCTGCATTAAAAGGAAAACATGGCGGCACCCCTGTTCCTTACTAGTATTGCATAATGCGTCTTATAATCTGATGAGCCTTATGTATGAAAATAGACCAGAAAATAGACTTTATTGACAGTGCACCTTATAATCATGTGTGCCTTATACAAACATATGCGAAAAACACAGTAAATGACTTGCTAAATCATGGTCCATCCAACACTGATTAAGTTAAGTGTGTGAGATGACCTTGTCACAGCATTTTAACTGTGCTAATAGGTGTGCATAAGCTTCCATTACTTGAAAGCTTTATAGGGTTTGTAGCTCCAGTACAAAGCTTAAGAAACATATGTCTCAGCTGATTTAATACATTTTAAGTAATAGGGAACATTTTTACTAAACTATAACTTCAATATTCCACCAAGTTCTGCATTTTTAGGTTTCTCCTTCAAGCTCTGAGGCGTCCTTACATCATCTTTTTCACATATCGATAGTCCAGATATCCTGAAAGTGTTCAGCATGCAGAATGGCGTACACGCCGTGTCTGAGAAAGCCCTGACAGCCCCCCTGACTGTTCTCGCACCATAGTTTAAGAGCAAAGGCAGCCCTGACAGCTGTGTTCTGGGGAAAAGGGAAGCAACCCAGTGCAACGGCCTTTCATGTGGCTTCTAGCAGCAGGTGCCAGGCTCTCTCCTAGCGCTCGCTTCCCTGGCAGACGGCTAATAGAGGCACCGCGCTGATGAATTATGGAGCCCGCTTTCGGCTGGAACACGGCACATTAAGCGGTGAGAGAAATCACAGGCTTGTTCCCCAAGAAAGAGCGGAGTGTTAAAAATTAGAGCAGAGGACGATATTTATTCATGACATGCACAGGACAGATGATCACAACCAAAACCATCTTTCAGGATGAATTAGTGAAAGAAAAAGAAGAATTCAGGGTGTGATCAAAGCACGGGCAGGGTGCATTTCTGATTTCTGAGTCATTTTTAGCGTTTCTTTCAGAGGGCATGGAAAAGGAAAGACCACTGTGCTGCTGCTGCAGCTCTGCAGAATAACATTGATTATTTACTGTTTTGGCTTCAAGGAGACACCCAGGTAGATCTTCTGGAGCCGAGAAACAAAGGATGGATGTGCGGCCCGCATCCATGTTTCATGGTTTCTGTTCAGTTAATGACCCAAAACAGAGGGTTGTGGAGACAGAAGAGTCATGGGGAGGAGGAAGCTCTTAAATCAGAGGAGCTCACACACTCACACTATCCAGCCCAATCCTAACAGCTAGCTACTGCTACTGAGAGAACGCCAACTCTGTAGAGGCTCCGACTCTAAACTGTGGCTCTCTGATAGACGTTCAAGCTGTGCCTCGCCAAACCCTGAGGCTGAAACCAGAAAACAGCAGGTCTACTAGTGCTGATAAACAAGAGAACACAAATAGAGAAGCTACCTCAAGATCTGTAGCTGAAGATGCTTTCATCTCTACCTTGTCTGGTCCGGACTTTCAGACATTTTTTTAGTTTGATCCAAACCAAATGGCAGGTATGAAGAGTGTTGTGATCCACGGTTCTAAAGACCAAAGTACCAAAATCTTGTCAGACAAAAATAGCTGGTCTCAGTCCGGTCCCAAACAAACTCGGAAGTGTTCGCTTGTGGTGAAAAATTCTGAGATCTGAGATCAATATCTGGTCTCGATCAGTCGCAGCTATCAAATATATTATTTTTACTTAAGCTAAACTGCTAATAAGGTGCAGTTTATTCTGATATATTAGCCAAATAACGCTAATTACCACATCTATGAACAAACGCTGTCTCTGCTGCTCCATGCTGTTTACGCACGTGGTCTGTGCAGTGTTCACTGTTCGCAGCAGCACAACTCTTGTGTACATCTGCGCTGCACATCCCATTAAAAACACTGTGACTGAATGCGCAGCAAATTTTTTTTGCTTTCTTTGTTAAATCAGCTTCTCAGTGCACAGATATACGCGTTGGACCACAGAATCATTTAGCTTTTTACTTTCTTAATCCAGTTCCAGACAGCTCTCTGACCAATCAGAGGAGACAATGTGCTTGCGTGGTTTTAGTTTGTGCCTGTGTGAAACCAAACCAAACAGAGGGAGAAAACACTCCAAGTAAACGGCCTCATAAACTGATTCGGACCATAAAAACCAACTAGAGGTGTGAAAACACCCTTAGATCAGTTCAGAATTTCAGACAGACTACAGGAATTTGAGGCAATATATCTTTATCTGCCAATTAAACAATAGAAGAAGAAAAAGAATAGGCGAAATGCCCTTTTATAAACCATACAACTCAAGTGGAGTATATGGAGACGCAGCCCACGTACATGATGAGAACAGAATGCAGTAAAAGTTTTACTTTTGTGTGAAACCAAAACTAATCGAACCAAATTTTCACAATGTAACACACCTAACCATGAACATTTTTCGGACTCTGTTCTGAACTTCTAGGTGTAAAAACGTCTAAAAATGATGGGTTGAACTGATGTGAGCTTTGAATATTTCACGACTGCTTCTTTCTCTTTTATCTCCCATGAAACATTGATGTAGGATTCATACACCTACAGTCTCCGGACGGTCTTATAAAAGGTAATGGCCCTGAATCGCTAAAGTTCACTAAAGGCAAGGGCGATATAAGGCAGCCATCAATCAAAAGTGCGAGGGGAGTCAGAAAAATCAGCCTGGCATTTAACTGCAGAGCTGCTGGCAGCTGGTGCACGCCGCTGAGTGCTGCGGAGGGCTCTCGCTGATTTCCTGGGCAAACGTCCCCAGCAGCAGCAGCTAGCGAAAAGGCACAGCCAGCTCCCAAGAGGCATGTTGGGAAGTCTCTAATGAGGCAGGCACAGGCTCCGCCCCTCCACCCCTTACTCCACACTCGGTGCCAAAAGGCTTAGAGAGAAATCAGCGGCTCAAAGACCAGCCGTTTTGCATCCCAATTTAGCCGAGGCTTCACTGCGAGGCAGGGGAGGCAGGAGCAGAGCGGAGCCCGGGCCTGGAAATCAGCGTTCATCCCTAATGCCAAGAGCACCGAGCCAAAGGGGTCTCTGGGAACAGACGGGAAATTCATCATTTAGGACTTTCTCATTTCTCTAATATTGCGGGGAGGCAATGAGCGCTAGGGTGCACACAATAGATAGCTGATAATGCTGCCAGATGGGGATATAAGAACACACACACAAACGTACACACACAAACAAAAAAAACTAATAAAAAACAACAACAGCAACAACCCCGAACACTTCCACTGCGCATCATTACAGCGTAGTTAGACCACAATCATACTGCACATAATGCAGAAAATCGTGTCGAGCTTTGTCAGGAAACGGGATATTCTTCTTCTAAACAGTCCTTTGTAAACACTGCTTAATAGGAGCTGACAACAAAGCTCTGTGAATAATATGACTAGCGTATTCATCTTCATAACACAGGGCCAGAATTAGCCCGGGAAGAGGAACACACAGCGGACCAGAGCGTAGGCTATGTTTATACTGTATTTGTTGGCCACCTATAGAGGCGTAAAGCTCTTCATCTTCCTTTAAATTGCTTTACAGCCTTGATGGGTCCAATAAATCCCTGTCTCAGGCCCTGTGTGTAATTGGATTGTAATCAAAATATAAACAAAAACAAATTAACAAAATCATCACGTTGAAAAGAGTCATCTACTTTCATTAGCGCACCGGCTGCAAGGCCTAGCCACGGGCGCTTCGTTAGTGCTGCCAAGAGACCGCAATGAGAATCTGGATATATTCATCAGTATTGACCGAAAGGCCCACAGAGGCACACGCCATTACTCAAAGGAGACGTGTGCAGGGGCTTCACGTGCAGAGTGTGTTCAGATGGCTGTCTGACGTGTGTGCTTACAATACATGGGAAACCAGTAATCATATTCGTCAGCAATGCAGGTTAGATTTTCATAAGACTGCAGCACACTGGATAAGGATGCCTGGTGAAATGTACGCAAACGTCTGTGCGCTGACGTATAATATAAAGAAATATATGCAACATCTGACAAATCTGGTGACTTTTTAGACATTTTGACCATTTGGACTAATCAAAATAATTAATAAATAAAATGAATAAATAAAATCCAGTCCAGTGGATCAGGGCAAACCTTATATATTCAAGATAAATATATGTTAAGTCCACCTCTAAGCTCTTATTCCTTATTTCTGCTCTCTGTTCACACCACTGCTCTAAAGATGGCATAAACACACACAGCCGGCAGCAGTGAGGAAGTTTTACAGAAGGAAACTGTTAAACTCTGCAGTGTGAAACTGTTTTACAGATAAACATTAGGTACTACTTTAAAATCAAGCTCATTTAAAAAGGGTTTATAAATAGTTTATAATGTTATTAATTAGGTTATAATCCCTTAATAAGCAGTTACAACACATAAATAGGAAGGGCAACAGTGACCAGTCTTGTACCAAATAGTGATTCCACATTCGTTTATACTGTTAAACCTCAAATCTTACTAGATGCTTATCTTACTTTGTCTTTACCATTAGTTATCATTGAGCTTTTTGTGAATAATTTTATTCATTTAACTATAATAAAATATTAAAATGACTAAACTGACTTTCTATATTATTTTACTAGATATGTTAAAGTTATTGTCACTTTCTATTTGTGTTTATTTAGTCCTATTTTAATGTCCTATTTAATTCATAACCATTAATAAACTCCTTTATTATTTATTTATAAACCCTTTATAAAGGAACCTTATTTTAAAGTGGTACCAAAAAAGTGGTACCTTAGTGCTAAAGTTTTTGTTGTTCAAACAATCAATTTTTCTTGTATGAGCATGAACATGAGCACGTGACTACTGAGTTAACCTAAGCAACATGCTACCAAAGAAAACATATAAAATATCAATAAATACATAAAAACATTACAGTACAATATAATCAGATGTATTATGATGGTGTGTTTAAATCATATAATTTCTGAATATTCCAAAACATAAACACAATAATATGCATAAAAGAAAAGTTTACTCTATATCCAATCAGAATCATTGGATAATCGATTTAGTACGACACTGCTAACTAGTGGACAGGGTTTAAACACAACACTAAATAAGCGACTGTCAGACATCCAATCTATACATTTCCCTGGAGTCAAGTACTGCCAATATAACAGGACACTCTGGAGCAGATAGACATCAATCATCTATTAACATCATACTAAATACAGTGGTGCACAGAGTTTAAAAAGACCCAGCATTGAGCTCTGCAGCAGTGAAACTGGGTTCTCTGTAATGATGCTGCTCCAGCCAATACTTTTGGGATGAGTCTAGTCGACAACCTTCTTTTCCGGACAGTAGAAACAGACAGTTAAATCAACAAGCAGAATAAACTCTTTTTCTTTTTCTGTTATTTTACTCCTCAATAAGAAACAATGAATGAGCTTTTCTCCAAACAGTGTACATTTCTAATTCATTAAATTAAACTACATAGTTTACACAGAGACGCATCATTGGCAGCATGTCACAGCTGTCTTGCGATGTCTGTTCTCTGACCTCTCCTCCTCGGAGCCAAAACAGAGACACGTTTGATGGACTAATAGAACTGAGTCTTATTTATACAGCTGGATGAAAGTTCAAGAGCCGATCCACTTGGCTTGAGCCTGGGAGCACTTGGAGCCGTGCTCTGCTTCGAGGCAGCACAAGCAAATCCTGCTTCAGAGAATTGGAAGAGGGATAGATAAAAAAAAAGAAAAAAAAAAAGGATAAGAAAAACTAACACACACTTCCACTTAAAGGATCAGCAGAGACTGAGGTAGCTGTTTACTTGGGCAGAGACAGCCGGGCTTCTGATGGAAGGCAGCTCTGTGCTGTTGGAGGGGGGAATTGGAAAAGTCAGACAGTGCAGAGCGAGCACTCCTCTGTGAGCACTCTCCAGTCTCAGCCGGCACGCCGTTTACACGCCTGCATCACGCTCGCTCGGAGTATGCGCCTCTGATGGAGTTTCATCTCGGGAACAAGCTCAAACAGGGTCTTTAAGTGTCCCTTAGAACCGCAGTGCTCAACAAGCAATGTGTCGTGTGTCTTTACTTCAAAACCAGCTCTGCCTTTGTAACTAGACAGGATCAATCCTGCAATATGATTAAGGGAATGGGATTAAATGTGTTTGTGAAGAAAAAAACACAAGGGTAAAGTTAAAGTAAATGTGAAAAAAGTAAAATCACCTGCTCATTCATCGCAGCTTCTAGAATCAAGGGTATTAAAAAGAGTCTAATGAAATGGCTTCTACTAAATTTTGGAGATAGCTATGTGGAAAATTAGATTGAAATTCAGAGACAAGAGCATTTGAGAGGTCAAGATGTTGGATGATCACCACCCTACCTCATCTACTAGTTAATGCCACCTCCGATACACGTGAATTTAACCTCCGCCTCTTTTCGAACTGCTGTTGCCCATTAAAACAAAAAACAAAAAAAAAAACATATTAACCGCACCATTAAAAAATATATAATAAATTGTATATTTGTATATTATATATATATATATATATATATATATATATATATAAGTGTGTGAAAAAGTAGCAGCTTATAGCCTTGAAATTACGCTAATATGTACTTTCCGTTCCACACAGTAATTTGATTTCTGCGTGACTATTCAGAGACTCATTTGTCTACCAAGTGTGTATGTAGTTAAATGCATGCAGTTAAAATCTTTGCATGAAACAATCCAGATACTTGTCTATTGAAGTGACCTGGTGTAAATGGGGTACAAACCTTTAAACAGGTCACAATGTACAGATTATTTTGACTGATTATTTAAACCTTTGCACAAGACTGGACACAGGACTCTTTGTTAGAATAGAGCAGTTGCATAACTGTGCATACCTTACCAAATGTCCTCTATTTTTTTTTTCTGTTATTTTTTTTTTACTGTGCATGATTGGAGTGATTTAAATCAGATGTGTAACAGCCTTTAACAAGGGCTGTGTTGAGCTGAAGCTCTGAGGTTGTCCTGATTGGCCTGAGCGAGTCTGTGGTATAAAATATGAGCGCTATGTGTGATCAGTCTGAGTGCAAGTGAAGCAGTGAAATCTGCTGATACAGCAAAGCCGCAGTGTAGGATGGAAGCGGTGGAAAGTAAGGGTCCAGTGCGGGCTGGGAGAGGGTGGAGGCAACAGCTGCTTTCCCTGTGTGATTAATGAGGAGAGCAGTGCTGCCAGACAGCACCAACCCCTCCCTAACACACCTACAATACTCTCAGTCCACAACTGGCTTTGAGACAGAGCTGGAGGTGAACTTCAGGCGGATTTGCTGGGTGTGTAAATAAGAGTCTGGACCAGAAGAGTTTAGGACAATCAACTAAAAAAAAGTTACTATACACTACAAAAGGAGATATGAATACATTACATGGACAAGCATGGATGTTAGCTTCAGCTGCGGTTAGCAGCTAATACTGCCCGACAGCACTTCACTGAGGAACCCTGAGTGTTCTGGTAAACCAGGGTCATCTTAGCTAGACATATATCTCACGTAGCTTGTTTTAACACAGTAAATGCACATGCTACAGTCCGATACACTCACCTCTGAACGGTAAAAAAGCTAGCACTTAGCATGGTTAGCGGCTAATGCTAATGCTGCTAGAGAACTAAACTGAAACTCCTGTATAACTATGTACTTAAGAGGAGTGGATTTAATGCTCCTTATACCCTGACTGGTAAAATTCATGCATAAAGCACACTGGATTATAAACTGCATAGTCTATTTTTGGCCAAATTAAAGGATTTGAAGTGCTATGAATGTAACTACATGCCTAACTCTAAAATGTTAAGATTAAGGTTCAGGTTAGAGTTGGGTGTACACCAAACATTCAATTGCAATTAATAGTTGCAATGAATATACATACAGTGGAATGCAAGTTGAATTTTAGTTAAGCAACTATGAGGCATCTACAATGACCATCCAATAATTAAGTGATATACTAATTAATAATTTAAATAAGAGTAAATAAATCATAAAATGGCCCAATCCGGACACCCTTGCTTTAAAGAATAAATTGAGCAAAATCATCAGCCATAAAACCATCACACCAGTCTGGCTCATTCCAAACCTTCTAATGGAGCTACCAGACCTTTCTCTTCCAGATCCCTACAGGGCTTTAAATTCCTCAAACCAACACCTGGAACTGTGTCTGGTGTGTAACTCCAGGGTCCAGTTTCATAGTTTTTTTTTTTTTTTTTTTTTTTTTACAGAAATACAATTTCTACGTAAAGCTGAACTAGTGCTGGATGTGCATATAGGTGTAGCTTGACAGGTTTAGCTAAATTCACCAGTATATAAGAGCTTCTGCAAAGTAACATATTACTGCATTAATGCTTTCTCTCTATGTACAGTATAACACATCTGCCATATTGCCCATCACTACAACACTTTGCCCACCTCAAGAGCAGAACAGAACGCAGCATGAAAGAGATTAACACAGATATGAGGTTAATGTGACGCAGTGGAGCACGTGGATATTCATCTGCATTGAACAGAGCTGTAAGAAGAAGTGGAGTACCAGAAGAAGCGGAGGGGCCACGGTATTCCCGGCGGAGGGACTGATTGGAAGGCAAGATCTACAGCAGCGGCTGCAGGATCGTCAGGGAACAGGGGCGCATTAACGGCAGTTTCAGCACCCCGCTGCAGCACGCCTCGCAGATCAAGGCTCTCCAGTCTCTACTACATAAAACACCTATCAGTATTCCAAGCCATCCAAATGCCTGCCTATAACCTGCTTGGTAAAGTATATAATTCGCTCTTGAGCAGTGATCTTGCGAAAAGGGGGAGTCTGAGGCACAGTAAATAGTGCCACTGAGATTTAATAGGGGAGGAAAAAAGAAGAAGAAAAAAAAAAGAGTAGTGTGGGTGGCTTGAATATCCCCGCAGTCCACTTTACTTGAAATATGCACTCATACTGGAGTACGCCGAGGCATATATTCCGGCGACTCTGCTGATCGAGCATCGAGCAGTGGTTCTAATAAAGAGCACGGAGGAAAGACACATGCCTGCAGTAATCCATACATAGGAATGCCATATTGCTAATGTTAAAACATAGTAGCGAAAATTGTTGCATCCAGACAGAAGATCTAGATTTCAAAGCTATTCACGAAAAGGAACAAAAGTGTGGATAACATCCCACATATTTTCAACTAATAACAGGTCTTGTGTTGTGGCTGGTCCTGAGATTACAACCCTATAAGCATGAGAATTGTTTTTTTGAAATAGCCCACCCAAGTGTGTGTTAAAAAAAAACACTAAGGCCAAAGGTGGTCTGGCATTGTGTGAATTTGCACCACACACCTCACACATGACATCAGGTCTTCTACACATGTGACAATAAATCACTGACCTTGAGGATGACCATGAATCTTCAGAACACTTATTTGTTGGTTGTCTTCACCAAGACAAAAGCAGAACTCACTGAAAGCAGATCACTAATGGTTACTGAAGATGAAACACTGCCACTGAGAATCACCCAATAACAGTCTGGCATGCCTATTCACCAAGTTTCATTCCTGTATGTGTGCAACATTTCTCTCAGATCAAGAAGACCACTTAAAAATGATGATTTTCTTTGATTTTACCTAATTGAAAACCTCTGGATATAATCAAGAGGAAGCTGGATGATCTCAAGCCATCAAACCAAACTGAACTGCTTAAATTTGTGCACCAGGAGTAAAGGCATAGAGTTATCCAAAAGCACTGTGTAAGACTGGTGGAGAAGAACATGCCAAGATGCATGAAAACTGTGATTAAAAACCAGGGTTATTCCACCAAATATTGATTTCTGAACTCTTAAAACTTTATGAATATGAACTTGTTTTTTTTTTTCGCATTATTTGAGGTCTGAAAGCTCTGCGTCTTTTTTGTTATTTCAGCCATTTCTCATTTTCCGCAAATAAATGCTGTGAATGACAATATGTTTATGTGGAATTTGGAAGAAATGTTGTTCGTAGTTTATAGTATAAAACATCAATGTTCATTTTACTCAAACATTTACCTATAAACAGCAAAATCGGAAAAACTAATTCAAAAACTAAAGTAGTCTTGGTCCATCCCTAGCCCCAGCTCCAAATGTCTGCACCTCTTGGGAATGCTGTTAGATTTTGACTTTTCTGTTTGCTGTACCATCGCAATCCAAGCAGAATCAACGACAGCGTTTGGTGCAGAGCATCTCTGAATGCCTGGCTGCACTTTAGCGGGGATTATATATGAAGGTGGGTACAGGAGGAGGATTGCTGGCTCTGAGTGTGGCAGGTGTGTAGGTTTAAGACCATGCTCCATTGCTGTGACTCACACCGGCACACTAGCAGAGATGTTCTGCCTCGGTCTCCAGCTGGCAGGAGAATCCTCTCCTCTGAGTAAGGCACACATGAGCAATGCATTCACATTGTGCTACCAACAAACCAGCTAGCCAAAAAAAGCCCCTGAGACTAATTGGGCACGCTGACTGCGCTGAGAGTAGGCTTCAAGTTCTCACATGGATAATGGACACAACATGCTTCTCAATCACTTCCTGTAGCTGTATACTCCCTCTGCGGCCTTAAATCCAAGAAGAGTGCAATAAACAATCGTTTTTTTAAAACATTATTCAGTGTTCAGACGGAGCTACCAGCAAACACCAGCAGGCAGAAGGAACCAGTGTTTACAGAAAATATGCTGTAAAACATCTTGATTGGATTAGCAAAGCTTCAAATAAGATTTCTTCAGTGTGTTTCTAATGTATTTGCACTGTAGAAAATAGGATGAATGGTGTGGATTAATTTTCTTCAGTTCTAAAAAAAAAAAATGAAGTCAAAATAAGCTGTTATGTTGTTGAATCTGCAACCAGAGATGAGATTTTACTCGTGTTTATTCATTTGTCAAGTCAAGTCAAGTAGTTTTACTGTCAATACTGCATATGTACAGGACATACAGAGAATTTAAATTACGTTACTCTCCTTCCCAAAAATTACAGCAAGTACAGATAATAGATATAATAAAAGAGAGAATGGGAGACACTATGTGTACAATACAGCAGGGACACAGATAGACATACATGAGACAGAAACAAGGTGCAGTAGTGGTGGGGGTGAAATAGATATATAAATATAAATAAAAATAAATAAGATATATAATATTAAAGAGTGGGAGGCACTTTGTACAATACAACAACACAATATACATATGTAAGACGGAAGACAATAGTGCAATATTGATGGTGATTGAGATGGAATGACAGAATGACAGAAATACTGTCATTTGGTAGGGCACAGTGTGTCTCAGACTGCCTTCATTGAGTTTACAATTCAGCCTAAAGGACCAGAAGCAAAGCAAGTTCCCACCAGCACCAGCAGGATAAAGGAATCAATGTTTACAGAAAATATGCTGTAAAACATCTTGATTGGATTAGAAAAGCAACATATAAGATTTCTTCAGTGTGTTTCTAATGTATTTGGACAGTAGAAAACTGGATGGATGGTGTGGATTAATTTCCTTTAGTTCTAAAAAAATAAAATAAGCCAAAATTGGCAAAGTGTGTCTCAGACTGCCTTCATTGAGTTTACAGCTCAGCCCAAAGGACCAGAAGCAAAGCTCCCATTCTCAATGAATGTTTAGTTTGTTCAATAATGTACCGTACAATTTTCAACAGTTTAAGTGCTGTTTATGTATTTAATTATAAAACAAACCTACTAAGGTCCAGTTTAACCCCCGAGCTGCTGCAAGAATACAAATACTAGCAATTAATCCAGCAGGTCCATCTACACTAATGTCAGCTCCCCAACTAACAACTAATTACTGTAGATCACACTAAACCTTTTATGCTAACTTTGTACAGATTGTACAGATTGTCTGTTAATGCAGCCTATAAACAAAATATAAATACAAAGTCATATACAGTTTGTACACTTCAGTACAAAAGCAAGTAAAAAGGCAGAGGCAGTAAGCTATTGTTGTAAGTAATGAAATGCAGAAAGAGAGACAGCTTTTCTATTTAAACCAGGCGTACCTGACATGAGAGGCTGGCCGGTCATGCCCATAGGCGCCATACCCAGGTTGTTCATGGCAGTAGCCCAGGCGTTTGGGTCTGACATGGGCAGTCCTAAAGGGCTGGAATCCATGGCAATATTACGCAGACTTTCTGCAGAAAGATAAAAGATAAAAGATAAATTAGGAAGGTTTGTTTTATTCAGTTTCACTGCCATTTTTTTTTTTCCATTTTCTGAACAAATAAGCAAGAAATGGCTCTGAACTTCAGACTAGAGTTTGAATTCTGAGGAAAAAGTCGCACGGGAAGTCACGCGGCACTGACTATCAGCACATAATCAAAGTCTCAAAGTCTTTTTTAGCTCCGCGTGAGAGAAAGAGCAGGCAGACGTATACAAAAATATAAACAGCCCCTGGCACTGCTGGCTTCTGTCAAGTGTGAAGACACAACAAACATTATTCAAATCCCTTTGGAAGAGCCTGAAGTAAAACAAAAAAAAATAACACTGCAAATCACATAAGCTGGGGAGGACGCCTGCTTCAAACGTCTGCGCTTCACACTTTTTCAGAGAGCAGAGGTGCCTCGTTTTCATGTAGCGGAAACATCTGACATCAATCCATTGAGAATATTAAGATCTTGTTGGCATAATTAATGATCTTCTGTGGCTCAGGGACATTGGCTCAGAAGGGGGGTCAGGGGGGCAACTGCCGCCCTTGGTTCCCCCATGGTGGAGAATGGTTGAGTTTCTGTTAATCCAATCCAGTGACACCACATGACCAATAGTAGTTAATTCCTAACACTAAATGAAAGTTTAGAAAAAGAGAAAATGTGATGGGAAATGGTCTGTTTTGTCATGAAACTCATGGGGATGGGTTAATCTACACATTATATGACACCCAGAGGCACACAAACCTGAGGTGGCTTTCCACTGTGATCTGTTCTTATATAGATTCACTGATTTGAATCTTTTTTTATCTTAAAACATTAAGATCTGTTGGGTAATTCATGATAATTAATGTTCCTCTGCATCTCAGAGACACTGGTAGACTCAAGAGAGGGGGTCTTTCGTAAAGTGCTGTCTTGAGTGTAAAAAAAATTGGCCTATTGGCTGCACTTATTATTGGAAAAGAAATAAGATTCTCAGATTTTGCTATTTATAGATATATGTTTTATATGTATGTATGCAGAGCTTTCAGACATCAAATAATGCAAAAAAAGTTCATAATCATTAAGTTTTAAGAGTTCAGAAATTAATATTTGTTGGAATAACTCTGGTTTTTAATCACAGTTTTCATGCATCTTGGCATATTCTCCTCCACCAGTCTTACACACTGCTTATGGATAACTTTATGCCACTCCTGGTGCAAAAATTCAAGCAGTTCAGCTTGGATTGATGGCTTGTGATCATCCATCTTCCTCTTAATAATATTCCAGAGGTTTTCAATTAGGTAAAATCAAAGAAACTCATCATTTGTAAGTTGTCTCTTATTTTTTCCAGAACTGTATAACATGAAGATGTGCCCTTAAGATCAGGACACCTTGATTTGATGTTTAAATGAATGCACAAATGCCTTCTATGCCACCTTTACTAGACTGTGTCCCAAAGACTGTCCTTTTCTGTCTAGAAAACGTGATAGAACATGGTGATAGAACAGAGATACTAATGTTGGTAGTTACGAAAACAATTACCGCATAATCTTAGCTCAGAAAGGAAATACCCAGCAGCAGTGTAGTTCCAGTCAAAAGAATAAGCGCCAGACTGGGAAACGCATGAGAGTCCTACGTCACAACACTTCACTCTCTTACCATCAATAAACAACAATAAACGACACCCACAGGGACTCCGGAACGTGAGAACAGAAGAACATATGGTTGCCTCATGAAAAGCTCTTAGCTTCATAACGAATGTTCCGCGCTGGCATTTTCACGCACAGCTGACGGCATGTAAATAACACGTAGCATAGCAGCTAATCGACCGACAATTTGCTGAGTCTGCCTGAGAGACTCACCGGCATCTCCTCACCTCTATCACCTTCACTTATCACCTCACAGCAGCATCAACCGGTTCTGATTTACGGATTTATACAGTACCAGTCAAAAGTTAAGACACACCTATTCTCATTTAATGTGATTTCTTTCTTTTCATGTTTTTTACATTGTAAATGCAATGTTGAAAGCTAAACAGGAACACATGGAGAATTATGTTTGAACAAAAAAATGTTACACAAACAAGAATATGTTTCATACTTTAGATGTATCTTTGAGGACAGATTTGAACACTCTTGTTTTTTTTTATCTCAGTGTCTATATGAGGGAGAGTCACCTGGATTAGTTTTCTCAGCATCTTGAAGGAAGGAGTTCCTGGAGGTGCTGAACAATAGTTACTGCTTTTCCTTCAAGCTGTGAAGCTCCAGCTTAAACCACCATCTCTGTTCATCAGATTTAGATCAGGAGATTGTGGATTTGTGTTTTTTTATTATTTACTACATAATTCCACATGCCTGTTTTCTTGTCTTTAATATTAATCTTTAATGTAGTAAAACAAATAACAAAACAACTTTTGACTGGTACTGTACTGATATTAGGTTTTGCAACACTGTATTGATTCTTAAAAACAATACAGAATTTTACTTATTTTTTTATAAAATCTTCTTTTTTGTACTTAAATACGATGGTGTATTTTAAGACCATTTTATTCCCTTTTTTGCAAAAAAAAAAAAAGAAAAAGAATTAGAGGAAAATACATCTCTGGAAAAATAAGAAACCACTTAAAATGATGAGTTTCTTTGATTTTACCAAACTGAAAACCTCTGAAATATAATCAAGAGGAAGATGGATGATCACAATCCATCAGATCAAGCTGAACTTGATCTGAACTGGTGCCTTTTTGCACCAGGAGTGGCATAAAGTTATCCAAAAGCAGTGTGTAAGACTGGTGGAGGAGAATTATTATTTGAGGTCTGAAAGCTCTGCATCTTTTTTGTTATTTCAATCATTTCTCATTTTCTGCAAATACATGCTGTTAGTGACATCTGTGGATTTCATCTGGAATTTGGGAGAAATGTTGTCTGTAGTTTATAGAATAAAACAACAATGTTCATTTTACTCAAACATATACCTATAAATAGCAAAATCAGAGAAACTGATTCAGAAACTGAAGTGGTCTCTTAATTTTTTTTCCAGAGCTGTATAAGCAGACAGATCATGAAGCCCTCAGAGAATCGCTTGGGAATGGCCTTACATGTTTAAATTGTGAGGTGTTATCTTGTGAGTGAGGTAGAACACAGCATGGTCAGTGTGCTCATGGCAAGACGATGCAAATTATAAGAGCTTGAGTGGGTGCCAGCTGGATGAGACATTTCATGCACATACACAAAATTCTAGTTCCCGGTATGAACAGAATTATATTATGAAGTTCTTGCCAATTAATCTAAACTCTTGCCTGGATGTCCCTTCCTCTACATATCTGTGTTTCCTCCACAACCACAGAGCAAACAGTTAACGCTGAGTCAGGTCTGTTAGATCAGCAAATCATGAAGCACAATGTATAATAAGCAGAGAGGCTACAAATAGCTGCATGATGCATTCTCTGAAAGCTTTAAAAAGCCCATAAAGCTGATGCTGCCTTCATGTCTGCACACGTTCCAGAATGAACTTTCTCTTTCTGTAATATTAATCTTCATAATCATTCATAATTTAACCACGACTAGCTTTAGAAATCGCTCCCTCAAGCACGTCACTTCACTGTGTACATTTGTTTTCATGATGCATCACTTATAACTCCTCCCCACTGCCAAAGTCAAAGTCAAAGTGTTTTTTATTGTCATTTCAGCTATACACAGAGTACACAGTGAAACGAAACAACGTTCCTCCAGGGACCATGGTGCACATAAACACAGTGTAGACAGAACAATAGTGCAACAGTACAAAAGTGCAGACAGACAATACAACACCATACAGACAAAGAATAATAAATAACAAGACAGTGTGCAAATTTTGCAGTGTGCAAAAAAGACCAGGTGAGGTAGTAATTACTCTATTACACAGTGTGCAATAGAGTCCAGTGAGGTAGTAGGGTTTTTAGTGCTTTCCATTTTCTGGGGTAAGTGGGGTAAGAGTGTGTGTGCATGTACAGAAAAACCATCAGTTCAGTCTCTGCAGTTAAGGAGTCTGATGGCTTGGGGGTAGAAGCTGTTGCAGAATCTGGTCATGCTGGACCGGATGCTGCGGTACCTTCTTCCCGAAGGCAGGAGGGAGAACAGTTCGTGTGAGGGATGAGTGGGGTCATTCACAATGCTGGTTGCTTTGCGGATGCTGCGGGTGGTGTAAATGTCCGTGATGGAGGGGAGAGAGACGCCGATGATCCTCTCAGCTGTCCTCACAATACGCTGGAGGGTCTTGAGGTCAGAGACGGTGCAGGTCCCAAACCAGGCAGTGATGCAGCTGCTCAGGATGCTCTCAATGGTCCCTCTATAGAAGAGTGTGAGGATGGGTGGAGGGAGACGGGCCTTTCTCAGCTTCCAGAGGAAGTAGAGACGCTGCTGGGCTTTCTTGGCTGTAGAGCTGGTGTTCAGGGTCCAGGTGAGGTTATCTGCTAAGTGGACACCAAGGAACTTGGTGCTCTTAACTCTCTCTTAAATCTCCACAGAGGACCCGTCGATGTTGAGTGGAGAGTGGGTGTGTTGTGCTCTCCTGAAGTCAACAACCATTTCCTTTGTCTTGTCCACATTCAGGTGAAGGTTGTTGACTGTACACCAGTCTGTCAGCCGCTGCACCTCCTCTCTGTATGCTGACTCGGCGAACTTGATAAAGCTGTTAGAACTGTGTTTTGCAGCATAGACATGAGTCAGCAGGGTGAACAGCAGAGGACTCAGGACACTGCCCTGGGGGGCCCCCGTGTTCAGTGTGATGGTGCTGGAGGTGCTGCCCCCTAACTGGACTGACTGGGGTCTCCCCGTCAGAAAGTCCAGGATCCAGTTGCAGAGGGGGTGTTGAGGCCGAGCGAGCTTAGCTTCCTGGTGAGGTTCTGTGGGATGATGGTGTTGAATGCTGAACTGAAGTCTATAAGCAGCATTCTGACGTAAGTGTCCTTCTTCTCCAGGTGGGTGAGGGAGAGATGAAGGGTGGTGGTGATGGCATCGTCCGTGGAGCGATTGGGACGATACGCAAACTGCAGGGGGTCCAGTGAAGAGGGCAGTTGTGTCTTGATGTTCCTCATGACTAGCCTCTCGAAGCACTTCATGATGATGGGTGTAAGTGCAACGGGACGGTAGTCATTGAGGCAGGACACTGTGGACTTCTTCGGCACGGGGACGATGGTGGTGGACTTGAGGCACGTTGGGACAGTGGCGCTGCACAGGGAGATGTTGAAGATGTCCGTGAGAACATCTGTCAGCTGGTCTGCGCACTCCCTGAGCACTCTGCCGGGGATGTTGTCTGGTCCTGCAGCTTTTCGTGGGTTGACTCTGCGCAGAGTGTTCCTCACATCCACTGCAATCAGGCACAACACCTGCTCGTCCGGCTTGGGCATGGTCTTTCTCACCATCGTGTTGTTTTGTGCCTCAAACCGTGCATAAAAGTTGTTTAGGGCATCAGGGAGGGAGGCATCACGTTCACAGGACGGTGGCATTGTCCTGTAGTTGGTGATTGCCTGGATGCCCTGCCACATGCGCCGCGCGTCACCCGTGTCCTTGAAGTGGCTGTGGATTCTCTGGGCGTGTGCATGCTTTGCCACTCTGATAGCTCTTGACAGGTCGGCTCTCGCTTTCCTCAGGGCCACCTTGTCACCCACTCTGAAGGCGGAGTCGCGGGTCCTCAGCAGCGCACGTACCTCAGCAGTCATCCAAGGCTTCTGGTTTGGGCGTGTGGTGATGGTCTTGGAGACAGTGACATCATCAATACACTTGCTGATGTAGCCAGTGACTGATGCTGCATACTCCTCCAAATCAACAGAATCGCCTTCAGTAGCAGCCTCCCTAAATATGTCCCATGCAGTGCACTCAAAACAGTCCTGAAGGGCAGAGATGGAGCCTGCCGGCCAGGTTTTCACCTGCTTCTGAACTGGTCTGGAGCGTCTGATGAGTGGTGTGTATGTTGGTGTCAGCCAAACACACATGTGATCCGAGAAAGCATAGTGGGGGCGAGGCTCCACCCGGTACACGCTGGGGATGTTTGTGTAAACAAGATCCAACGCGCTCGCTCCTCTCGTTGCAAAGTTCACATGTTGGTGGAATTTAGGGAGCACTGACTTGAGATTTGCGTGGTTGAAATCTCCGGCGATAATAAACAGTCCGTCTGGGTGTTTGTTTTGCAGATCGCTGATAGTCTGATAGAGTTCACACAGAGCCTCTTTAGCATTAGCACCAATGCTAGCGCTGGGTGGAATGTAGACAGCAGCTATTAGCACGGCGGAGAACTCCCGTACTAAATAAAAAGGTCTGCACTTGACTATCAGGAACTCCACCAGCGGAGAGCAGTGTTTGGCGACAGTCACAGCGTTGTTACACGATTCCGTGTTGATGTAAACACACACGCCTCCACCGCGGGTCTTCCCGGATAGAGCCGCGCTTCTATCGGCTCTGAACGCGGTTAGCCCGGCTAGCTGAATGGCGCTGTCCGGAATGTTGTCGTTAAGCCACGATTCCACAAAAAACAAAACACAGCAGTCTCTGAACTCACGCTGGGTAGTTCGCTGGAGTCGGATGTAGTCCAGTTTATTGTCAAGGGAACAGACGTTTGCAAGAAAGAGCGATGGTATAGCCGGCCGGCTAGGACTAGCCTTTAGCCTCGCGCGGATCCCGGCTCTCTTTCCGCGCTTCCGCTCGCACCGCTTGCGATGGCACTTCCGCTGGGCTCCGGCGTCAGGAAACACCGCGGGCTGGCGGCCTGGGTCTCTTAGCAGGCTAAGCTCAAGTAGCGTCTGCAGAACCTCGTCCGGTAGCGTGTTTTCTGGCTGGTTTCTCCACTGTAGCAGGGTCTGGCGGTGGTAGAACATGTGCACGGGTGTTCCGATGCACATATTTGCAGGAAATAAACGGAAAAAACAACAAATAGTAACACAAAAGCACCATTTAACGGACCCGGAGCGGCCGCTGCGTGTTATCGCGCCGCCATCTTCGAGTTGCACTGCCTAAAAAAGAATTAAAACAATCGAACCAACCACAATTTATTAACAAATTAGCTAACATGATTACACAACAATGATCCGCATATGGGTTACCAGAACTGGGTAATAAGTCATTCTCCTCCAACTTCAGGGGCTTAGTCCTCTGAGGACGGTGTGTAAATGGCTCAGGCAGTTTTCACAAGCTAACTAAATAACCACAGATGTGAGACGTGCAGGAAGAAACCCAGAGCTGCTCGGAAAACACTGTCCCGGCATTGCTAATCATTAATAAACCAAACTAAGGCTTTCTATTTTGGCCATATGGTGTGTTGGTCCTACCTAAATTGTATAGATACAGAAATAAAATACAAAACACTGCCTTTATTTGTTTTTATTTTAAATCACCAGCCACTTCACAACCACCCACACAATTACCTTCCATGCTGTAGGCTAAAATCTCACACACACAAAATTATCAGTGTGTGAATATTTTAAATGTTGTTTCCTCAGAATATTTTCAGGGGAATAAAAACAGGTAGTCTTGTGTATATCACTATAAGTCAACAGCGTTTTCTAGGCAGGGTTGTATAATAAATTGTATTTTTATCATTATTGCGATATGACACAACAAACGAACTGTAATCAGTTCTCAGCTCACACCTAAAACCTTTATTACTTAAAACAGTGTTATCTCATATCAGAAAAAAGTCCATATAGTGAACCCTACAATTAAGAGCATATTACAATGGAATTACATTTTACCGATAAACTAAAATGTACTGAATGAGTCTTCATTCTGTTCATGAGAATTTTTTTCTCCTGAAAAAGTTTTTTATCTAATATGTTTATAGGTATTTTTAGGTACGGAGCCCCTAAAGGGACATGATGTATTTTTTTTTCATGTAAAAAAAAGTAGTGAGCGCCAGATACTAAGTGGTGAGCACCACATAGTAAGTGGTGAGCACCAGATAGCAATATATTGTACAGAGAGCAATGCATGCCTTCGAAGCTAAGCTAACTTAGCCATAGTTAGGTTAGCTAGCTAGATCTACATTAGATTGCATATGGCTAGCTAAATAATCTGGTTTTGATAACAGTTTAAACTAAAAACTTTACCATATTATCTTTAATTTGCGTTAATTCTTCTTGTGTCATCTCCCATGACTGCAAAAATTCATAAACCATGATGAAAGGAAGGAGGATTGCAGAGCATGTGCACAGAACAACGTAGCAGTCTGTGAAGTCATGTACAGACCAGAGAATATACTATATGTATACTATCTATATACACTTTTTTCACATAAATAAATACATCATGTGCCTTCACAGGCTCCGTATATAGGCGCCATAAAAGTAAAAAAAAAAAGTATTTTCTGTAGTTATTCAGGTTGAATTATGGGTTTTATGTGACATACAATGCACCTGGAATACTATTTTCTCTTTATTTAAAAGTAAAACATTTAAGTAAAAGGGTAAATTAAAAAAAAAAAAAAAACACATACTATAACAACCCTCACTTCACTTGTTTACTTATATACACCCCATAATAAGTTACAAACACAGTCTGCTACAGAAAGTCTTACTAGGCTAACTGCTGCAGCTACTTTGGGAGGATATAAAAGTGAGGCTAAAGAGGTTAGAGCTAATAATATGCTGAGTGGAGAAAGGAGACATGCTGACTGGGGGAAGCTCTGCTGTGGGGAAGCCACTGGGGCATTAAATGGAAGCTGGGGAAGCGGCTAAACGGGATAAAAGACAATCAAAGGTGTCAGAAGAAGGAAGAATGCCCGAGCAAAAAAAAAAAACTGGAATACAACAGCAGGCTTCAGGGAAGCTGTAAAAACAAGCGTGTGGTAGGCTGGTGCTAGGCTAGAAGTTAACTCTGTAGCCAAGCTGCTGCAATATATTTAGCTAGATAACCACACATCACACTAAATTTACATAGAGAAGACAGGAATACTTGGGACTTTGCGATAAAATAAATGTTAATTCTTGTTAGAGCGCTAAGCTAGGCAAAGCTTACCTATGCTATGCTAAGCTATGTTATATGGCTATTGTGATCTGGAGTAGTGCTAAAACATTCGGTCTGTTGTAATAGCTATATTTTCTGTAAAATATATTACAAAATGTTACAAATTTGATTGTATTAAACAATATTACTGTCCATTATAAGGCATATTTTATTTTACTGATATAACATTAAAAGTATAATAACATAAGGGCTCATACACTTTTTAACCAATATATTTCCATGATTTTTTTTTTTTATTCAGGACGTTTTAACCAATACATTTCCATGATTTTTTTCAGGACGTTTCCATGCCTTCAAGGCAACTTTTCATGACCATACAATTTTTAAAACATCAGTGCAGACATGGAAAATAAAACCAAAAATCAACTAAAACTACAACTGAAATTGGTTATAGTAGGCCTAGAATGAATTGATAAAATTAATGATACACAGTGTTGTGTGACAAATCCTGAGAGCTACATTGTTTAGGGCTAAATTTAGGGCTAAACTCTATGCTGACATATATTTTAGCTTAAAATAGATTTTCTCTGTTGATAAAGAGAAACACAAAGATTTGTAGAACAAATTTCCATTAATTTTCCAAAACTTTCTGGGTATTTTTGTTTTTCCTAAACTTATCCAGGCATGGAAATTGCTATTTCCAAGTTCAATGACTTTTCCAGATTTCTCATGACTATACGAACCATGACTGTGGGGGGGAAAAAAAAAAACTAATAAAATAAAGAAAAAAAAGTCAACATACTGATGTAAATTTAAATTTTTATACATTTTATATTTTATATAACACTCAACACAGATCCTTCCACATACCTTACCCACGGGTCTTAGGTCATAAGGAAATCACAGGATGCACAAGTCTCTAGTGACAAAATCTTAGGTCAAGAGGTGACAAGTGGTACTGATCAAGTGGTAATCACAGGATGCACAAACCACTGTTTTGTTCCTGATTGCCATCTGCTTCTGAAGGGGTGTGGAAAAGTTGTATATAAACTGTGGGTTGGATCTGAATTTTAGACAGAGTTCTGGGTCTCAATGCGATCGCAACAATTAAAGAAGCTTCTCTCTTTACTCTGCTCTCCTGACTCGTCTCTTCTCTGCACAAGAAAAACTCTTCTACAACACATATCAGTAGTTTTGAGACATGTATCAGATCACACATTTGCAGCAAAAATGATCAAGGTTAAGTCCATTCATTGTAATGTAATTCTAATGACGGGCCTAGTGATATCATCCACAAGCACAATAGGAGAGATCATCTCTAAATAATCAGCTGTGAGGAAGCAGGTAGATAAAAATAAGTCAGAAATATTACAGTGAGCAGAGCCTGCCTCCACCATTGCTCTGCATGTGTTTGAAGTTTCTGTAAGCACAGCAGATAGACTGCGCCACTATAAAAAGATTGCCCTTCAGGAAAATTATTTATCATGGATACTTCTCCAATTTCCCTGCAATCACTGCTGCAACTTTCAGATCATTAAAAAAAAAGATGAAAGCTATTCAGACAAGAAACTGAGGAGGATAGAGGCTAAATGAGTCATAACTACAACTGGAGGCCTGATAGATCATAGACTTTCACACTGGAGTTTGATTTGCTGAAACATTAAAAAGGTCTTCTTTTCATGGTCACAGGTCTGAAAATGATGAATCTGTTAATATTTGCGGGACATTATATAATCTGCTTTAAAGATTACTCAACTTAGAAATGTCCGAGTTTCCTCTGGGTACTGTTTATTTAAATCACTTTCCTTAATCAATTTTAACATTTAGATGATTTAATTTCTTTCCTATGCCTTAAACTCAAGTGTAGAAAAGTGCGTATTTACGATACTACACTGTGTTGATTACATTTTAGCTTTGCTGATTTTGCTGATGTATTTTATGGCTTGTGGTTTAATAAGACTGAGTTTCATGATTATTTGGCTGAGGTCTTATTGAATCATTTTATTGCATTGTATATTTTCTTTTATGCTTAGGTCAGAGGACTATTAGGGGAGCAACAAAAGCAAATATTTTGACATATATTTAAGATCAGTATCCTGCCATAGTCTTGCTAAACACAATCAAATCCTCTCAGCAACATTCCAAAATCCATCAGAAAGCCTTTTTTAGGACAGCAGAGACAGTAGAGTTATTCCAATAAAAGCACGATAAACATCTTCCTTAATGCCCTTTCTTTCAGAACAAGCAATAAATAAGCAGCTATCCCAATATTTTTGCTCATAAAGTCTATATTTTATCAACAGCTGCATTCAACTTATGTTCATCATCAAAAAACTAAAGTTCTTGGAGAAGTTTGTCAAGGACAGAGCAGGCAAACAAACAAACAAACAAACAAACAAAGAGTGAGTAGAGGCCTTCAGCTCTTCAGAATTAAAACATCATATCAATATTAATATCATAATCCATAATTCAGTTAGCATGGCTCTATTCTATTATGCTGCTTTTCTGGATCTGAGTGCTGGATCATATTTCTCAGGTGGGCGTAGTAGTGTCCACTCCCCAGGATCAACAGCCCATTGGTCAATCAGACCCAAACCAAGTGCTAAAACACAAGATCTATAAGAGACCTGTATAAATCCATCTAAACTCTGTGAGGAAAAAAAAGAAACAAAAAAAAAACAGCTGATTCTGCAGAAATCCTAAGCTGGTCAAGCACAGGGCCACTTCTCAAAGGAGCAGAACATTAGTATGGACATTGCAGATTTTCAAGTGCTGGCCCAATTCAAACAGTGTGATGAAATATTGATGATGGTTCAGAATGAACTAATTGAATAATACCTGAAGGAGACATGGCATTTCCTTCTGAAGGGAAAAAAGAAGGAGGGAGGAGAAACTCAAGGAAACGATGACTAAAGAATTTCTCCGCAATGTAAATATCAAGGCAGATTTTTTTTCAGGAACAGGGGCTTATCACGTGTCTGCAGAACTTCCAGTGGCGAAAGAAAATCCGTCACTAGCCAGGCTGCTTGACACCGACTTGCTTTAGGGAACAATCCCTGAACCAGTCATATTTCCTGCCAAGATTGATGAAACAGCTAAACCTGATGAGTCAGAGAGATGGAAGTCTTGCGGGCTAAATCAAGACTGGAGAAAAAGTGAGCGCTGCGCTCAGGGCTACAAGACCTGTTTGAACTCTGTCTGATACAGAATAAATGGGATGTGAAGAAATCAGGGAATATACACTCTGCTGTGGCTAGCGTGACCCACAACCCCACAGGCACGGGAACACGGGAACTGATGGAAAAGAATTTAGGATGATTGACATCCTACTAGAGGCAGTTCGGTTTGCCCAGGCTCTGTGCACACTCTGAGGTTTCAGGTTTCAGAATGTATGTTTGTGACCTAGTGTCTCACTCTGTACACAGTAAGAACTGAAGAAATATCTGCTATACAGTAGTGCTATATACTGTAGATATATTTTGCGCAGATTTTAGAGATGTCAAGTCAGCTGACACTGTCAAATCATCTGCGCTGACTTCCATCCTATGCACCTCCTACACTGTTCACACTGACACCTTTACTGTTGGAGTGAAGAAGTGGAGAAGCAAATCTGAAAGTAAACTTAAAAGTGGAAGAATCTAAAGCACGGAAAGTTCCAGTCAGCTTTCTTGTTGAGAAGATCTCTGGTTTTGTCATCAGTTGATGAGTTACTTGACAGATTGTTGCAAAGCCTTGTCAGTCTTATTCTTGTGGCACTTCTAAAACAAACACCTTGTCAGATCTCTTGTCCTAAACATCTAACTCTGAAGATGAAATCTGAATGTTGCAAACAAACAAACAAACTGCAAAACTTTCCAATGACTGTTACAAGAAACAATAATATACTTGCTTTCATAAAATTTTCCCATAGTTTTTTAAAGCAAAAAATAAAAAAAAATAATTAAAAGTTCAGAATATAAAAAAGGCAAAACTGTGGAATGGTGTGTGTAGTATGGAGGTTCCAATGCGACCCTGACCAGGAAGAAGCAGATATGAACATGGATGAATGACTGTGTAAATGGGTGGCACTATGGTTTGTTTGGTAGTTAGCACATTTCCTCTCAGTGCTGGGGTCTTAGGTTCAAGTCCCTATTTGGGTAAAGAAGTTATGTCCTGTGGGTTTGATCCACTCATACCAGCACACACTATCACCTCAAACACCACCATCCTCATCAATGTCATTGCACTGTTGAGAATGGCCCACCACTCAAATAACACCTGCTCTGAAGTGGTCTATCCTGTGTTGGCCTGACCATTGAAGAACAGGGTGCAATGAGGATAGTATAGTATGCAGAGAAACAGACACAGGACTACAGTTAATCCTAGATTGATAGATGTCCAGCTTTATGTTATGATCAGTCTACTTCTCCATTCCATCCGTTGTCCTCCTGTGACCCCTCCTCCCCTGCAAATAGGAGTTGTACAGTCTGATGGCTAGATATTACGCTGCCTTGTCACAAAAAAAAAAAGTCTCCACCTGGATTTAAGTAAGTAAATGATGTGGGGTTGGTTGATGCTGCAGTTGGTCTGCAGGTTTAGGTTCAGCAACAGTATGTGCTGAAAGAATGAGGTCAGCTGACTACCTGAATATACTGAATATAGACCAGGTTATTCCATTAATGGATTTTTTTCTTCCCTGATGACACGGCCATATTCCAAGATGACAATGTCAGAATTCACGGTGCTGGAATTGTGAAAGAGTGAAACATTGTGAATCAATGGATTGAAATAAAGCTTGTAACATTGCAATTAGCTTATTAAAGCAATGCCACAGTGAATACATGACCCAATCAAAGTTAAAGGCAGTCCAATGAAATATTAAAGAGTGTGTGACCTTGTTTTTTTGGCCAGGCAGTGTATGATAAAATTGATTTTTTAAATGTAAGGACTGATCAGTGTATGTCTGTGCAGTGCAGTACTGGACTAAATGAGAATTTGTGGCTTAAACTGAAATCGCATTTTGGGTCAGTAAATTGTGTTCTCCAGCATTTAACCTTTTAAAAAAGAAGCATTTAGAAAGACATTTTAAAGCCAATACGGACGGACAGGCCACATTGTTTACCTCTGGAGAGTTCATCTCGGTCGCAGTGCTCTCTTCTGCACTCACACACACACACACACACACACACACACACACACACACACACACACACACACAAACTTTCTCAATAAAGCTGTCAGTAGCGCACAGCCTAAAGGTCCCTGGGCAATACAAAGAAAGCTGAGGGAAATTTATTTTATGACCTACAAGGTCTCATCGGCCAAAGGGCCAATTACTTGGTCTTAGGACAGCGCTGCCCGGGCAGGTCCTGACCACGGAGGGCAGCCGGGGTTACGGGGAGGATGTTCTCCAACACCATCTCAATGAAAACTGGATCATTACAACTGCCTTCAATAAGAATCAACACACACACACACACACACACACTCAGACATACACACACACATAGCAGGACTCATAAGCACTCCTCTCAGGGACCAGGGGTTTCCTATTTGCTCTTTATATCGTTAGAATAACTCCATAACAGCTTTTGTCAGGAATATTTCAGTTAATTAGCAGCATATTTGAGCTAATCTTATTAGAGGGAGCGAGCGCTGTCATCTTACAGCTATTTACTTTTGAGCTGAGCAAATAATTCCAGGTATTTACAAACTCAACCCTGCAAACAAACCACGTCAATACAGTCAATATACGAGCACATAATTACGCTGAATTACCACTGATTTAGCTTTCCGCCTGGGCACAGCACTTAAGCCTGTGATTGTTTAAATTTCAGCTTCATATTAGTGAAAATCTTTTGAAAAAAGAAAAAAAAAGACTGACAAGCAATATCATTTGACGCTCACAGTGATTAGATGGGAAGCGACGTGAAAGCTGGGTGTCATCCGAGCTGCATAATTTGGTACACATCAGACGTCTCATTTTAAAATGAAAAAAATAAATAAAACCTCAGTGAGCAGATACTGTAGATGTGCATGCTATAATTCTGGCAAACCACTACCCTTTTTTTTGCACTATAAGGTGCACTAAAAATCCTTTCATTTCCCAAAAATCGTCAGTGAGCCTTTTAATCTGGTGCACCTTATGTATAAACTCTACTAGTTAAGTTGTAAGGAGCCACTCCGCTGAAGTACAACATTATACAGGAGTTTCAGTTCAATTTTTCAGCACCAGGGACGGAGTAGCTTTAGCTTTAGCCACTAGCCACTATTTCCCCATTCAGAGGTGAGTATCATCAGCCTCGTAACCCCGGCTAGCACTGCTGGAGCAGCATTAGCATTACCCGATAATCATGCTAGCTTTTTCGCTGTTAGGATGGGAGTATATCGGACGATAGACTGTGTGTTTACTGTGTTAAAACACGCTAAGTGGGATGAACCGCTAGCTAATATCGCCCCGGCTTACCGGAACACCCAGGGTTACTCAATGTAGCTCTGTTGGGCAGCATTAGCCAGCAATTAGCTGCTAATAAACATTCAGCACTTGTTTAACTTTAAAAGAAAGACTTTTTTATTACAGTTTTATTTACTAAGCTTTACTTAACAGTACTGTATTATACCAGGCCACTGTGGATAAGGAGCTACTGAAAGCCTCATTAATTACAAGCTGACTGATTTCAATCAGCCAGACTTTTTTGCATAACCTTGAGTATACTGTAAGTGTAAGAACCACAAAGCCAGCGGTGCGAATGGATGATAGTTTCAGAGCATGCCGTCTGAACGCGTAGATGGAAAGGCTTTAGGTTTTTCGAGGGCATTCAGATGGCAGAAGCTGCCACTCCACCAGGAGTGCTTTCAAAGGCGCTATCGGCAGCGCCTGAATGACAGCAATAGAGATATCAGGTGTTCTCCCTCGGCGTCCAACGCACCGAGACGGCCTCTGATGCTGAAATATGATGACTATACACCGATAAGCGCTATTTTCTGACGGAGCCGTCACTTTCCCGGCAGCGTCTCAGCAGCTCCCGTGAACTCAATCCTTGTCGATGGAGCTATGGATTCCCCATGGCTCGATGCATCTCGGAAAAAGTGTGATTACATGAGTAATTAGGCTATCGAGACTTTCGATTCCACCAGCAAATGTGATGATGTGGACACTAAACCCGCGACAGATCTTCATTTGAGTACAGCGTTTCCGTTACAGGACTCTGATGACTTACGGTGAGGCATGTAAACGGGATGCAGGAGGCAGATGTTCTACTCATCAGTGGGAAACACGTCTATTACTTTTCCACTTTCAACTGTGAAGCAAAAGAGATTATTTTAATAACAGGACAAAGATTTGCAAGAGAAACAGTCACACTCAAGGGCAAATACTATTATCATAATGCTCGCCCAATTTCTCTGAAATAAGGTCATAAAATATGACTGCTGACATTTTATATCACTGCACTCCACTTCCCAATCTTAATTTATAGTCCTCTTTAAATGGAAACTAGAATATAAACTACTTAAACCCAGAAATGGTCGAACGTGACAATCACCTCAGCACAATATGATGTTGTTGATACTGAAGAGCAGCTCATCACCTTTCATAACTAACTTTGCTAATTACAGAAATATGGCCTCTAGATGAGCAAGGCCTTGTGAACGTGGATTTTCCTGTTCCATTGTACGCAGAACAAGAGCAGGAACTCGCTACGCAACCAAGTAAAAGCTAGTAAAAATTAACACCAAAAGGGAATTTGCGCTAGGCTAGAGGCTAAGGCTAGATTTATAGATTTTCAATAAGGCTGTGTGCAGCAGCATTAGCGGCTAACCGCTAGCGCTAGCCACGAGCGATTTCAGCTACAGTTTGTCCCACATAGCTTGTTTTAACTCAGTAAACATGCAGGCTACAGTCCAACTTACTCACCTCTGAACAGCGAAAGAGTTAGCGCTTAGTGCAGTCAGTGGGTAATGCTAATACTGCTCTAGTCTCGGTGCTGGAGAACTCAACTGAAACTCCTGTATAACGCTGTACTTCCACAGAGTGACTTTACTGCTCCTTACAACCTGACTGGTAGAATTCATACATAAGTTGCACCAGATTATAAGGTGCACTGATGACTTTTGGGAAAATAAAAGGATTTTACGGGCACCTTATAGTGCAAAAAAATATATGATATGGTACATACTTTAAAGAAACTGGTTGCATTAAAATGGTAAAGTAAATGCACCTTCTCCATGCTTATAGTGTAATGTGTACAGCTCCTAGTTTCTGCAGTCCTGAAGTAAAAAAGAAAAAAAAGCTTGTTGTTATCTCTGCAGCTCTGCACTAGCACTTGGAGAGGTGGATTCAAATTAACTTTAGTCATGGGTCAAAACCCCCTGGTCATGGTGCTGCAGGACACACTCAAACACGACAGCAACAAGCGTTTTTATCAACGCTACGAGTACTGTGATCCAGCCACTGTTGTGTTTACACAAATTCCTCTCTCTCTCTCACCTCCCCTGTCCACCCCTCCCACCCCACCGCTACTCTTTTTGGATTAAGCCAATAATTAGTTTTGGGTTCCAGTTCAGTGGCAGTGGCCCATTTCCCATGCCTCTTATTCTCTCTGCAACGGGGAGCGAGTGGCGAGGCTTTGAGTGTGCAGAAGAGCTCATCAGGGCCGTTTCGGCAGGAGACAGCAGGACAAACAGGCTCTGACAGCAGTGCTGCAGCAGCACCTAGCCCAGCCTTAAGCTCCCCATGAGTTAATAGAAAGCAGTCATCAACAACTGACACATCATTACCAACTCCACTAACCCATTCATTCCAAGAGCAGAGAAATGTTGGGGGATTTCTGCATCGCATTAACCCCACGTCCATTCCAGCACAATAGGATGCTGAGAAATGTATTAGCGGGACCTGCGCCCATCGGTTTGAGCCAAAATTGAAAACAGCGTGATGAGCATATTTGTAATTAACATCAAGAGAAAAGGACCTTCGCGTAAAGTAATGGAGAAAAGTTTTCTGTCGAATCTACACAATCGAGGATAATTGTGGACTGAGGTCCAGTACAAGAGTGTGACCAAAAAGTGCTACAGAAACGTCATTTTTCATCAGTGAATAATCCAAATGCATGAAGATTTGATGACCTAAAGGGATCAGAATGACCTGAAATCTATGCAAGAGTAAAAGAAAATAAATTACATTTTAATTCAAAGTCAATGCACACATTAACAGAATATCTCACACGAAACACTGATTAAAACTAGAAACACACATCTGGCTCTGGATAGTTAAGTTGATAAAAAAAAAAAAAAAAAACAGCCTGTCAATGTAAGGGTCCTCAAGTCCCTTGGTGGCTCAGTGGTTAAAGCACTGGGTTATTGATCACAGGGCTGTTGTGGGTTTGGTACACGGGTCTGATAAGGTGCCACTGGGATATGCAAAAACGTAAGTTATAAGTAAGTTTAGATTTCCAGATTTCCACTAAGGCTGGGTGCAGCAGCATTAGCATTAGTGGCTAACCACTAGTGCTACTCAAGGTTAGCGCTAGTTAATGTTGCCTAACAGTAAAAGAGCAGCATAAGGCATATTTTTGTGACCTTGCAATACCAAGGACACAGTATAAGAGTACAAGAGTTTGAACAAAAAGTGCTATAAAAAGGTCGACTGTTGTCATGGTTTTATTCAGTCAGTGGCACACCTGTATTTCCCACCGCCAAGATCACCACACCATGGCAGATATTTACCTGAACACACTTCCAGACCACCACAGGCACACCACAGCGCAAATAAAATCTCCAATGTTATTTTAATGGCGCAGTTGCAAGGCGTGAAGATAGAATGTTGGAGTAAGATAGCAACGGGCATCGTGACATGCCTTGCACAGGGTGTACGGTAGGGCCCTTAGAGTGGGAGCAACTAGGGGTTGCCAGTGGATGTCTTTCGTGGAGATCAAATTAGTGACCTTAAAGTTTAACCTTTAGGCCACTGGTTCCTCTTTAAGGACACAACTGCCTGTTGGTAATTTCACCAGTTTTATTTATCCTTTAGAACATGGCAATTCATTAAGTAGCTGAGAGTGTTTAGGCCTCAGCATACGTCTTGTGGAGATTTTATTCTCCCGGCTTTGGCAATGAGACAACAGTTCACAAAAAAAGATACATTTCTAAACGCTAAATTTCCTTCGGGATCAATTGCTAAATTTCCTTTGGGATCAATAAATTATCTATCTATCTATCTATCTATCTATCTGTCTGTCTGTCTGTCTGTCTGTCTGTCTGTCTGTCTGTCTGTCTGTCTGTCTATCATAAATGGAACTGCAATCATTGCTCAGTTGTGCAGAGGGGGAACACCACAGATGAAGACACAATGCGACAAAGCCTGTGATTGGTTGGTAAAAAAAAAAAGAAAAAAAAAAAAAGAAACATGTGCCAATTAAACAAAAATGGAGGACTTTAACCCTATTCCAGTGATGGAAAAATATAAAAATGATTTCTAATAGTCTAATACAAAGTCCAATTAAATCCAATTAACTCAAATATTGAAGTGTTTTAATGCCCATTAAATGTCTGTTGTATTGGAAGTCTGTGTTTAACATTTTTACTTTATATTTGAGATTGGTATTTTTATGTCACACAAAAAAAACTAGAAATCACATCAAATTTGGAAAAATTAGATCTTATTACTTTGCCTGAGCTGCTGTTTTTTTCCAGTGAAGTGGGCAGGGCTAAGTTCCTGTTTCATTGGCTGGTTCATGCTCTATTCTGATGGACAACAGTTAGTTTAGTTAGTTTAATTAGTGTTATGAGCAACTCAACATTAAAGAAAGGAAATACATGATGTCCATTGTAATGGATGCAGGGTTTGAAAGTCTTTAGGAGTGGAACACAAAAGAGGTACAGATATATTGTCACCAGTTTGATTGGCTTTTGGTAGGGATATATATTTTTTTTTTGCCATCAAAAGTGGATAAACTATTCTTCTACCTCTGATGTATACAGTATGATCTTGCTTATCTGGCTTCCTTTACATGACAGTGAGTCTCTAATATATCACATACTGTTGTGAAAAGTACACAGCAAGCAAAACCACACTGCAGAAAATAAAATAACGCAATCTTCTGAAAACAAAGAGGTGATTTAGGCTTTGTGCAAAATTATAATTTTTACAGGGCATATTCTGAGGTCTTTTGATGACAAAGAAAACATTTGGAACAGCAGTCTGACTCTTAGCTCTGCTAGAATGCAGAACGTATGCTGTTGTCTTGACTTTGCTTGATGATCAGTGGTGGTCACCCATCAGCACAAGCAAGCTGAGCAAAGTATCTTAAAGTCAGAAATCTCAAGAGTCTAGACTCTTAAGCTTCATATGAAATTATGTTTCATCAGAGACTCCTCTTGACTGAAATCATAGCTCAGCTGGTTAAGCAGTAAACTGTGCTGCATTATTATACAGAGTGATTCTGTGCGGAACAGGCCGTACAGTCTTTTTTATACGTGCTAGTGTTTCAGCAGTGCAGTGGGCCTCTCCAAGCTTATTCTGGGTCAGATCCTGATTACTCCCTTACATCACCGGACCCAATCAACATCTGCGCAGTGATGGAGTCAGTGCAGCTCAAGGGTCTCGTGAGGTGGCCATGATTATTGGATGATCTGTAATATCTCCCGAGCCTTCCTTTTTATGCATGAATTATGTAATTACACTGGAGCAGAGCAGAACTCGTCCTCTAGCTTTAAAAACAGCATGTACAGTAGATAAGCTGCAGGGACTGCGGATACGAGGCCTGTGTTATTGAATTAATGCCGTGGCATTTAGTTAACTGCCTCCGTGTTTGATCTGGAATTCATGTCGCGATTAATATGGAAACAACTTCTTGGCTGATGAGAAACGTCTTCACGAGAGCCTCAATAAAAGACACACGTTGCTTCATCTTTATCAGGGTCTCAAAACCAGCTAATTGAAACACTTCTGTTCGGCTCTGCGAGAAACCTCCCTCTTTTTTCTTCTTCACATAAAAAAAACACAGCATCCTCCAGACAGCTTATCTCCACAGGAGGAGGAGGAGCTGCAACGTATTCCGGGCAATTTCAGCAGACTCAGGAACTCGGCGTCAAACGGGTGTGATGTTGAATTACAGCCAAAAGTTGCCACTGATAACTGAGAGGCTGTTTTTCGCTTGTACACACTTTGGTGCTTGTATAGTCACGCTCGGGCGCTGCAGAGTGAAAATGTCAGCGCTGTGGTCGTTTTTCACCGTTTCAGCACAAGACAACGGCACTGCAGTTGGTGACAAATGTTCGGCCGAAGTAAAGCGAGTAGAAAATCCAATAAAGATCTAATTAGTCATTAGAAACTCATCATTCCGGCGATCTACATAAAATGAGCTAGCTAATAATACCAAGAAGAAAAAATAAATATATATATATATATATATATAAACTGCAGCAAGAGCAGCTCTGCACATAATTTTCCACAGCCCCATACATTCATTTTCCTGTATATTTAATAAACTGTTTGTTGATTTGTCGATGGCTGCATGGATTTGCCATTATGCTCCTCCTTAAGGCTTTCCACCCATAGTCACTTATTTTCCATGCAAGCTGCCACAAGCTTACTGCTGAATATACACACTAAGAAGACTAATATAAATATACTGGCCTTAAATATCCGTAAACAGAAATCAGAAATCAGAAACTAATATTAAATGTAATTACAAATTTCCTTCCCTTCTGTCACCTGCAAATTATGTTTACAATTATTATCACGCCTGATGCAGCTGCCAATTCATTTTTGTATGTATATTTTTTTGTACTAAACGTATATATAACACAATGCACTCATTGGCATTAGTATGAGCAAAATAATAAATGTGGTAATTACCAGCCATCATCTGCCCACAAATTTTATATTTAGATGCTTTTATTGACTAAACATACAAGCATAATTTAGGGCATTGTTTAGACAGCCTAAAGTCCTAGGTATTGTCACTGCAATGCGAAAACCCTATTTTTTTAAGTTTAAAGGGACCAATTAGAAATGAGTCAAACTGACTTCTTTACCCTGACTTTTACTGGAGTGTTTGGTGACAGCGACAACCTAATACATCAGAGCTTTTTAAAGAGAATAAATACATACGTAAATAAATAAAGTAAACTGTAGGAAGCACAAGAAATACATAGTACTTTCAAGAACTTGTACTTAGATAGATAGATAGATAGATAGATAGATAGATAGATAGATAGATAGATAGATAGATAGATAGATAGATAGATAGATAGATAGATAGATAGATAGATAGATAGATAGATAGATAGATAGATCCAGGATCCAGGAGTGTCCATTATCAGTTATCGTTACCAAGTCTTTAATTATTATTAGTGTAATATGACGTATATTTATGAATAAATGAATGAAGGAAGTTGCACTTATATAGCACCCTTCTAGACACACACACACACACACACACAAACTTACATACATACCACACACAGACACACACACCAGATCCATTTCAGAGTATTGGATTTTTCTGGGTACTTTTTTTTTTAGAGTATCTTCATGTTTTTGGACTGTGGGAGGAAACTGGTATACCTGGATAATCTAATAGCATTATGAATTATGGTTATTGGTGGTGTTAATAGTTAAGTTTTAAACGGTCATCACTATTGGTTAGAAGTTCAGAATAGGTGCATCCTTGCTCAAGACTTTGACACAGTCCAGACAGTTCTGGGCACTGTTCAGAAAGCTCTTCCTCTTCCGCCTATTCTTCCTCTCAGTCAGAAATGATAAAGCTGTCCTTGTGAGGAATCTCTTAGGCCCTTGAGGGCTCTTTAAACAGTGCTGGAGTCCCGCTGCGTCCTGCTCCAGGCCTTCGCTCCGAGCGGAATCCGTGCAGGAGGGAGGAGAGCTGCTATCACTTGGCCTCGGTGGAGACCCCCTTGCTGCCTAAGGCTTACCCAGGGCACAGGTCTATATCAGACCCTCTGTCTGAGACAAGCTCGTGCAGGGGGACCCCCTGCCCCTCATATATTAATGCTGCCGCTTTCCACAGATAAAGAGTCGGCTTGGAGCAGACAGGAAGTCGCTGATTGATGGAGAGCGAGGCTTTTAAATCCTTTCCCTTCCAACACAGACATACCCTGCACCCTGCCACTACGCTGAATAACACGCAGCGTGTGCTAGGAGCACACGTACTGTACGAGCAGGTTAACTGACTCAACAACAGCAAAACTGGAGCTCTCTCAAAACAGAGAGATTTCAGAATTAATGTTTATTATTTACTACACTGCTATAAATATTAATTATGGATAATTATTAACGGTGTAACACTTAACTATACTGCCATCAGGTTAAAGGTATTCTTCTTCTTTACAGTATAATTTTTTGTGTCAGATTTTTGCCATGTTATTATATACCAACCCTGTTCCAAAACAGCTGTAACACCCAAACATGAACATGCGGTACCACAGCAACCACCTAGCAACATCCTAGCAAGCACTAAGCAAGATCATGGAAACTGCCTTAAATACCAAAACAATCAATTTGACACAGAGTAGTAACCACCATCTAGCATCCACTTAGCAACACCACAGCGACTCCCTTAGGGAAAAAGGACTAGACAAGGGGGGCAAAGCATAGCAATGAATAGCAACCATCTAGCAACATCCTATCAAGCACTAAGCAACAGCCTGAAAACTGCTTAAAATACCAAAACAATCAATTTGACACAGAGTAGTAACCATCTAGCATCCACTTAGCAACACCGCAGCAACCCCCTTAGGGAAAAAGGGCTAGACAAGGGGGCAAATGCATAGCAACCACCTAGCAACATCCTATCAACCACTAAGCAACATCATGGAGACTGCCTAAAATACCATAGCAATCACTTTGACACACTGTAGTGACCATCTAGCATCCACTTAGCCACACCATAGCAACACCTTGCGAAAAAATGGCTAGACAAGAGGAGCAGAATGTACTGTATATTGTGATTTATTTAGCAATTTTGGTAGATTCAATATATTTCCAGTATCAGCGATCACAAATCAACAAACAAGACAGCTCACAATGGATGTCTGACACTACAAAATTGAAATAGGTCTGTGTTTAAAACCCAAGCAAAAACCACTTAGCAACATCATTGCAACCACATAGAACAGCTAAGCCACCAGGCACATACCTCTCAGCTAGCAACACCACTATAACTAGAACAGATAACATACTAACAATGACCACTTAGCAACCATTAAGGCAAAACCAAAGCAACCACCTGGGTCACCATAGCAACCACTTAGAGAAAAAAAATAATAAATAAAAAAACACCTAGCAACACCCCAAGCAATACCCATTCAGAATATCTTTGAGGTAAACACTTCTAGTTATAGGACAAGGTATAACAGTAGTGACACATCACTAGGGCAGGTGGCACCTTTCATACATAGCAATTACTATCAGGGAAACACTGCACACACTCATTAATAGAAGATTAAGGACGTCACGCTGGGAGAAAACGACAGAAGAGCATGAGCGAGAGAGACAGAGACGGAGAGCTCCAGTGAGGAACCATCATTTAAGAGGCAGGCCGCAACGTTAACGCTTCATTAATGAACAAATGAGTGGGGTGTGTGATGAGCTAAGAGTTTACAGATAGACTGGATTGCTGTTTGCTCGCCTGCTGGAGGGCCTCATCTTTCTGCAGTCTTCCCCCCTATTAAGTTTAATTAATCAGAACAACTTAATTAACAGACTTTAATTATTGCTGAGGAGAAGGCTGAGCTTTTTGAAACAAAGTGCCTAAATGGGGAAAAAAATCAGAATTCTCCAGGGAATTGCCTCCATGCCGTGTGAAAAGGCATGAACGCAGGGCTGTGAAGTACTGCCGACTCACTGTACCACTGCTCCTGCTGCTGCCGCCGCCGCCGCCGCCGCTGCCGCCGTTAGTTCCCCCGTGTCGCAACTTCAAAAGAAGCGCCGCGAAAACACGTCTAAATTACACTGCGCAAAAAAATAAATGCTCTTTCTGCTCCGAGAGGGCAGATATTAGCTTTAAAGAGATCCCTAAGAAAGCTTTTGAGGCTCAGATTAACACGCTTCAATTAATTCCTGTAAAAAAAAAGTGAAATAAACCCATGCGAACATCAATGGATTCAGGACGTTTGTACCAGATTCTGTTGGCAACCGCATTCACAGAGGCCTAGAGGGCACAGACTACATCAGTGTCAGCCAAGTAGTTTTTTTTTTTTTATTCAGCGCATGGAGGATTACCACAGCACTATGCGGAAGACATCATTAGGTTCATCTGTTTACTGTTTATTACTATTGCAAGTGCCGCCGAAGGCACGTCAATCGGTGAGCAGGGATTGTTTGTTACTGCCACCGTGTGCTCAAATCACGTTGTTAGCACCTCTTTCAATAAGCTAGCCAGAGGGCCTTCATCAAAATAACACAGCGGAAAAAAAGACACCAAATCAGAAAGCTCCACGAAATCAAACATGAATGCACTGTTGTTGAAGGGTTTACAGGCAAGACGATTTGTCGTCACAGCTCATTAAGATGTGCTTAATTTCACAAGCCCTATCAAATCACACGTCCATCAAAACATGACAGATGATTTGATGGTTCCTTGCTATGAGCAATGCCTTTAGTAAGGTCAGGTATTAATAAGAGATCAGTTAATAGCCAAAGGTTCAGGATGGAGATCCACTGCTGTCATAACAATGTAATTAAAGAAAGAAAAAAAGTGTTAGAGAGAAACTGGAATATGCTTTATATTTTAAATTCTTCAAAGTAGCACCTCTTGCTTAGATGACGGTATTGAACATATTGGCTGGATTTTTCTTAGTCAGTTTCATGAGGAAGAGTCACCTGGAATTCAGGCTTTCAGTTAACAGCTGTGCTGAACTCGTCAAGAGTTAATTACTTGAAGAGCATCAGTTGTAAAGTTGTAAAGAGGTAGAGTTACAGGTACACAGTGAGTAATGTTTTTAATCCAAATTATGGCAAGAACTACTCAAATAAAATGAAGAAAAATAATACTAAATAATAATAAATGAAGGTCAATCAGTCAGAAAGTATCCTCAAGTGCAGTCTTAAAGACCATTAAAAACTTTATGATGAAACTGGCCCTCATCAGGACCAACCCAGGAAAGGAAGACCAAGAGTTATCTCTGTTGCACAGGATAAGTTCATCAGAGCTATCAGCTTTAAAAAATGCAAGTTAACAGAAACCCAGATAAGAGCACCTAAATGGCAAAAATCTGGTTTGTTTAAGACTTTTATGGTAAGACATGATTTCTTATATGTTATTTTACAGTCATGATTTTCAATGTAGGAAAAAAAATATAGAAATATTAAAATAAAAGGTGTGTCCAAACTGGTGTGTACCGTGTATGTATATTATTAAATTACCAGCTCTAATCACATAGAGACTTTGTATAGAGTGGCTGACAGAGGTCTAAATAAAGTCTAGGACAAATAATGTCTGAAAAAGCTCTGAGTTTCAGAGCATGAGAGTGTGAAACAGGCTTTATTGAGGTCAGGTACTGATGCTAAATCATCACTTTATGATATATATATATATAAAAAAAAAACTTATATCCTACATCCTAAAGCCACTGGATGGAGCACCATCACTCCAGAGAACACAGTTCCACTGCTCAGCAGCTTAAAGCTGGGGGCTTTATACCCTTTCTAGACAAGGCTTGACACCGAAAACGCCCTTAGGCTCAACTGAAGCTCCTTGGTACATCCCCTTTCTGCAAGCCATGGCTTTCAATAGTGAGATTATACTGAACAAGCTGCTGCAACCTAAAGCAGATGAATTCTGCAGCAAAGAAAAAAAAAGACATTTGGACACAGTGTCTGTGCATTAACATAAAAGCATTAAAGATAGTGAGCCCTTACCCACGATGTTCTCAGTTTTGTAAAGACGTCTATACAGAGGAGAGTATATCCTGTGATACCTAAATGCAGGATACCAAGTCTGCACAGACTTCAAAAAAAGAAAGAATCAAGCCAGCTCTCGGTTTTTCCAAGGTATTTCCTCAAATCTCGGGAATCCCAGGAGTGGTGATATCATCAGCTATAAAAGAATGGGAAAATCCTGAGAGAGAGAGAAAGAGATTGAGAAAAAAAAAAGAAAGAGGACAAACCAGTGCTGACTTCCTCGACGTAGCACACACAGGAGAGATTAAAGGCAGAAATCCCACTACTGTAGGCTCGACTCGGGCTGGATCTGTGGGAGAAAACCACGAGGCCTCTCGCCATCAGAGAGCTTCACACGAGACACAGGGCTACACGCTCCATCCCTCAATATCGGCACCAGAAATCTGACTGCTGCAGCTGTGTAAGTCAAACGACACAATTGGTCGGCCAGCTGCCACACAACAGCATCGAGAGACGAGCACGGCTAAGAGTTTACTATGAGGAGAAATTTGTTTTGCAAAGGAGGGACATTAAAAATGCACTACACACACGCTACTCATATCACCAAGGGGTTGACTGATGCTCCTTGTGAAAACACAAAAGCTTGAATCATTTTAAAGCCAACGATTCTACCGATTTTAAATATTTAAAAATATGTATTTTTTTTAAGACTAAACAGATTTATATACCAGTGCATTTACCAATGCTATATTCAATGTGTAATTAGAAACTAGTATTAGTAATTGTCAGCAATTACTAGTTCAAATTAGTATTGCAGTATAATAGCTGTAGATAAATGCTCTAAAAATTATGATATAAGTCCAATCAGAACTTTTCGGGTGTGAATGATCTGCAGTGGAAAATAGGGGTGTGCCATATCATATCATAAATGATAATAAAACCAATATTTTTGAATATTGTGAACAATATTATACCCTGAAACATTGAGCCATATCACCCCCCCCCCCCCATTTATCACATCAGGGTACTATTTATTTGCTGTTTTTTGTTCTCATTTTCCATTATATTGTATTGTATCTGTCCAGTATTATTCATTTTGCTTGGATATATGGATATATATGGAGTGCATAATTAGTATCAGTTACAAATCTGATAAAATGTTTGTATTTTTTTATATCTCAGTTAGGGGTGTGCCATATCATATCATATGCAATAATACAATTTAATTTTCATTTTGTTGCAGTAGTGTATTCTTGAAAAAAAAAAAAAAAACAATCAGTGTTTTGTCATATCGCCAAGAGTATCATTATCGTGAAAATACCATGAAATATTGTGATATTATTTTAGAGCCATATTGCCCACCACCAGTGGAAAGCACTGTGAACAACCGATAGAAAGTGTATAGAAAATTCCTTAGATAGTTCTGACTTTCCTTCACGGTTTGTCAAACCTATGTACAATTTGTTTGTCACCAGTATAACTTTCATTCCTAGAATTTGTCCGCTACTCAGCAACTAGGCTGTACATCATCTGTGCAAATGGTGTGCCCCATCTCACACATGTACTGTAAAGTCAGCCATTCATAGTCCGCCTCTTTTTCAACTGCCGCCAATGCAGCATCACTAGAAAGCCAGTGAGCTCTGACCAATTAGCCAACAGACAATTGTCCTGGCCAGCATCACAATGGGAGTGATGAGGGACGAGAGAGCACCACCTACCCACCCAGAGAAAGCAAGGCCAACTGTGCTCTCTCGGACTCTGGCTGCTGATGGCCACACAGCATGATCCGGGATTCAAACATTCAAGTATTCCTCAGCATCTTGGTCTATTGAGCTACTTAAAGCTTCACAAAAATCTAGAAGCTCAGTCAGTAAAACAGAACGTATCCATACTGTTTTAATGAACAATGAGGGAAATACATCAAACCAGTGTATGCTGAGCACGGAGCTTAAATTACCTTAAATAAGTTTTCTCAAATATCAGAAATACAGGAGAAAAAAAAAAAATATATATATATATATATATTTTTTTTTTTTTTCATCTGCCAGTAAATCCAATATCAAAAACTATAGGCTGTAGTTAATATAGTAATATTACACTGAGAATCATAAAAAAGTAGACAGGGGTTTTAATGTTTTTGTTTTGAGTAGCACTCGCATCATCTTGCATGATGCTCTATAGCAGTAAAGTGAATGACAATAAGTATCTGAAACCACTAATTAATTCTTTCTTCCCATCAACCACTGAACAGGAAGAGCATTGCAACCTATTTGATAAGACTTTGTAGCTTTAACGATAATGGAAAAATAATACAATCTTAACTAGACATTCTATTCAATCTCTCTTATGCTTACTTATAATAGCTTTTTGGGAACAAAAAAAGACACATCAAAACACAGCCCATCTTTTTAAATAAAAAGTAAATAAATAAATAAACAAATAAACCCATCACCCAGCTTCAAAGGCTCTAAACAATGCCTGTCCGGTCCGCGCTGTTCCGTCCTGTTTTGTTTCCCATTTCGCAATGTGTCACTGCAGATGTCCTCAGAAACAAGGCGAGCGGCAGATGTGACGGTGACTGCCAGGAGCAGCAGAAATATACGAGTGCTCTGCTTCAGAGTTCCTCTCAGACTTCTATCCGTGCTGTGATGTAGATGATGTAGATGTCTGGAAAATCATTCGGGAAGTACCGGGCAGCTCCGTGACTCCCAAACCACAAGCCCTTGCAGCTAGATGTCATTCGTACACATTTGTACACATGCTCTTCTGATCAGTCTCACATGGAGCTTCTTAATCTATCCAAGACAGAACACTCGCTGACCTCAAAACACTCCAACTTAAGAGTTAAGAGGGTGAGAAAAGTGATGGGGTCACACAGGCCAGACTCAGGACAGACGCTCGTAGATACAAATCACAAGGGGTTAGGCTTACCAGAGTAGTGAGGGGCAGGCAGGGTCAGTAACAAAATGGCAGCAAATATAAACAATATAGCAGAGAGTAGTCAGACAAATGGGGTCATACTTGATAAATCCAGCAATGAAAGTGAGAAGGCAAAAAGGGAGTTAACAATACAAAACGGGTTGGCAGCAAGGCAATCAATTGAATGGGCAAGGGAAAAGATAAGAAAACGTTAATACAAAACAGGTAAAGACAATGGAAAGCATCGTAGAAGAGCTATAACTACTACATTCAACACTCAGCAATGATTAAGCAAAACTGAGGGGTATTTATTTAGGGGAGAACAGGTGAATCAGGAGAATCAGTAGCTCGGAGAGCGGGAACACTGTAGCATCACATAATCTGATGTGTATGCTGGGAAATGGAGTTCTAAGTGAAGAGTTCAGGGTCCGAAGCAAGTAGGCTGACAGCATTAGGACTGACAAACCAAAAATTGAAGACTTGTATTACTTGCATTGTATCCCCCAGATAAATTTACTCATCTTATGTTAGAAGAAAAACACTGGTACCAGAAAAAGTCCATAAAAAAGATGTTCTTGTATTTGTAGATAACTTAAATTATCATTATGACTAACCGAAAAGCATCAAATTAATGTAGCACTAACATTTTTATATGTTTTTAGTGATAATTGTGACAATAGCTACATAGCTAACACATTAGCGCACATTCCAACCCTACAGAAATTTGAAATAGACTTTAATAGACTTATTTTTATTTATTAAAGCAGCTTGTTCTATGGGTATTTAATTAGCTTTGCTACTCGGCTAATAAGTTAGCACTTAGAAAACCAGTAGAAAACTCATTCTTATCTTCTCTCTCTGTGATGGTAATGTAGATGTCTGGAAAACCATTTGGCAAGTACCACACAGCTCCATGACTCCCAAACCACAAGCCTTTGCTGCTGGATGTTGTTTGGGCATTAGTTCCCTCTGATCAGAGTCATATGGAGGTTTCTAATCTATCCAGGACAGAAAAGCTTATTGACCTCAAAACACTCAAACTTAACAGGGTAAGAAAAGCGATGAAAATAAGATGCAATTCCATCTAAAACACATTGCCCTGCCCGACTCCAGGGACTACCTGAGACTGTTCCGGCGTACAGTAATGGCGTGACTGAGGCTGTAAGGACACGCTGTGTTATAGAGGCTCATGCTCTCCTCAGCGGTGTGTGTGGTGGGTGGTCATGCTTTATTACCTCTTGTTCACCGAGTGTTTCCCACATGCTGAGAACATGCAGGATGAAAGTGGATCCATTAGTGGGATTCCAGTTAGCGTGAGCATGAAGGCTGTTGTGATGGAAGCGCGGTGTCTCGCAGCAAATGGGACTTTCCTGCACCATTAGCCTATGGCAACGTTTGCCGGAGATGTATGAAAACATTACCGAAAGCAACCCAAGCTCGCAGATGCAAAGAAAAAAGTCCTGGAGTTGATCAGGCTGTGGCGTGGGTGTGAGATTCCGGGAGATTCTTGCATTCCGAAATTCATTTTGAAGCCAAGTGTCCAAGGAATTAAACACCCTCAAAACATCTGACGGAAATAAAACCAAGAAATGAAACCCATCCAAAAGTAAAGGAACTGAATAAATGCTACTCTGTGTTTGAGGGTTTTTTTAGCAGAAAGGCTAAAAAAAAAGGGATGTAGTTATAAGGGAAATGTGGGCCAATAAAGATTTCCAATATTTTTTATGTAAAAACACCCACCATTGCCATAAACAATTAGCCATAAACAAACGTACAAACACAATCACACGATAAGGTCCAGCTTTAGTGAGTATTTGAGAACATGGAGCCCACACAGAATCTCAGTTTTGCAAGACTGACACAGAAGATATCTGCTATTGTATGGTGCCATACTTCCCTTTCTCTTTTTTTTGTTTTTGTGGTCTATTTTTCTTTCTTTTCTTTTTTCTGTCTAAATGTATCCCATTAAAGACATTAAAGACAGCACTGGAAAAAAGAGACCACTTAGAAATGATGAGTTTCTTTGATTTTACCAAATTGAAAACTTCTGGAACATAATCAAGAGGAAGATGGATGATCACAATCCATCAAACCAAACTAAACTGCTTGAATTTTTGCACCAGGAGTGGCATAAAGTTATCCAAAAGCAGTGTGTAAAACTGGCGGAGGAGAACATGCCACTATGCATGAAAACACCAAAAATTGATTTCTAAACTCTTATAACTTCATGATTATGAACTTGTTGTTTTCTTTGCATTATTTGAGGTCTGAAAGCTCTGCATCTTTTTTTGTTATTTCAGCCATTTCTCATTTTCTGCAAATAAATGCTGTGAATGACAATATTTTTATTTGGAATTTGGGAGAAATGTTGTCTGTAGTTTATAGAATAAAACAACAACGTTCATTTTACTCAAACATAAACCTATAAATAGCAAAATCAGAGAAACTGATTCAGAAACTGAAGTGGCCTCTTTTCCACATTTTTTTTCACAGCTGTATGTGTCATTACGGAGTTTCGGCACAGAGAGTGTTGGTGTGCACCATTTTAAAATGAATAAAATACACCCATGATAAATGAGTGATGTAATCTCAGGTTTTAAAAGAATAAGTTCAGTTTTTATAATATTACTATATTTTTAAACCTAATTTTGAACGTTTTTATGACTCCAATATACTCCAATTCTTGGAGGTTTGCGTTCTTGGAAAAATCATAGTTTCCTATTATATTACTGCAGCAATGTTCTACTTAAAAATAAAATTACTGATCAAACCTTTCCTTTTCAAAATATAGAATAAGTCAAATCCAAACATCAACCATGTTTTTTATTTGCCAATACTGGAATGATCGGTGAAATCTCCACACAGAAGGGTCTGGAGGGTCTCAGCTGGAGAGGAGTGAATGGAGCGCAGCAGCCAGACTCTGAACAGACAGAAGGAGCAGGTGCTGCTCTCTCATCTCCTGATAATGAAAATGGTGAAGATGGTGTCAGGTATTAATCATTTCATTATACTGTATGATTACAGTGCCTACTAAGATTGGATCATTACAACAAATCAATGCTGTAATCTGGCCAGAAATAATAACAACACTAAAATGATCACTGAATAAAAACTGTAGCAGCACTGTAGATCTAAACAGCAGATCTGCTGAATGCTCTGAATGAAGTCATGTTCACTGTTAACCCGCCTCTTAGTCATGTATCTTAATGTATATGTTCAGAAGACTCAGGATATTAAAGTACTTATTTATACTAAACTATACTTATTATCATTTCCAGATGCAGGTGTAAAATTCCTGATTATTCTGCTTAGCATTATTAGCCCTCTGGGGTCAGAAAACCTGTCTGCACATTAAATTCAAATGTGTCTTTGTGCTTCTATTATTAAAATCTTTGTGATAATACAGCACAGTTGAGAATCTCCATGGATAACCGGCGGATTCATGTGTCCATCATCTGCCTCTCATCACCTGTAATTAATAGGTTTGTGTGTCAGGCCATGTGTTGTGTGAACTGACCAATTAACACTCAGGAAATCACTCAGGACTAACCTAATTGTATTACTGTGAAATTACTTTAAATGCAGCCATCCAATTAAACTGGCTTCTTCGGGGAAGAAAAGAATTAGACACTGGGGCTCAATGAAAATCTCAACTAGAGTCGCACCAAAATGAAATGAACAGTTTTGGCCAAAACTAAACAAAAAACTTGACCAGAGGCAGAATAATGAATTTGTTTTTTTTAAGGGTTTCATTATTTTTGCCACTTTTGTTCACCATAACTGCATTTACAAAGAGCAACTCTGTCAGTGCTCTTTGCAATTTGATCACACCAACAAAAACATCATTATTTGAAATAAATTACTCACTCTGTACTCTTTATTTAATGGGCTTTTTTGATATTTTCAATCACATAATTTATCTGGTGTAACCCTAATCTCTATGAAACCAAATTTATAGCCTTGTAATTCTGTAACTTGCTATTAGATTCAACTGGTATAAGGTTCAAAAAGGAGACTCCACAGATTCTAGAAAGGTCTGAATAGCACAAAATAAACACAAAAGTACAGTTTAAATTATTCAAAATAAATTACAGAAACTTTGATAGATACTAAATATCCATGGTCATTAAACTATTTATCCAGACATGGTTTTGTTAGACAGAACCTAATTCTTTGTAGGAGTGCTAGTGGTAATCGTTCCATTTTTTCCCCCTTGTAAGTGTTTATAAATTGGTGTCAGACTGATTAAAATATCATCTCACCCAAGTGGTGGTGGTGTGGCCTAGTGGATAACTCATAAGAGTCATTGGGCAAGACTCCTAACACTACATTGGCCCACCTCTGTAATATAAAAAAAATAAATAAATAAAAAAAAATTAAAACTTTGTAAGTCGCTCTGGATAAGAGCGTCAGATAAATGCCGTAAATGTAAGAACATGTAAAAATGAGAAAGATTGTATTAAGCATACTATAATGTTTAAAACTGTCAAACACTACACTCCACACCACACTCACAGTCCACATCCCACACACTCCACATCCCACCCACACACTCCACAACACACACACTCCACAGCCCACACCGCAACCAGTTAGCAACACCTTAGCAACCACCTGGAAAACGTTAGCAACTGCCTAGCAACCACTTAGCAACCATGTGGAATATGGTAGCAACTGCCTAGCAACCACTTAGCAACCACTTTAGAAATGATAGCAACTGCCTAGCAACCACTTAGCAACCACTTAGCAACCATGTGGAATATGTTAGCGACTGCCTAGCAACCACTTAGCAACCATGTGGAATATGTTAGCAACTGCCTAGCAACCACTTTAGAAATGATAGCAACTGCCTAGCAACCACTTAGCAACCACTTTGGAAATGATAGCAACTGCCTAGCAACCACTTAGCAACCATGTGGAATATGTTAGCAACTGCCTAGCAACCACTTTAGAAATGATAGCAACTGCCTAGCAACCACTTAGTAACCACTTAGCAACCATGTGGAATATGTTAGCAACTGCCTAGCAACCACTTAGCAACCACATTAGATATGATAGCAACTGCCTAGCAACCACTTAGCAACCATGTGGAATATGTTAGCAACTGCCTAGCAACCACTTAGCAACCACTTTAGGAATGATAGCAACTGCCTAGCAACCACTTAGCAACCATGTGAAATATTTTAGCAACTGCCTAGCAACCACTTAGCAACCATGTGGAATATGTTAGCAACTGCCTAGCAACAACTTAGCAACCACTTAGCAACCATGTGTAATATGTTAGCAACTGCCTAGCAACCACTTAGCAACCACTTTGGAAATGATAGCAACTGCCTAGCAACCACTTAGCAACCATGTGGAATATGTTAGCAACTGCATAGCAACCACTTAGCAACCACTTTAGAAATGATTGCACCAGCCTAGCAACCACTTAGCAACCATGTGGAATAGGTTAGCAACTGCCTAGCAACCACTTAGCAACCATGTGGAATATGTTAGCAACTGCCTAGCAACCACTTAGCAACCATGTGGAATATGTTAGCTACTGCCTAGCAACCACTTAGGAACCATGTGGAATATGTTAGCAACTCCCTAGCAACCACTTAGCAACCATGTGTAATATGTTAGCAACTGCCTAGCAACCACTTAGCAACCTTGTGGAATATGTTATTATCTGCCTAGCAACCACTTAGCAACCACTTTAGAAATTATTGCAACAGCCTAGCAACCACTTAGCAACACCTTAGCAACCACCTTGAAAACGTTAGCAACTGCCTAGCAACCACTTAGCAACCATGTGGACACACCACACACACTGCGCACACCACATACACTCCACACACCACACACACACTCCACACCCCACACACTCCAAAGCCCGCACCACACACACACTCCAGACCCCATACACACTACACACCCCACACCACACACACATACACCACACACTCCACACACCACACACACCTCACTCCAAACCAAACACCCCCCACCCTTTACACACTCCACACCCCATGCACTCCACACACACACCACACTCTACACACCACACCACACACACTCCACACCACACATACTCCACACACCACACCACACTCTCTACACACCACACCACAAACACTCCACAACAGACACACTCCACACCTGATACACACAACTCACCCCACACTCCACCACACATACTCCACACCACATTCCAAACACTCCACACCACACACACTCCACAACCCACTCCACACCCCACACACTCCACACCACACACACACTACACAACTTAGTAACTATTTGACAAGCCAACTTAAAGTTCGTTCACGAACTTTACCTTTTCTAGTTTTAAATCAGTGTTTCTTAATCCTTGTGCACTGGCTACACTGCTATACACATTTTAGTGGGTTTTCTGTTTTTAAACACTTTATGCACCATTGAAAGGGCTTGTTAATGAGCCTGAGTTGTGTGGAACATTGAGAAAGATTGTATTAAGCATACTATAATGTTTAAAACTGTCAAACAAAAAAAAAAAAACTGCTAACAAACCAAACACATCAGTTTAGAATTGAAGTCTTTAAAGGACACTGGAAAACTAGGGGCAACTCAACTTCAACTAAACTCAAGATCGGAACTAGATCAAGCTTTTAAAGGCTATAACCCAATGAAATCCATAAAAGAATGTGTGGATCAGTCCTGATCGCCATACACTGGATCAAACTAGGACATCTCTAGCTCTAGAGCTTATAATACATTTCCTTCTGCAGATCATTATTATTGGGTGTGTAGGACATAAACCCTGTGATTTCTGTTGTATCCAAGAAATATGTGCAATAAGTGACCTCTACTGAGTGCGGAACTCATTTACCAGCACAGCAGTCCTTAGATTAGTTACGTTTTGTGCATTATTTATATTATTTATTATTTATTATTATCTGTATCAGCTGCCAGTCCACATTAAGGTACTGGATTTTGGACTGGAGTGCCAAAAAAAAAAAAAAAAAGTTTTGGTCTGGTGTTGATATGTACACAATGTAACTGATGCTCTATTAAAGATGGAATGTAGAGTTAGCATATAGGAAGTCAACTTAACTAACTTGTAATGTCACCTCACTTGATCATATTAAGTAAAGCTTTTCTTTATTTGTGTTTATTCCACTGTAAAAAAAGTTCCTGACAGCAGCAGCTGAGAATTGTGTCTGATAATGGAACCCAAGGCAATCTTATCCATAAAGAATTGCGACTGTGGTGTTTCATTCTAAACAATCAGCAGCACAGCTGATTCTACTTGTTTTATTTAGTTGGTCAATCTTTAAACAACATAAACTAGGGATGCAGTGGATAAAAATAGCAAAAAAAGGACTTTTGACAAGAAAGCCAAATACATTTGAACCATTTTGTGGCAAAAAAACCTACCCAAATGTGTTTGATATTAGGTCAAACGTTACAAACAGATTATTTAATTGATAAATTAACTAATTTTGCCACATTTTTAATTATGACACTTGATTCTTCTTGAAGTTGCATAGCATGCTGGCATGCGGTAGATAAGATTGGACACCATTGATAAAGAGGACACTAGAGGCAATTCAACTTCAACTAAACTAAAGATTGGAAATGGATCAAGCTTTTAAAGGCAGAAACCCAACAAAATCCATAAAGGAATGTGTGGATCAGTCCTGATCTTAAAACACTGGATCAAACAAGGACATCTCTAGCTCTAGAACTTATAATAAATACATTTCCTTCTGCAGATCATTATTATTGGGTGTGTAGGACATAAACCCTGTTATTTCTCTTGTATCCAAGAAATATGTGCAATAAGTGACCTCTACTGAGTGCAGAACTTTTTATTAGGCAGAGAAAGAAGATAAGTGAAGACTCTGCAATAAGTGCCAGAGCTATGGCCTTTACAGCTGCCTGACCTTGAGTAGACTTAAGAGCAAATTAACAAAGCATGCCGGAGACAAGCAAGCCTCACTCTAGAGGTTTGCCTGGCGGCCGAAACAAGCTTTACAGCCTGATTATGAGGAGATGCGGAGATTAGATTTCACTCTAGTCAGTCCTCCTCGAATCTGCCCACTATCTACCCATCAATCTCAGGGAGAGCGGCAGCAGTGCTTGGCCACCTCCCAGCGGACACATAGGCGATTCCAGTGGCAGAGGGGGCAGTGGCAAACGCTCATTAGTGTCTGCTAATGGCCTGACCCAGCGGACTCTGCGGATATCCGTGCGCAGGGAGGCGTGAGGGGTGAAAGCCATAGAACAGAAGCTTAGCTGAATGACAGGCCGCAGTTAGAAGTGTGGAGTTTGTGCCTGCCAATGATGGCACATTTGACATTGCGACTGGTCAAGTGGCTGACAGAGCTGAGCTGCACTCAGACACAGCGCTGCCACATCACTTATCATTAAGCGTGACCGGGACACGAGGCTGTCCCGCCTGTCATCTCGAGCTCTCAGGCCTGTTAGGCCTCTCAGCCGGTTAATCTACACAAACTCGGACCGAATGTCTGTGTACGGATCACAGCTGTGCCTAAAAAACACAGATCCCAGCTTTCCAGCTGGGCTGAGCTAAAGCGCTGAGACCAGACCCGATAAGGCATGTCTAACCTCCACGGCCAGAGGACTGAGAGGGGCTGGAAAGTGTTGAGGATGCTCTTCTAAAAGAAAACAAACTGCTAACTGCATGACTGACAAGTCCGAGATTTCCCATCTCCCCTATGCATGACTGCTTTCTTACTGAGAGCCCAGACTGAATGTCTGCATGCCTGCTGGGAAATATCACCCTGCAGCTAAATGAGTGACGCTCAGAGCTTAGAACACAGTAATCAACAGGGTGAAGGGAAGGGCAGAATTTAGTTCTTACTGGTCTAATGCCTGTATCAGTGCAGCATAGCTGAACCCCCTTATCACGGCGGAAAAGAACACAGAACTGACAGCCAGAAGTAACCACAAACCACCAGTTTCCTTTGGCCGCTGTGTTGAGTGGATTTTGGCTAAAGCGGCACTGGCTTCCGAGCTGGACTGCTGAAAGCAGACAGTGGTTATTATCATCTAAGCTGCTGACACATACTTTTCACACTATATGGACAAAAGTATTGGGACACCTGCTTGTTTGTTGTTTCTTCCAAAATCAAAGCTATAAAAAAAAAAGAGTTTATCCTGCTTTTGTTGAAGCAACTGCCTCAACTATCCTAGGAAAGCATTCTATTACATTTTGAAGTATCTCTGTGAGCAGAGGTTCTCAACCTTTTTTCTGCAGCTACCGTTTCACTTTTAAATTATGTTAAACAACAAATAAAAATCTTTACTAAAATTTGCCTTTATTTTATGTTAACTTAATTTTAACTTAAATTGTATGTGACTATATCTGACCAAGATTGGGGTACAATCCTGCACCTCGTAGCACTTTAGGGACTGTCAGAAAAAAGAAAAAACCAATAGATTAAACCATGATTTTATTTCTATTTAATACGCTAATGAAAGCACTACTTATGGTGGCAAATCCTTCTATAAAATTGCTGTCATGGAAAATTCCTTTATCTCCACGTTTTGGCATAATGTGAAACTTTGTCAGGTGCAGCAAGGAGAGGACGTGGAGAGCGGACGCAAATGCAAGTAATTTATTAAACAACAAAGAAACAAAGAAACAATAGAATACATAGGAAACAAACACAACCTGAACCGACGTAAAACGTACAAGAACTGACAAAGGAAACAGGAAACAAAGAGCTATAAAAACAGACATAAAGTGGGAAAGGAAACTGAGAACACCTGGTCAAAGGTAACGAGGGGGCGGAGCTACAAATGAAACACAGGTAAAAACACTTAAGGCGGAGACACGGGAGGAACACACAGGACCAGGTGGGGAATGACACAGGCACGGAGGAGGAAAGGTAAACAAACAGAGAGAGCAACACGGGCACAGAAGGGAAACGACAGGGAACAGGGCAAATATATGACAAACTTACAGTAGTCTTTTGCATTTTGTCAACATTTTATGACAAATGGACCAAGAGAAATGCTCCAAAATTACTTGGAATAGGTAATACATTTTTTACACTGAATTCTATTGAAAAAAATTAATAAAAAGATTTTATGCTTCTTATGTAAAAAAAAAAAAAAAAAAAAAAAATAATAATATATATATATATATATTAGGGGTGTCACGATTCTCTAAATCCTCGATTCGATTTCATTTTCGATTTGAGGGTCACGATTCGATTCGATTCTCGATTTTCTTGTTTTTTTTTCTTGTTATTATTTTATGCCTCATAAAATTTAAATAATATACTTATTATTATTATTATTATTATTATTATTATAAATATTATAAATATTATTATTATTATTTATTAAGATATATATGGTAATGCCATCTAGTGACTTTTTTTGGTAGCAACAGTGTGCACTATTAAAACAAGCAGTTTATCAGAGCTGTGTGTGGATGGCTGGTGAAACTGCTCATTACATGAAGCTGCAGTTCTTCATCCAACCACTAGCAGCAGCAGCACAAGCCCCGCTCTCTTCACTCAGTCACTACTTCAGTACAGCCCAGCCACGGGCTACAGAGCTCAGCCAGTCCGTTTTTACTGTTTCTGTAAACAAATAAAGGTTTTAACCCCACTAACCGGATAATACAGCTCACTACAGTTCATCTTTCAGCCCAAGCAGCTAACAGCAGCAGGTTAGAACAGCCGACACGGAGGCACTGCTCGGATTACATTATAAACAGGTCAGTTAGCGCGCTGCTAACCTCAGGATGTTTATAACTACGGAGTTTAGTGGACACACCACGGCCGCCAGGTAAGTCTTTTAAAGGCTACTGAAGACTATTAAAGGCTATTAGAGTGTAACCCCTGGCTCCCAGGGGTTACAAGAGGTTATTGAAAGCATTATTGGGGGGCAGAAATCAGTACAGGCTGGTTAGATAAGTGATGTGGGTATTGTCTTATAAATATTTACACATAACTTATATCTCTCCTGAAAAGCTTTTATTTTAGTCAGAAACACGCTTGTGTTTACTTTATCTGAGAGAAAGATGTTTTTTTAATTCAATGGAAAGCAACAGGTGTAGTCAATTATAAGTTTAAGATTTTTAATCCACCTCACTGTGATCTATAGTCAGTGTTCTCAAGTCACACTGACACACGCATTTCAGCGAGTTCACACGCTCTCACCTGCGCGCACCCACCCCTCCGTTAGATACAGATACAAAACCTGCGCGCCCAACCCCCGCCCCCCCTCCCCCGTTGGACAGATAAAAACAGTGATCACACTCCCGCCGACTGCGCTCATGCAGTGGCTATCTCTATTTAAATGAATAGGATGCGCTGTGTTGGTGCCGCGCCATTTGCGTAGCGCGCTGCGCTATTTGCGTAGCGCGCGCGGGAGGGATCGTCGATCCTCTTTTTGACTTCGATACTCGAGATCGTGACCTCATTTCGATTCGATTTCGATAAAATATCGAGATCGTGACACCCCTAATATATATATATATATATATATATATTTTTTTTTTTTTTTTTTGCAGACTGCAGATTGTGGGATCTGTCACATGACACCAAACATGTGTAAATGTTTTAAATGTAGATTTTATAAAAAAAAAAAAAAAAAAAAAACTATAAATCACTTATCTCATAAAGTTGGAGAAGATAAAGCTGTGATGACATTACATTTAAATGAAATCAAGTATTACTATTGATTCTATATCCTACAGCCATACACACTTTTGTACTGAAACACTTCTCACTTTTACAGTACATAAATAGCAGCATGAATATGATGTGCAGCATGTGAGCACGAGATCCACATGAGAAAATGTGCATTTAAGTGGTACTTGACCACACACTCAGCCTTTTGTGCCACAGAGACCCCTCTCAGGACTAAATGAAGGTCAAAGCACAGCCTGGCTCAGCTATTAAAATAGGAAGGGGCTGCAGCCTCTGGATGAGGCTCAAACACAATGGCTGGCATGTTGAAAGAGACACTGCTCTCCTGATGTACTGTGTTCTTTTGTACATCTTTAGGCTTTTTCAGGGGGAAATACGTAGTAGTGGGTTTTAATAAGCAGTAGGGAATTCAGGGTTACTCAGCTGATGCGTGTACACTGACACTGGGTATGAAATTCAAGATTGTGCTTCAGATTAAAATGAGACAAGCAGAAAACTTGCAACATTAAACAAAATCCGGCGACATCAACGCCTTTATGACAATTTATGTCAAAGCGCCACTTATAGAAGATGTAGTGCTCTGAATAGCAAATAGGTGCATCTACTCTGGTGAAATATGAAAAGCTGTCATCCCGAACCTCTACCTCCCACACATAGGGAATGATATACTCAATAAGCCTGTATGTGCAACGCTCCAAATAAAGGCCAGTATAAATCACCACTCCAGGCAGATTTGTGGGCAAATGATTGTATTTTTATGGCACACTGTGTACATGCCTGAGACTGAGAACGGACCAGCACAGATATGAGAAGGGTCGGCTCCCCCGCCGTTCTCTACGTTTCATCAAACAGGGCTATAAAAGCAGTAATTTTCAGTTGGTCAGAGTAGCCGGGACTATCGAGTGAAGGATATGGAGTGACAGATACCCATTTAATAACTATTTACAGTCTTTGGACCCTGTTTTCCTCAGACAAAGTGGAAAAGACCTTCATCAATCTCTACTATGTGTTACAAATATAAAAGAAAGTTCCTAAACACCCTCAACTAATTTTTGCACATCATTTACTTAGTTCCATCCAGGCAGTATGTAAATAGAATGTAATAAAAAGGAATTTTTCCCTGAAATTACATGCATGCACATATTGCATCTGTTGTTTGCCAAATTCCCATTCTGTGCCAGCAACAATATGATGTTTTACAGTATGACGTAGGGATGGGCAATATGGCCTTAAAATAATATCATGATTTTTCATGGTATTTTCGCGATAATAATACTCTTGGCAATATGACAATACACTGAATTTCAAGAATATCCTACCGCAACAAAATGAAAATAAAATTTTATTATTGCATACGATATGATATAGAACACTCCTAACTGAGATATTGAACAATACAAGAATTTGATCAGATTTGTAACAGAAGTCAATAATCCAGAATGTCATGTTACAAATAATGAACTCCAAATATCCTCGTATATACAGGATCAAAGTAAAATAAATGATTCTACATAGATATAATCTGTCGGGAGTAGATATATAATGAAAAATGAGAACAAAGTAACACTGATTTTTTTTTTGTTGCTAAAAAACAGCTAAAAAGTAACACCCTGATGTGATAATTAGGGGTGGGTGATATGGCACGATATTTCAGAGCATAATATCGTCCCCGATATTTTAAAAAGTTGGTAATATTATTGCGTACGATACGATAAGGCACACCCCTAGTATGGTGTATGTGAAGGAAAACCTTTTTAATATAGATATTTATGCATGTTGCCCTTACACACAGAATACACTCAGAATATGAGCCTTTATATTAATGTTACATGTCCAAAAAATACAGAAATGTATGTGATCTAGGAGCACATATGAAAATCAAATTAAAGTGAACCAAATCTAATTTGAAAAACATAAAAATAAATCAGATTTGACATGTCCACACAGCCCTGTGTCTCATCAATGCACCAAAACACTGGATTAAAGCCACTTTAGCCTGGTAATATGAACATAGGCAAAGTTCTACTACTAGTCTCCTAATTTTGAACAGTTGTGATAGGTATAATAACTGGAGAGACAGAAGCTTTGTCAAGAGCACTACGAAGCAACTGAGAAACAATAGAGAAGCAAGCCTGACATTACATATGAAAATATTTGGAACAGGCCCTGGTTGCTTTTGCTTATCCAGCTATGAAGTGAAGAAAGTGACCTCTGGAGCAGATAACAGCTTAGGCTAATGCATGTACACCTGGTAATATAAGAACTGCTGCAGAACTGCCACAGAAAGCTGCTCAGTGATGTCAGACAGGGAGTGAAGGAGGGTAAAAGCTTCTTTTAAAAGCCTGCCTCAAATTCTTCGACACATCAGGGTGACAGGAGTGGGTCCCTGGTGCCAGCACTCTTTTCACTGACAGGTGGAGAAATGATATTCTTTGCTGCTTGTACATCTTTTCCTTGTACTTGCACCTCATTCTAATTGCGAGAACGTTTTCCATTACACTGTTAAACCGCAGCAAATTACACGCTGACAGCCTCGGCCCACAGAATTCAGCATGTCCGTGTCATTGCACTGCATTGTGCAGTACTGAAATCACCATGTTACCAGAAGTTTTATAAAGAGTTATATTGCCTGTATTGTAATTTATTGGTTGTCACCATAGACTGTGTTTAGCTCTCAAAAGTGAAGCCACCACATGTCGGGCGCCCCCTGCTGTTCGGTTGCAGAAAGCTGTGTAACCCCACCCATCCCCATAGGTTTCAATTGCAAAACAGACAACTTTCAATCACGTTTTTTTTTTTTTTCAATATACTGTAATTCTACCCCCATTATTTAAATGCAGCAGCTAGTGTAACCTCTGCTTATATTGTCAAATTTTTATATCCTCACAGAATTCTTTTTTTTTTAAACATTATTCAGCTCTAAAAGGTTCAAAAAGGTGTGGTGATTGCAAAAGGGCTGGGTTACACCTAGCCGGGGTGGGACCAATGACTGTATGGGAGGCAGCCCTCAGGGGCGGGGTTATTTAAATGAGTAGGCGGTCTCTCCACAGTCTTTCTCCCTCCTCTGGTCTCTACTGCGCAGACTCGGGTATCAGGATCGGAAACATGGCGGAAGATTTTGGCTTCATTTTCATTGAATAAATGGGAACAAAGACACAGCGTCCATCTTTTTTACACTCTCTGGTTATAACTCATGCACAGATCCTTGCTGCCATACAATATCGTCACTTTTGATCATCGAGGTTATTATTTCATGACTCTCTAAGAAAGAGATCTTTTAATCTCTACACTATGTAAAGATTAGAAGATCTTAAACTTTATCCTTATTGGAAACTTGTATTGTCTCTGGCTAAAAAAACTAGAGTTTGGTACATAGAATCAATATAGCACGGCTTTTGTGTGCTCATTCAAAAAACATCCAGTATGACCAAAACAGATCCGTAAAATACTCATTTCAAACCCACAAAACTGTAACACTCCTTACTTTTATTAAATACTTAAACCCCCAAATATTCTATAAACAAATTTCTTTCCACTCCTACAGCTGCAACATGGTAAAATGTGATGCTGATAAGATGTAATACAGTGTTGTTGATACTGGAGAGCAGCACATCACCTCCAAACCTTGCTTCTGATTTGATACACTCACCCCTCCTGGCAACTCTTCTCAAATTCATTTAGAGTCCATGTATTTATTAAGGGAGGGGGAGGAATTGTGAGTTACCTTTAGCCTAAACATTTAAAATAATATAAACAATATTATATATTTATTTGACTTGTTTCTGTAATAACTAAAAACATCCAGTATAACCGAAACAGATCTGTAAAACAGGCCCATTTCAAACCCACAAAACTGTGATGTAACACTCCTTACTTTTACTAAATACTTACGCCCCCAAATTTTCTATAAACGCATCCAAGACGTCAAGGTCTTTCCACACCTTCAGCTGTATCATGGTAAAAAGTGGGATGTTGACAGGATGTAATATGGTGTTGTTGATACTAGAGAGCAGCACATCACCTCCAAACCTTGCTTATTACAGGAATACTGGTTGTTAAGCAAACCTAGACTTGTAAGTTCAGGGATCTACGCCAGGGGCCTACGCTAGGCTAAAAGCTAAAGCTAGACTTTGACTTACTCTTCTCTCCATCTTCTGCTCCCTCAAACAAACTAGAAGGGAAATCCACAGCAGCCTATACTTTTTTCAGGAAGAAAAATGCAGTGTCCGTTGTTTATTAAAATAATCGTTCATTAACCACAATTGAGGTACAATGCTTAATTAAATGTGTGATGCTCATATGGGATCATAGCGCACAGCACTAACAACAGCAATATTCAGTAACACTGAGGAATAATTAATTACAGCGTTTATGTTACAGTGTTGATAACTAGGCTATATAACGCTGCTCCTGTGAGCCGTAGTGGTGCCGTGGTGTCGTAAACCAGCCAGTAAAAGCAGAGCTTATCATTTTGCTTTCCCACAACCCCTCATTAAAGGGGTTTCATTCAGTCAAAGTAATAGGGTTGTAAATATACTTATATAGGCAAGTCACATATTTACACATGATTTATACATCAAAGAGCACCGTGAAATACATAGTAAATGCATTCTTTAAAAAAATATCCACACCTCTCCTTGCATGATTGCCCTAGTTTTGCTCATATAGACCTTTTCGACTCAAAATTCATCCACAGAAGAACCAATTTTGATACTAGTCTTTTGAATTTAAACAGCTGAACAGTTGTAATGGCTAAATACATAACAAAACAAACAAACAAACAAACAAAACAAGAGAGGCCTTGCCAAGAGTATTTCAAAGCAAATGAGAAGCAAAAGAGATGCAAGCCTGATATTATATTTGGAAATATTTAGAAGAGGCCCTGTTTTCCTTTGTTCAACCAGTTCTGAAGTGAAGAAAGAAGCCTCTGGAGCAGATTACAGCTTAGACTACTAAATTATTATTTCTGGTCAATGCACCTGCTTGTATTCTAGGTTAACTATATTAACAGCTATTACTTCTAATGCAGAAACTAAAGTCAATTACATGCTAATTGCCCTGTGGAGTTCCACACGGTTCTATTGTGGGGCCTATTAATCCTTCTGTTGTGGTGTTTACAGGTCATTTTGACCCATGGCATGTTTAATTATCCAAAACAAAGGGTTGAAACAAAAAAAATCTGTGTACTGTGGTAGGCCCCTGGGGTAGGGGGGCGTGACCACTGTGACCCGGAAGGAGGAAGCTCACAGAGAACACAGACACGGGGATTAAATGAACTCAAATCATACCTTTATTTTCTTTTAACGCCCTCCACCACACCCAGAATAACTCAAATAAACATAACTCAGGCCAATGGGGCTCTAGAGTCCGTAGAATTACTTAGTTGTCGGTTAAAGGTCCGTGCTGCCTCAGCTCACTCCTCCCAAGTCCAAGTCTCTCTCGAGTGTGAGCTGAGGCAGAGTTTTTATGCCTGTCCCAGCTGGCGGCTTAATCAGTCCTGAATGCCCACCGGCTGGGACAGACATGGCTGTGAGTTCCGGCGTGGGGCGGACCCACGATTCCCCCGCCTCCTCACGCCACAGTACATATTTAATTACTAACTCATAGAAATGACTCATAAAAGCCCAAAAATTATTTTTTATAGAAACTTCCATGAGTTGTTGATTTCATTCTAGCAGCGTGATCTCTTGCTTGCTCAGGAGAACCAGTACGAGGACCTGTCTACACAGAGAATCATTCAGACTCTGCTTGTTTAGCCATTAATTATTGATTCAAACAGTGTTTGTAAAGTAAAATTTACTTCATGTATTGTATAATATTTAATGCTGACAGCAATGGTAGGGTGGCTCAGAATATCTTTTTGGAGCAGTTTGGACCAGGACACACACAGGTTTACTATTTAATTGGTCATATTTGCAATCCCAGGCAATCCCAGGAAGGCCATCACCAATCCAACCAACTCTATGGACACTTTTACTATTGTCATTAAAATGGGTCCTAATTGATCTATTCGCAAATTCAGTTACCAAATTGTTTTGCAGTTCACGCCTGTCATTTTTAAATGCATCTACAATAACTGCTTGTGACCAGATGATTTCCAGACATCTCACTTCTCCAGTGACGTCCGTTATTCTCGAGTTTATTGATAGTGGATCTCTAATGCCCAAAAGTCATCTATAATATCCTAGAAATCAAATCCAGGAAATCGCACAATTTTTTGGAACCACCAAATGGCAAAAAGCAAGATTGTGTTAAAAAGAGTGTTCTGATTGGTCACTCATTGTGTTTACCATGACAGAGAGTTCAAGTACAGGAAATATAAAAGGCAATTTTCTGTCTATATAATGTCTATTATTACATGTCTATGACTAAGACATGCTGGGGTAAATTTACAGGTGTCATTCTTTCCCTGATTTAACTCATCTTATATATATACCGTATTTTCCGCACTATTAGGCGCACTATCAATAAATGTCTATTTTCTGGTCTATTTTCCTACATAAGAAGTACCAGATTATAAGATGCATTATGCAACACTAGTAGGGAACTGGGTTGTTGCCATGTTTTCCTTCTAATTCAACAAGTCAGACCTGTTAAGGTAAGCTAAGTAAACAAAACTGTAATTGTTTATATATATATATATATATTTTTTTTTTTTAAAGTCAAACGAGCAATGGATAATTAATCTACACAGATTTCCCTCCTGAAAACTGTTTATTTGGGTGAGTAAAGCACTTCTGTTTATTTACAGTAAGCTTAGATTTGCACTAAGGCTGGGTGCAGCAGGGCAATATTAGTTAGCGGTTCATGCCACGTAGCTTGTTTTAACACAGTACACATGCAGACTACAGTCTGATAATACTCATCTCTGAACAGCAAAAGAGCTAGCGGGTTAGTGGCTAATGCTGATGCTAATTCTGCTTCAGCAGTGCTAGTTGGGGTAAGCAACAGGCTATAGGCTGATAATTCTCAACTTTGAACTGCAAAAGAGCTAGAACTTAACGCGGGTTAGTGGCTAAAGCTAATGCTAATGCTGCTCCAGCATTGCTAGCCGGGGTTAGAAGCAGACTACAGGTCGATAATACTTACCTCTGAACGACAATAGAGCTAGCGCTTAACACGGGTTAGCGTCTAATGCTGATACTGCTCCAGCCTTGGTGCTGTAGAAACTTCACTGAAACTCCTGTATAACACTCTACTTCAGTAGAGTGGCTTTACTGCGCCTTATACTGCGACTGATAGAATTCATATATAAGGCACACTGGATTTTAAGACACACTGACAATTTTTGCAGGAAAATACAGCTCTATTAGCTCTATTAAAGTTCTATTAAAAAAAGTCCTTCATGGACTTTGCTTTTGAAACACTAAAATTATAATGCATAAATGAGTAGTTTGAGTGATTGAATTATGATGTGCCCTTGAGATTAACTGTATCCCGTTCACACATGCACTTGCACTTTGTGCTGGTCATTTACGAACAGATCACCCGGGACGTGTGTTAACATCAGGAGTGAACAGGGCCTGAGGGACCTAATCAGATTGCACTGTGTTTATTACAAACACCCGGTATTGTGTTTCCTGCTTCAACAAGAGAAAGACAGAGAGCGGAAGGAAGGGAATATGAAATATGACAGCGAGAGGAGATTCACAACTACAGCAGAGAGAAAGAGAAGACTGTGTGTGTGTATGTTGAGTGTGTGTGTGTGTGTGTGTGTGTGTGTGAGTGTAAATACATTGGCATTCCCATGTATTACAGCAGGACCGTGGCCTTGAAACAGGGCAGCAGACAAACGTACAGAGGATGGAGCACTGCAGCTGATGGATCATGGACACGAGCAGAGAAATACAGCTGAGAAAATATGGGCAGCTATCCTCTCTGGACACAAACATCACCTCCAGCGACATGAATCATTAAAGGGGGGACTAGAAATAGCGCAGAGAGTGAGGAAGGTCAGACAGGGTGTCTACCCGTACCCATACACAAACAGCTCCCTTCCATTACGGCTCGGAGAACCCTTCGGCGGGCCTCGGCGCGGCCGACTCCGCACGTCCTTCTACATCTGGCTGAAGGTGAGCTGCAGTACAATTGCCAATTAAGTGTAACGAGCGCCACTGCATGTGACATATCTGTCATGATCGGGTGGCGCTTTGAGCGCCGGCTGAAGCGTAAGCATAACGACCTCATCATAGCCGGGCAAACTAGTGCTGCCAGAGAGCCTGCCAGTCAGAACTCATCATCTCTGTGCTATTCTTCAGCGGGGAACTAACGAAGCAAGGAAATGGACGTGGAGAATGGAGCTAATCCAGCAGTTCCCAGTGCTGATTTCTCGTCCTGATGTCCAGTAGATAGTAGATGGTGTTGCAGCACCTCTACCATACACACTTCTGTAATGCGTCAAGTAATGAGTAAGAGCATTTGGATTGAATCCTATTTGAATCCTCTTGCTTAGACTTTCGATTTTCAGCAATTTTCAGCTCGATTTTCTCAGGCAGCTTTACGAGGCCTTCAGTTAACAGCTGTGCTTGAATTTCTTGCCTTCTAATGTGTTTAAGAGCATCAGTTGTAAAGTTGTGAAGAGATAGAGCTGGTATACAGTGATAAGGCCTATTTGACTAATGGTCTAATCCATATTAAGAACCAAGAACTCTCAACTAAGTAAAAGAAAATACTTTAAGAAATGAAGGTCAGTTAATCCTACAAAAAAAAAAAAAAAAAAAAAAATGAAAGTATCCTCAAGTGCAATGGTAAAGACCATCAAAAATTCTGTGATGAAACTGGCTCTCATCAGGACCGCCTCAGGAAAGGAAGACTAAGAGCTTCCTCTGTTGCACAGGATAAGTTGATTCCTTATGTGTTCCTTCAAAGTCTGGGTGACTTTAGCACTATCTCACAATAAAGAAAACATTGGTTTGACACAAAAAGATCACATTTTGAGAAACTTAAACACATTTGTCCATTACTCATTGTCTGTTTTTTTTCTACGACCCCTACGGTGGTGACCACTGCCTGGAAGAGATGTAATGAGCTGTAAATGTAAATTGTAGCTCAATATTGGACAAACACAGCCATAAAAAGGGAAGTTTAGTCAATTAAAAGCTAAATTCAGTATGCTTATACACAGAACTGAGCATATAGGATCTGTAAGAGTAAATCTTCAGTCTGAATATGTGCTGGTACAAATCTATTTGTTCTTATTGTATAAAAATTAATCTGTAAAGCTCTACATCTGTTGTCTGTAGTGCAGTTATCTCAACACCACAATAAAGATACAGAGATATACTATACTATACTAAACAATAATTATATAGTAACAAAATCGTAAAGCATTTACACAACAAAAGTTATATTTAGACACCTTAGTGTAATTTTGATAATCCCCATATTCACCTACTCAACAAACTATAAGGATATAGGGAGTGGTATGGTGCTAAAAAGGCTTTTAAACAAGGCAGCCAATTATATCTCATATTATTACTTATTATAAAAATATTTAGCACATAAACCCATTTAAATATCATAAGTGGACCTCAGTTTAATAACAAAACACAATAAAAAAATTGAACATTGAAAAATTCCACTCTGCAGCTAATTAATCAGACTAGAGTGTAGGGAAGGAAATAAACTGTGCAGGGCAGGAGGACTGCGATCCCCTTGGCTGATCCAACAGACATCTCCTGCTATAAACGGCTAATCCCGTACTAAATGGCCGACTCACCCAGACAGCATGCCCCGTCCCGACCCAGCACAATCCACCCTGATCCCGCTGGCTCTGAAGACTTTCTCCCCTCCGTGAGCCGAGATCAATCTCAAAACACAATTTAAAAATCAAATTAAGAGGGGTGGTATGACAGTAATTCAAGGTTCTGCCTGGAGTCTTTCTCTGCCGCAAAGGATCAATAAGCCTTTTTACTGCCTTTAATTAAAACGCCACACGCCTCGGGTAATGCTTCATTATGGACGAGCAACTGCATCATACACTCAGCGTGTGCTACCCAACAGCTCCAGAAGAAACCTGAGCAAACCCGGAATTATAAAACAGTGTCACTTTTCACATGTAGAGGGGAGGGGCTTATCTTAGTGATGGAGAAGGACCTTTTTGACACTGAAGAATAAGAATGAAAAAGTAAAATTTTACTGATGGAGTGACTATTTCTTATTAAAGAAGAATGAAGAAGGCGCTTTATCTTATTAAGAAAATGAGAAGCTAGGGGCTCTGAGAGGTCCACTGAACTAAGGTGCTGCCACTATGATCAGAAAATCATCGGTTCAAATCCTGTTCATGTAGCTTTCCATCAGCTACCGGAGCCCTGAGAGAGCACAATTGGCTTTGCTCTCTCTGGGTGGGTAGATGGCGCTCTCTCTACACACATCACTCCAAAGGGTGATGTCGCTCAGCACAAAGCTGTGTCTGTGAGCTGATGTATCAGAACAGAGTTGCTGTGCTTTCCTCCAAGTGCGCTGTGATGCTACTCAGCAATGATGTATCAGCAGCAGTTCAAAAAGAGGTGGTGGCTGACTTCACAAGTATCAGAGGAGGCATGTGCTAGTCTCCACCCTCCTGGTGTTGCTGCATCACCAGAGATTGGGGGAGGTTGGGTAATTGGCCGTGTAAACTAGGATAAAAAGAAACTGGGATAAAAACTAGAAATAAAATTAAAAAGAAACGGAGGAGCTTTTCAGTGATGGAAGAGAAGCATTTCTAATAAAAGCAGGAGGAGAAGCTTCTCATTGACGGAGGAGAAGCATTTCCCATTAAGAGAGGAGGAGCTTCTCAATGATGAAAGAGAAGTTTTATTTTATTAAGAAAAGGAGGAACTTGTCAGTGAAGGAGGAGGAGTCTTTTTGTCACTTATTGAAGAAGAGCTTTTTCCTATTGATAGAGCTGCTTTTCACAGTGATAATGAAGAAAAAATAATTTTGTTACTGATTGCTGAAGAATTAGCTTTTTCTTATTAGGGAGGAGGAGCTTCTGAGTGGAGGAGGAAGAGCTTTTGTCCCTATTGAAGGGGAAGCTTTTACTTCCCGATGAAGGAGGAGCTTTTTCTACTGATGGGTGAGTGCCTCCCTGTCTATGAAGGAGAAACTTTATCTTATTAAAAAAGGAGGATCTTCTTAGTGATGAAGAATGAATATTTGTCATTGATGGAGGAAAAGCTGTTCTCAGTGATGAAGGAAGAGCTTTGTCTTATTAAGAAAAGGAAGAGTTTCTTGGTGTTGGAAGGAAAGCATTTTTTATTTAAAAGAGGGGAGCTTTTCAATGATGAAGAAGGCGCTTCATCTTGTAAAGAAAAGGAGAAGCTTCTCAGTGATGAAGGAGTTTTTTTGTCACTTAAACTTGCAGTTTGACACTCATAATTGGCTTTTTAAAACTGATGGAGTCCCTTTTCAAAATAATTTACTCAACATAGTTTACTTTGTTTAAAGAAGGCGGAGCTTCTCAGATGGTGGAGGAGCTATTTTGTCACTGATAAAGGAGACGCTGCTTTTCTCAGTGATGATGAAGGAGGAGCCTTTTTCTTATTACAAAAAGTTGTAGCTTTTTATAGATGGGGAGGAGCTATTTTGTCACAGATAAAAGTGGAGCTTTTTGTCAATAATGAAAACAGAACATTTTTAGTGGTGATTTTTTTTCTTTTTAAGGTAGGAGGAGCTTCTCAATTTTGGAGAAAGAGCTTTTTGACACTGTTAGAAGAGACGCTGTTCTTACTAATGGAAGAGAGAGCCTTTTTTAACAAAGAGAAGCTACTGTATTTCTTATTACATAAGGATGAGTCATAATTGCCATTAAAGGAAGAGGAGTTTTCTTACTGATAATGATGATGGAGGAGCTTTTTCAGTTATGGAGGAGGAGCCTTTGTCAGTGAAGCTGGAGGAGGAGCAGGAGGAGCATTTTGTCACTCATTATTACAAAAGGGTGGAGCTTCTCAGTGATGAATGTCACTTATGGATGAAGTGTGTTTTCTTAGTGATGGGGGAGCAGCTTTTTGACTCTAATATAGGAGAAGGAGGAGCCTGGGTAGGATTGTGAAAGTGGATGTATGGAGGTGGAAACAGTGTTGCAGTGTTGGGAAGAGAGGAGCCTGATGCAGGCAGAGGTACCTGGCAGTAGGCCAGGCAGACCAGAGATTCGGGCGGTGTAGTGCAGACAGGGAAGCTCAGATTAATGAGGAGTTTGTGATATTTTGTGTGTGTGTGTGTGTGTGTGTGAGTGTCTGAGAGAGAGAGAGAGAGAGAGAGAGAGAGAGAGAGAGCCTTGCTTCTGCTTACAAAGAAAGAGCAGTGAAAGTGGGGACAGCGCTTCCTCCTGGATGACAGTGCGCTGGAGGCAGAGGGGAAGATGGGGGAGGGAGCGTGATGGCAGGATCGGGGTGGTGGTAGTGGTGGTGGTGGTGGGGAGGGGTTGGGTGAAGGGAAAGAGATGAGTTTCACAGCGGCTCATTAAAATGCCTGGCGGGGCAGAAGCAGAGAAGCGTCTTCCTGGTGCGGGTCAGTGACAACGCCTGGCGAGGCCTGACAGAGAGAGGAGACACTGCAGCATCGGTTTACCCGTCACAGGCCACACAGGACAGCAGTATTCAGACTCCGAATAGAAGCAGAGCATCCCTCTGCATCAAAGTGGCGTTCACACATTTACCACACATGGACGTGTTAAAGTTAAGGATGAACAATGCCTGCTGACCATGTGTTTTAATGTTAAAGAACCTGATCTTATTTAAAACAAGAAAAAACACATTATCACATACATTATCAATATATCTCATTTTTGGAGCTTGATGGGACCAGGAAATCTCAAAATGTTGTGTGTATTTATAAATAATTAAATAATAATTTGCCTTTATTGTCACATAAAGGCAGCACAGGAACTTAGTGGTTAGCACATTCGCCTCCCAGCAGTGAGATCTTGGGTTCAGGTCCCAATCTGTGTGGAGTTCCCACCCTTTTGTTCATGGGGGGTTCCTTAAGGAACTCGAGTTTCCTCCCACAGTCCATAACACAGTTCACTATCAATATACCTAATTTTTGCAGCTTACGATGACTAGGAGGGCTCAAAGGTAGGTTGGAAAGACTAACTAACCAACTACCACTTATGTCGTGTGCATTTCTAAATAATAAAAAAATAATAATTAGCTTTTATTGTCACATAAAGGCGGCACAGGGGCTTAGCACATTCACCTCCCAGCACTGGAATCTTGGGTTTAAGTCCTTATCTAGGTGGAGTTTCCATGTTCTACTCGTGTCTGTGGAGGCTTTCACCCACAGTCCACTATAAATATATCTAATTTTTGCAGCTTACAATGACTACAAGGGCTCAAAAGTAGGTTGGAGACACCCAACAACCACTTATGTTGTGTGTTTTTTTTAATATTTAAATAATATTTAGCTTTTGTTGTCAATTAAAGGTGTCATGGTGGCTTAGTTCTTAGCACATTCGCCTCCCAGCACTGGGATCTTGGGTTCAAGTCCCTATCTAGGTGGAGTTTTCATGTTTTCCTTGTGTCTCTGAATGTTTCCTCCAGCAACTCGGGTTTTCCTGCCACAGTTCACTATCAATATACATCATTTTTGCAGCTTATGAGGACTAATAGGGCTTAAGAGTAGGTTGAAGACACTAAACTACCACTTATGTTGTGTGTATTTCTAAATAATGAAATAATAATAAGCTTTTATTGTCACATAAAGGCGGCACAGGAGCTTAGTGGTTAGCACGTTCACCTCCCAGCACTGGCATCTTTTCTGGGTTCGAGTCCCTATCTAGGTGGAGTTCCCATGTTCTCCTTTTGTCAATGGGGGGTTCCTTTAGGAACTCGGGTTTTCTCACACAGTCCAATACACAGTTCACTATCAACATACCTCATTTTTGTAGCTTACAATGACTAGGAGAGCTCAAAAGTAGGATGGAGACAACCAACAACCACTTATGTTGTGTGTTTTTCTGGTTAGCACATTCACCTCCCAGCACTGGGACCTTGGGTTCAAGTCCCTATCTGGGTGGAGATCCAATGTTCTCCTCTTGTCTGCGGAGGCTTTCCCCACAGTCCACTATCAATATACCTCATTTTTGCAGCTTACGATGACTAAGAGGGCTCAAAAGTAGGATGGAGACACCCAACAACCACATATGTTGTGTGGTTTTTAAATAATTAAATAATAATTTGCTTTTATTTTCATATAAAGGCAACACAGGGGCTAGTTAGTGGTTAGCACATTCACCTCCCTATCTGGGTGGAGTTTTCATGTTCACCCCATGTCTATGGGGGTTTCCTCTAGGAACTTTCTAGGAACTTTCCTCCCACAGTCCAAAACACAGCTCACTGTCAATATACCTCATTTGTCATCAGCAGGTCTCAGTACTGGCCATTGTCATCAGAAACTGCTGGACTGAATATGAAACACAATTTGTTTCTGACTTCAATTAACAAGCAGACTATTGTTAGTCCAGAAATGACACAGGTTTGTTCAAAAACTCCAGCAGCACTGCTGTGTCTGATCCACTTGTACCAGCACAACACAACACACAGTCAATAAGTACCAAATATAGTCGTATATTATATATGTTGCATCCATTCACCATGTTTTAAACTGCCATATTCTAACCTTTTAGTTTCACATCATGTCAAAAACTGAAAAAAACTACAAAAAATAAGATTTGAAAGCTGCGCTATATAAAATCTCATGAATGTATGTGTGATCAACAAACAAATAGAAAACCTGTTCATCCCTTTATACAAATGCAGTATGACACGCTGTGATTCAGTTTGATGTACTTTTACATCCCTATCCGCTACATTTTGACAATCCACGTCTGTACGGAGAAGATCTGATGACTCAGTCACAAACACCTATTTTTCTGTTCTTCTCTGGCAGGAAGTGAGGCTTAAATATGCATGTAGTGGCCCAGCTCTGCACCGAGAAGCGCTGAGAAGATGACTCAAGTCCCACTGTGCAATGACTGTGAATGCTAATAGAACGGTCCCCTCGCCAAGCCAGAAAGGAGGTGCAGATATTACCAGTGAGGACGGATGAATTTACTATTCGCTCAGTGCTGTAATACACTCTAGTGCCTGCGTGCCTGCTACAGAAGAGAATGAAACAGAAGACACTTTAAGAGACCATCATCTTCACCTCCACATCAGAGAGGGGAGCTCTGACACTGAATGACATGTTTTTTTTTTTTTTTTGCTGGTTTGTGGAGGAGTGCTTCTTTCAAAGCGGGTAGTCTTCACCAAGTGGAGTCTGGCTGCTTGCTTGCTTGCTTGCTCGCTTGCGCTGGCCTCCTTTCTAAAGATACAAAACCCAGCTCTATTCCCCCGCTGTCATGGCTGGGGAGACTGTGCTATCAGGAGAAAAGATAAACTGCCAAACCTAATCATTTAATCATCTAGAAGAAGACGAGTTTGGGATTCAGGTTCTTTCTGGCTGGGTGAGCAGACAGCGTTCGCTTAGTCTCGCTCTATGAGCAAACGATTACAAGTAGCTGGCCCACAAACAACTTCACAAGAAGATAAAAACTTTTCTGACAGGTATTCAACGAATGAAAAAAAAAAAAAAAACGCAGACATCCTTAGATTATATCCATATTTTAGTGATCTACAGGGGAGCCATCAACCACGCACCTTGCAGCTTGATTTAGGGCGTGTCAGTGTGTCTTTGCTATCGTAACGACAGGAAAAGTACACCTTGTGCTGCATTAGACGTGCAAAAGGCATGTACTAATTCTGTTATCGTGGTTGTAAGATAGGACCCAGAGTATTTTAGTGGCTTTTTACTACCTGCTGAAATATGTTATTTAATCTAGTATTTTTTTCTTTTATATTTCTCACAGTTTTTTAGAAATACTGTAGGTCACAATAGCGACCTAGACAGTGGACTTACAATGTGCATTACTTTATAGATCTTCTAAATATAGATTAATAGGATTCAAGTAATGCCACAACTTTTCTTACACTTTTAAATAAAATGTATTTTTAGTTTAAATAAATCATAAATTCCATAGCCATGTGTAGAATATGGCAATGTTGAATACTCATTAATACTCGTTAAAGTGCCCCTCACTAATATCAGAAAAATATTCAAACAACACACTCTATGGGTAGTGTTGAGCGAATGACCTTGGGCACTGAGTAAAAGTAGAAAAATGCGTGAAGGCAAGGAAATCCTTTTGAGTTTTGAATTTATTTTTTTACCAGCTGTGGAGATATTTACAAGCGTGCATAGAGAAAAAAAAAAAAAAAAAGAACACAAAGAGCCTCTCATCAGAAGAATAGACTATAAATGACTGCACAGTCATAATGTCATAAAAATCTAAGTTCTACACACAAAAGTTGAGCTTGGCATCAGCCACCTTCTAGAGACTAGAGCAAACTACCTTTCCCACCTGAGCTCTTCCAACTCAGTATTTATACTCTAAGCCCCTCCCCCTTTAACATTAGAGGCTTACTATATGGTAATGTGTAGGGATACCATACATCATTACACTGATACAGGTACTGTGTGAAAGTGCCATTATCCTATACAATCCTATATCATAGTCATCAATAAAAGACTTGCTTTTGTAAATGCCAACAGCAATTAGAGCTCATCGATGACGTAAGAGTAGTTCAGTAGCCGCCAGAATCAAAGCGAGGAGATCTGCTCTAAACGAGGGCAGAAAGAGCCTGGGGTCAGTCCTGCTGCTCTGAAACCAAGAGACTACAGTAACCTGCACTTTGGTACAAAGTGCTCTGGATGTGATGCATAATTTAACGTACCAGAGAGAGTGGGGCAATATTACTAATCTGGTACTCAGACCTTATCACAGGGGTACTGGTCTCGCTTTTGTCCCCAGGATAAAATCACAGGAATGTGCACAAGAATAGCAGCAGCCCAGTTTACTAGAACTGTACATACTGTACACACTTTCACACATTTTATAACTGTACAAGCCAGAGAGCAAATTTAATACTGTGCTAAACAAGTAACTTCTTGGCAGGGGAATATAGATGCATACAGATGCAGACACACCGATGCACTAGTATAAATGCTCACAATGTCACAGGCCTCTGACACAGACTGTGCTGTAGAATCTTGTTGATTCAACGCTAAAGAATAATCCAAACTTAATGCTGTGCTGGCTTGGTTACTATGTGTAAACTGCTGTAAAACTCCATCCAAGAGCTCACAATGCTGGTGACTGCTGTGTAGCAGAAACAATAGCAGTGGGCAATCTGGTAAATATATTGTATTTTGATATTTAAAGACATTTTCAAAACACACAATATTTATTGCGATATTCTGACAAGCATGATTTTTTTTTGATATACTGATCAGTGTTTAGAAACAGTTGATGTCCATTATAAACTCAGAAAAGTATGTTGTGTAGTACTGTAAGATTTATCACAATCCGATCAAATATTGTTAAACTGGCCTCACAACCACTAAATGGTTTCCGGTCGCTACATACACTTATATACATTATATACAGGAGTTTTCACAACTGTAGTTGGTTTCTATGGACCAAATCAGTTGATAAGTTTGGGTACTTGGAGTACTTAACCATTAATCAAGCCTTACCCTAACCTTAACCTTTAATCAACCCTAAAATCTAACCTAACACCTAACCTTAACTAGCCTTAACCCTTAACCAACCCTAAAATCTAACCCTACACCTATTCTTAACTAACCTTAACCCTTAATCAACCCTAAAATCTAACCCTACACCTAACCCTAACCTTAACCCTTAATCAACCCTAAAATCTTACCCTACACCTAACCTTAACTAACCTTAACCCTTAATCAACCCTAAAATCTAACCCTACACCTAACCCTAACATTAACCCTTAATCAACCCTAAAATCTAACCCTACACCTAACCCTAACATTAACCCTTAATCAACCCTAAATCTAACCCTACACCTAACCCTAACATTAACCCTCAATCAACCCTAAAATCTAACCCTACACCTAACCCTAACCTTAACCCTTAATCAACCCTAACCTTAACCCTTAATCAACCCTAAAATCTAACCCTACACCTAACCTTAACTAACCTTAACCAACCCTAAAATCTAACCCTACACCTATCCTTAACTAACCTTAACCCTTAATCAACCCTAAAATCTAACCCTACACCTAACCCTAACCTTAACCCTTAATCAACCCTAAAATCTAACCCTACACCTAACCCTAACATTAACCCTTAATCAACCCTAAAATCTAACCCTACACCTAACCCTAACATTAACCCTTAATCAACCCTAAAATCTAACCCTACACCTAACCCTAACCTTAACCCTTAATCAACCCTAAAATCTAACCCTACACCTATCCTTAACTAACCTTAACCCTTAATCAACCCTAAAATCTAACCCTACACCTAACCCTAACCTTAACCCTAAAATCTAACCCTACACCTAACCTTAACCCTTAATCGACCCTAAAATCTAACCCTACACCTAACCCTAACATTAACCCTTAATCAACCCTAAAATGTAACCCTTCACCTAACCTTAACAACCTTAACCCTTAATCAACCCTAAAATCTAACCCTACAAATAACCTTAACCTTAACCCTTAATCAACCCTTAAATTTAACTGTTCACTTAACCCTAGCCACAACCCTAACCTAAACTTTAAATCTAACTCTAAATCCAAAATGTTAAGTTTAGAGTTTGGGTTTGAGTTGAATGTAGGGTTACATTCAATAGAGAATTATTTACTTTCACCTTTCAGTTCAATTGCATTTAATAGACATGCAGTTGAATGTTAGTTGAATGTCAGTTGAGCAACATCAAATGGACCATCCAAGTAAAGTGTTACCAAAGTATTCTTCCCTGTATAGTGGAGACAATTATTGCAATAAAAGCAGGATGAACTATTTTTAATACTTCAGAGTGTGTAAAAAACAATGATTTGTGCAGCTGTCCCAATACTTTCATCCATACAGAATAAATGTGCACAATAGTGTTTCTGCATTCTGCAACAGCTGTCTCTGAGGAATCAGCCCAAGGTGTTGTTTGAACCAAACCCAAACACTTCCATCACAGTCTGAAAGAAACCATTAACAAGCAGTGGCTTCAGGTTAGAGTTGAGCCGCTCATATGAGCGTTTTGACAGATGGGATACGGTCCAAAGACAAGCCCGGTGCATCTGAGGTGAAGTAAATAAGTGTGGCCCGGATTCCAGACAGAGTCCAGAGTCCTGGTGAGCAGACCACTGCGAGGAGTCAGGAGTCAGCACAACTTTGCTTGCTATGTAAAATGTAGGATTATCTGCAGACTGTAACAGATTCAGCAGAGTGGGCCAGACCAACTAAACTTCTTTAAACATTCATGACTCGGCCTACGCCAATATTTCTCACACATAAACAACTGAGTTTGGGATATAATATCCACAGCAGATATCTAGGGATTTAACAAAATGCACCTACATAAAATCCCCTGAGAGAATTCTAATCCCCAGACAGCCACAGAACCAACAGATAACCTGCATTTAGGATCTGTCCACACTGCCTGCCTGTATCTGTCTTTCTGAGCTGGTGTAGGGCTCACACATAGAAGCTGCCAGATTTGAATAAAAAGTACTGGGACTTAAACCTACAAATAAATGTATTGTGTAATGTAATGTAAAGGTGTTTCATTCAGTCACAGGAGGATAAAACAGAGCATCTAGCCAAGCTGTCTGCTTTTTACTACATTTACAAACAGAACTAGTAAATTTATAAGAATAAAAGAGCTCTCTACATACTTTGTAACTTTTGTAAGACACCTACCACCCTGTTCTTCAATGCTCAGGTACCAATAAGACCACCATAGAGCAGATTTAATTGGGTGATAAGTCAATTTGAGCCGATACAAATGGATGCAGCAGTGCTGCTGGAGTTTTTAAACACTGCGGCCACTATATAAACCTGCGTTCACAGTGGCAGGCGACAGAGCGACAGACGATCAGTCATTTCCTATGGTAGGGCGCGATTATTTGTAGCCACAGGCATGGCAACAGAGTTTGATGAAGCTGCTCATCACTGCGATGGAGCTGATCTTAAAAGAAGACCCCTCTACTCCTGTTCTGTTTCTCAGTACTTTTACTTTTACTTTAATAAACTACTTGCAATACTTAAGTAGAAAAAAAAATGTTGAATACTTTAGCACCTCCACTTAAGTGTGGTGATTAAAAAAACACTTCTATTTCTACTCAAGTCCCTTTTTTGAATGGACCACTTGTACTTTTACTCAAGTCTGGGTCTTTAGTACTTTATACATCTCTGCCCATCACCCAAATAATACCTGCTCTGGGGGTCCTGTGGGGTCCTGGCCATTATAGTAAAGTATGCAGAGAAACATATAAGACTACAGTCTGTAATTATAGAATAAGGAGGTGTTCATAATATTCTCACTGGACTGTGTAAATCTACTGCAAAAAGAAGACTGAAATACACAACACACCTATAGCTCTGCAAAAAAAAAAAAAGAGATTCACTTCAGTTTCTGAATCAGTTTCTCTGATTTTGTCTGATTTTATTTATATGTATATGTTTGAGTAAAATTAACAATGTTGTTTTATTCTATAAACTACAGACAACATTTCTTCCAATTCTAAATTCCAAATCAAAATATTGTCATTTAGAGCATTTATTTACAGAAAATGAGAAATGGATGAAATAACAAAAAAAAAAAATGCAGAGCTTTCAGACCTCAAATAATGCAAAGAAAATAAGTTCATATTCATAAAGTTTTAAGAGTTTTCATGCATCTTGGCATAGAGGTTCTCCTCCGGCAGTCTTACACACTGCTTTTGAAGTACTTTATGCAGCATCTGGTGCAGTAATTCAAGCAGTTCAGCTTGGTAGTGATAAGCTTGTAATCATCCATCTTCCTCTTGATTGTATTCCAGAGGTTTTCAATTTGGTGAAATCAAAGAAACTCATCATATTGTATTTGTCAAAACTAAACTTTCTGTAGCTTTAGAACAGAAAGGTAGGCATTCTGTGTCAACTTAAAAAAAACACTTGAAAGAAACCAACCTCTAACACTTCTAACACAGACTGTAGCAATGCTTCTTTATATACAATGTGGCTCATGTGGATAATGACAAGGCAAATGAAAGGAGAAAGTCCCTAGACAAACCAAAGACGCTCTGCAAATCATTTCCCTCGAGAGAACAAAAAGAAGCTATGCACACGCCTTAAATATCAGGCTGTGTAGCTGAGTGACAAATTCCACTGATGGCTTCACACAGACTTTCTGAAAGTTCACAGAAGTTCAAGTCACAAAAGCAGGAAAAGAGAACAGAAAGGGAAAAGGGACAAAGAGAAATAGAGCGAAGAGACGAATTAACTGCACAGTTCATTTCAGTCCAGCTGATAGCATCTCCTCAATCCCCTCCATCTGGCACAGCTCCATGGAGTGGTAGATAGAGCAGAGTGGGGGAAAGAGGAAGATGAAGGAGAAGTGAATGAGGGAGGGGCATTATAAGTGTCCTGCCTGCTCGCTCTGCAAATATGGCCACATGCCTCAGCTAATGACGGTGCAGTGGAAGCCAAGGGTTCTTCTCCCGCTGCGAGGCTGCCTGGCACAGAGTGGTCAGCAGACTGAAGCAAGCAGAAGTGTTTAACTCTGTGTACAGCGCTGCCGGGGAGCTGTGCTGACCTCTGGAAGAGTTCTCTGTTTCTGCATATTGCACTGTTAGTCACTGGGAGAGATACAACACATACTCAGTGTTCCAAAGCACAGGCCAAGACCGAGGTACAGTGGCTCCTTGGTAAAATGGTCCCCTTAGTCAGACAAATGGAGCAGTCTAAGATTTATTTATTTATTTTTTTTATCCTGGGCTGCCCGTACTGTTTTGGAGCGTAATGGCTGGTTCAACTGTTATGCCAACTTCCCTGGTGACTGTGTATGTTGATGCACAGAGCTGGGGCAACAGTGCAGAACATCTTGAGTAGAAGCATGGAGCTGGAACAGTACAAACCACAAACAATGGAAACAGACCCCAATGTTTATGTGCAATTGATTGTTGGTAAAGATGCATGAATACCAACACTGGTATTAAAAAAATACCATGTTCATTTACTCCTACATGCAAACAAGGCTCTGATATCAACATTTTAATACCATGTGCCTAGTGCACTTACTTAAATTAAAATATGTGGAATGTGAAATTATTTCACTATAAGTGATGCTAACCTATGCAAAGCAGACCGCAAACTGTGCTTGATTAAAATATCGAGACTTCCTACAACAAGTAACCTGATAAAACCTCTTAAAATAAAAACACAAAATAAACAAACTCACTGTTGCATTGCACTAATTGACACTAACAACTGTACTAATTGCATAATTGTAAGTAGGTGTTGAATAGGGGTGCAGGGAAAAAATCGATTCGAGCTTGAAACACGCTTCTAACATTGAACGATTCAGAATTGATTTTCATTTTCAAAAAATTGTTTTTTTTTGCGGGTGCAGCTACTGCCGCACGAAGCTTTTTAACTGTACCGCGGAGCTGAGCTACTGTCCTGCGCAGCTCTTTATCAGTTATCACTATCTCCGCAAGATAGTTAAAGAGCTCCGCAGGATAGTTAAGAAGCTCTGCGGTACAGTAGGTGAGCTCTGCGAGACAGTATGAGCTCTGCGCGACAGTAGCTGAGCTCCGCAAGACAGTATGAGCTCGACAGTACCTGAGCTCCACAGGACAGTAGATGAGCTTCGCGAGACAGTTAAAAAGCTCCGCGGTACAGTTAAAAAGCTCCGCAAGAGAGTTAAAAAGCTCCGCAAGACAGTTAAAAAGCTCTGCAGTACAGTTAAAAAGCTCCGCAAGACAGTTAAAAAGCTCCGCAAGACAGTTAAAAAGCTCCGCGGTACAGTTAAAAAGCTCCGCGGTACAGGTAAAAAGCTCGGCGGTACAGGTAAAAAGCTCCGCGGTACAGTTAAAAAGCTCCGCGGTACAGTTAAAAAGCTCCGCGGTACAGGTAAAAAGCTCCGCGGTACAGGTAAAAAGCTCGGCGGTACAGGTAAAAAGCTCCGCGGTACAGTTAAAAAGCTCCGCGGTACAGTTAAAAAGCTCCGCGGTACAGGTAAAAAGCTCGGCGGTACAGGTAAAAAGCTCGGCGGTACAGTTAAAAAGCTCCGCGAGACAGTAGGTGAGCTCCGCGGGACAGTAGGTGAGTGTCGCGAGACAGCAGCAACAGGACAGGGAAAGTTTTTGCTCTTACTGCCACTGTAACACTGTCGTGTTACAGTGTTTGTTGTTGCGCCGCTAAAGTATGGAGGATGAAGAAAAAGAAATCCAACCGATTTGAAAGAATCTGAAGAAAATCGAATCGTGACCCAAAGAATCGATTCTGAATCGAATTGTGGGATTCCCAAAGATTCACAGCCCTAGTGTTGAATATTTGCAAGTACAAAAATACACATATTGTATTTTCTGCACTATAAAACACAATAAAAATATTTTAATTTAACCAGTCAGGTTGTAAGGAGTAGTAAAGCCACTCTACTGAAGTACAGCATTATGCAGTAGTTTTAGTTTAGTTCTCCAGCGCCGGGACTGGAGCAGCATTAGCATTAGCCACTAACTGCACTAAGTGCTAGTTCTTTCGCCGTTCAGAGGTGAGTATTATCGGCCTGTAGCTTGCTGCTAACCCTGGCTAGCACTGCTAGAGCAGTATTAGCATTAGCCACTAACCACGCTAAGTGCTAGCTCTTTTGCTGTTCAGAGGTGAGTATTATTGGACTGTAGTCTGCATGTTTACCGTGTTAAAAAAAGCTACATGGGATGAACCGCTAGCTAATATCACTCTGGCTTACCAGAACACACAGGGTTCCTCAGTCTATCACTATCGTGTGGCATTAGCCTCTAACTGCCATAGAAGGTTAATGAAGAATCACTCCAATGCTTGTTAAACACAGAAGTATGGATTTCTTTGAGCACTCCTCCCACTAAAACTGAGCTGCTATCTGATTGGATGTGAGGATTCTTTTGGACAGCTTGCAGCATGTTTGGTGAGTTTAGGTGAGGATTGGAACAGTGCTCCTATTACTATTACTACTGTTTCTAATGGCTGGAAGAAGAAGCGGTATGAAGGATGACTAAAGAATGAAAATTAACTGGCACACCATCCCCTCAAACACCTACACAATTATCACACAGAAGGGAGGGCGGATTCGCACTTGTGCACAACGGCATTCTCACTCCTTTCATTTGCACGCAACAGGAGAACACACATTTACATGCATATGCTCCCTCCACACACACACGGTCACACACACACATGTAGACACACAGTCAGAAGTGGTGAAGCTGACTGTTGCTGACTGATGGCTCCAGCTCCCCCAGGCAGCAAGATAGAAAAGCCTCTTCACAGCCAGTTATGGAGATTCAATCATTCAGTCCTTTTATGTTGTATGTTAAGCAAAGCTAGCAGCAAAGCTAACCACCTACCCACCCCCCCCCCCCCCCCCCGCCCAGTCTCTGCAGGACTCCTTCAAACATGCAGCCCTTTCATTACCAGAACACCAACAGGCTGAAATAACAGCAAACAAGCCGAAGAAACCGCTAAGAACTTCTGGCTTCAACGCAACTCCTCCCTACTGTGAGAATGGTTAGGAGAAAAAGAGATAGAATAAAAGAGAGAGAAAGAATGAAAAGAGAATGAGCTACAAAACCAGGACTGACTGACTGAGGCTGAGCTGTCTGAGGCAGGCTGCGAAAGACTGCTGTAAACATTTAGCCCACATATCAGCAATCAGCCCTTGTCACTCCTCATCTGAGATGTCACAAGGTCTTAGCGCTAACACTGCCACAACGCACAACAACACAATCAGCCCCGCGGCTACCTCATCCACCGCGTCCACACGTCTGCCACCATGCAGGTAGCACGGACGGAACACAGAGCATCGCAATGAGCATCGCAATGAGGCATGACTATATACCTCGCCTTATTTAGAGCGAACCCGAGCGAGACAGAGCCTGTGGGCAGACATGGTGTTTATTAAAATAGCAACGCTGACGCTAATGGGCTAACAGCTAAGATAAAAAATCCACGTGGGCTGCTCGTTTGTCACATTGATGACCACAGCTTGCGTGGTGCCCACGGCATGGTCCGCTCTCCTACAGGCAAAGATTGCACAACATTCAGAGTTTCCCTCTTAAAAATGAGACACGCTAAAAATAATAACACGGGAACACCTGAACACATGAAAATTCAGTGTAATTACATAACCAGAACAACTGTAATACATCTGTTCCAACGTGTACTTCACCAGCAGTTACACTGTTATTACAAAATATTAAATTACAAAATAATGGCTTCATAAAGAAGCTGACTGTGTTAAAGCAAAATTATGTAGCATTTTGACATTAAAATAACAGCTTCAGGGCTTCGAGTGGTCCAGCGCTCTAAAGTGGCGCTGCCACTATGATCAGGAAATCACTGGTTCAAATCCTGTTCATGTACCTTGCCATCAGCTGCCGGAGCCCTGAGAGAGCACAATTGGTCTTGCTCTCTCTCTGGGTGGGTAGATGGAGCTCTTTCACCTCATCACTCCAAAGGGTGATGTCGATCAGCACAAGGCTGCGTCTGTGAGCTGATGTATCAGAACCGAGTGGCTGCGTTTTCCTCAGCGTGCGCTGTGATGCTACTCAGCGATTCTGCGTTAACAGCAGTTTAAAAGAGATGGTGACTTACTTCACATGTGTCAGAAGAGGCAAGTCCAAGTCTTCACCCTACTGGTGTTGGGGATTCACGAGTAATACGGTTAGTCCTAATGATAAGTGGGTTGGCAAATTGGCCTTGCAAATTAGAGGGGTTAGTTAAAAAAAATAAATACTACTTCAGGTTCAAAATGTTGCTAACTGCACTGTGCATCTATGGTTAAGCAGGTGAGGCAACTCTCACCCATCATATTTAGTAAAATTTAGTAATAACACTCTTTCTCAGTCCACATTATTCATATTATTTCACTTTGATTGTTCTGTATCTCTCAGCTTGTCCAGAAATGCATGTGTAACGTGTGCCATTCTCAAGAGGAGGCTAAAAAAGGTAAACTCCACTGCCTGGCTGTAGGTAAAAGAGGTATAAATTATCGCATAATACTTTATACAGTATATTGGCAAACAGTTCTCCTCTTTAGCATCAGTGCTGATTTAACTTACTCTTTTTCATTAGGATTGTGCCAGATCAATCTGCCTCCTGATGAGGGGATGAAAAACAAGAAGAAAGTGTATGTGAATGTATAAGATATTTTTAGTGCATGTATAGTGTGTATGTATTATGCATTTTACAAAATGTGCCTGTTATTCTGTCACTGCTATTTGTTGAATGTACTTCATGAACTGATGATATTAATAGTAAAATATCAATATTTCTAGGCATAAGACTTCTTGTATTAGCACACACGTTCCTTTCTATTTCTGTTGTTTTGCTGTGCTCTGCATATTGTGAGCGGAGTATCATGTTTTACAGGTGGAATCAAAGCTGTAATATAGTCCGTGAGGCTGTCATTTCTGCTAATGTCAACCCAAGGCTGTCTCTGTATTGATATTATCTCTAATTATCAGCAAACAATAGTGCTGCTAAATTATTGGAAATGTTTACTTTAATTGAGTGTTTAATAAATCATTGTGATATAATATGTTATTAGAAAGTTCTGTCTTTGATGGTTTTTGATCTGTCTAATTTGAAGAATAAGAGGGTGGTGAAACAAGGAATTATCCGCATACATGGAAATATGACTGTACTGCAGCGCATGCACTCCAAAATAAGAGCTTTCAGCTGCAAACAATACAGAGAGTGATATGTCCTTGTCTACCCTGCCTGTGTGAGTGTGTTTGAGTGTGCGGTGGGTGAGTTTGTGTGTGTGTATACTCTGAGTGCACGCTGAAGCAAACAAAACCACGCAAAGATGCAGGGAGCCAGACAGGCGTGCCAGCCTTTGGTGAGCTCCTCCCACGCTCGCTCCTCTCGCTGGAGTGCAGATCGGCTTTGCTTTTGTCTAAGTCCAGTGAGAGCAAACGCAACCTTCCACTGGATCATCTTACTCTTCCCCGCTCTTCCGCACTCGCTGCTGCTCGGCACCAATCAATAGCGTTTTAGCCAGCACTTCCCCGCCGGCACTTACCAAAGGTTAATGCACACAGGGTAGCAAAGGCCCGCGTCAGCCACCGCTGCCTATCTGCTTCCAACATGATGCTCCGCCACCTCCACTTCCCTGCCTCGCTTAAAAAGCACACGATTGAAGGCTCAATCGGGGCCTGTGTCGTGTCTCGCCGTCAGTCGGCCTATAGAGAGTTCTTTAAGGCAGCCCGAGGAGAGCAGAGCACAGAGAGGGAGAGAGAGGGAAAGAGAGGGAGAGAGATAGAGACTTTCAGCTTTTTAAGGAGTCATGACATCGCTACGCCAAGCAGCTCAGAGAAAGTTGGCAGTCGCGGCTCACTGCTGATAAAATGTGCGGCTGCTACGCAACGGGGCATAGATGCTTATGATGATGATGGTTGCAACAAAAGACATGAATTATGCACCATTGCGCGCTCACTTCGTTAACAGAATTGCTGAGTAGCTGGAGGGCGTGATTTCCTCAAATTGGGCCATTCATTCTGATGCTAAGACAATCACTGGATTGCGTAGCGTAGTTAACCTTCCTTTAGAGGGTGGAGGACACAATAGGATGAGGGTGGTGACTAACTTACATGCCTGGAGTGTCACCCGGTGAGCAAAGAGGGGTTAAGAGACTTACCGAAGAGCCTAAAAGTGGCAAAAGCTGGCTAAAAAAACAGGTATTGAGCCCACAACTCTGTCGATCAAAAAAAGTGAATGGCGACTTCAAGAAAATATGATGTTGTTGATACTGGAGAGCAGCTCATCTCCAGAATCTGATACTTATGGGATCAGGGGTTGCAAGGTGTTGAGTTCATGACCATGGCTTTTCCTGATCTAGTCTAGATCTGCAGAAGTGAATACAACAATTTTAAACTCTAGCTGAGTTTAGATTTTTTTTCAATAAGACTTGATTGAGAAAGCCACACCTACGAAAGCACATAGGGCAGGGCTAAAGCTAACTGAATACAGCCTCTTCAACTTGCTAACAGCTCATTACACTAAGAAGGACAGCAACAACAACATCTTAAGCAAGAGAAAGATAGACGTTAGAAATTAGATTGTTGTAGTTTCCACAAGCACTTCATGAAAAAAAAAAAAAACTTAAAAAATCAGTGTTTTATTCAAAGCAAAAAACCAGTATGCTAAATAGGCCTGTTTAACGACAACCGAGCCTTTTGTACCCCCAAGCAATGTCACATCCTTACTATTTATACTGTGCATCAAAGAACAACTTAAACACTCAACATATGGATTCTTTAGAGCCTTTAAAACAACAAAAGAACAGGAAGAACATTTGAAGAGGGGACTCAAAACCTTTACATATGACTAAGAAGCCCATTGATGTTTCAAATGCTGCTTTAAGTGAGGACACAAGGGGGGGAGAATAGAGAGAACAAGAGAAAAAACACAGAGAGAGAGAGAGAGAGAGAGAGAGATAGAGACTGGGCTTGGGGGACAAAGACATCAGACTGTTTGTGGTTTCTAATGAAGCAAGGGTAATGTGCTGGAATAGTCTGAGGCCTTCATTTCACCAGCTCCAGGCAGCGGAGGAGATCTGCATCTCTCCTCTCTGCGTTTCTTTCATGTCGTTCTAAATGGGTCACTAAACACGAGCGCTGCATCAGGGCTCGCCATCAGACTGCTGAGTCGACAGGATGTTTTGTTATTTCCAGGTTCGCTACAAAAGGTAGGGCTATTACCGCCGTGTCAAAACAGTCGCCGCTGTTTGCTTCGTTAATCGGCAGCGGTGGCTTTTCTGAAATGCCAAACAGACACCAATTAGAGGTCCATCAGCGACGGTTGGAGCGGTGGAAAGGTTAGAATAGCACATGGCATCAACATGCTGCCAAGCGGCCTGCTCCGGACCAGGAACCCCTCGCCCCCGCTCCGCTCTCGCTCCGCAACAACACACAGCCATGGGCGGACCTTTGCTAATGGAGCGCTGCGGCTAATGAGATGAATCTATCCATTACAATGCTTTAACGAGGTTAAATCTGCATGGCTGCTAATTAGTCTACGCCCCTCTGCATTAACTCTCCTCCTCGGAGACACTCTGAGAACTTCCCTTGACTATCTAGCGCTGCCAAAGGACATTGTAGCGGCCTAACGCATTACACTCCAGATGCTTGGAATTGTTGTCATTTCTTTTCTTTTTTTTTTTTTCTTCTTTTTTTCATCCCCTCATCAGGGTGCAGATTGATCTGGCACAGTCACGGTGGATAAGAGTAAGGCTTAATGACAGACTGGGCAGTGAAATCGGCACTGATGCTAAAGAGAAGAGCTGTTCGCCAACTCTCGGTTGCTAAGCAGACCCACTCGCGGGAACAGCACGCGGCGGTAATGGAGCAGGCGAGGACGTGCAGGCGGTGGGCCATTGCGAGCTTCTCGAAACAATTCCCATTATTCAAATGAACATCATCGAGGGCTCATCGTCTTAGAGGGACGCTAATTGCTTACAACCGCCAATGAGCAAACTGTGTGCTCTTCAGCGCCTTCCAGAACCGCATGGTGCCACGAGTGCAAGAAGCACCCGGCATTACAAAAGCGACTGTTTTCCAACCTCCCGTATCTCTCTCTCGCTAAGAGAGGGGCTCTCATGCACAGATTAGCACCTTGAGGGTGTGGGTATTCAGTTCAGTGGATACAGATGGAGTCCACGCTCTAAGAAAATGAGCGTTCTGAAATGGGCAGATTAGATTAGCGCCGGGAGGTTTTGATCTAAAGCTCGCCGGCTGCCTTTGATCTGCACATCCTGCTCCTGACTGCGACTAGCGCACAATGGCCCATTTCACTCCCATTTGTGTCAGTCGCACGGGTGCGTGAGGAACAGAGCGTGGATAAGGAGAGCCGCTCGCCGCCGTCTGCATTCATTTAAGCCCTAATCACAGTCACTCCCAACCTCTCCGTTCCACAGGCAAACTAGCATAAACCCAAGAACCACCAAAGTCCAGCTCTAACAAAAGCAGGCATGGAAAGATAGCTGGGTTTGTGTTTAATAATAGGCAGGAACGTGTCTGAACCAGTGGCTGTAGACAAGAGATTGGCAGATGGGAGAAACCACCACAGGTCTAGCACTTCTGCTGGCTGGAATATGCTGAAGTATGATGTCTGGTTCCACCCATCCTTATAGGTTACAAATGACAAAAGTCCTCATTTTTCTCAAGTAAAATGTCATTTTTCATCTCCAGTGTCTATTTCCAAATGTTTTCTCTGTTCTAATATATCACTATTTTTATTCTCTTACATAAATCAGTTGTAAATTTTTGCTACCTTTTAAGGGCATTTTCACACTTGTAGATTGTTTCTATGGTCCGGATCAATTTATGAGTTCTTTGTTTGGTGTATTTTCTCCCTTTGTTTGGTTTGGTTTCACACAGGCATAAACCTAAAGGCACCAAAATGCGCACCAATAAATCATGCGAGCACACTTTGTCCTCTGATTGGTCAGAGCTGTCTGGCGCATGAGCATTACAGTAAATATAGTAAGAAGATTCTGTGTTCCAGCGCGTACATCTGTGCAGTGTGAACACTGAAAATTTACCGCTGTGCTCTAAACACGAGCGGTGAACACTGCACACACTAAGAGTGTAAACAGCATGGAGTAGCAGCGACGGTATTTGTTAATAGCTGTGGTAATTAGCATTATCTGGCTAATATACCAGATTAAGCTGTGTCTTATCAGCTCAAATAAAAGGAGTATATTTGATTGGTGGGTCGGCTCGAGACCGGATCACGTTCTGACCGCTTCAGAGTTAGTTTGGGACCAGATTGAGACCCCCTCCACTAGCAGATCTCGGTCTGGTGTTATCACACCTGATTGATCGAACCACATTAAGCGTACAAATGGACCAGAGTTTGTTTTAACTGAAACAAATAGTGCTAGTGTGAAAATGCCCTAAATAGGCTGGGTTATACATTGGAAGAAAGTGATTTACAGCCTTAGTTGGAACAGATATCTACATGAAGATGCTGAGTTGTAGTTGCACAGATCTAAAGATGAAGAACAGCACAGATAATGTGATTAAATTAGTCCAGCCCAGTCCAAAAACCATTTAAAACGTTTTTTTTTATTTTTATTACAGTAGAAACAGGATCATACTGGCTCCTACAGACTAATCTGTAAGCTCAATGAAGGCAGTCTGAGACACGCCTAAACTAAAACAAGATGATTGGTCTGTCAAAACAGTAGGCAAGTCTGACTCCACCTCTGGTTTCTATTGTGTTCTTGACTCTGGTTGCAAATTCGGTTCCAACATGGCGACATTTTGCCTTCATTTCTATAGAAGAGAACAAAAATGGAAGCACAGCATCTACGTTGCTCTACAATTATTGATCTGAACAGATGAACATCTGAGTAAATCAAGATCAAGAAAGAGAGGGCATGTCTTCAGCTTCATCAGAAGTGGAAGAGTGAGAACACTGCAAACCCTCACCACATAGAAACAACCTGAGGGAAAGATGGGCTCATTAACACTGACAATTCATCTGATCCAATTAACATCTCCAAACGTGAAACTGAAGGCGGTGTCTCTCGTTCTCAAGTATGTCTCTCTATCTCTCTCTCTCCCTCTCTTCAACTTATCATAATTTAATTAACGAGTTCAGCATTTCTGTTAATATTTGCAGGGGTTTTAAAGCAGCTCACCCACAGGGAAATGAAGCAGGAGACAGGTAAGGTCAACTCCATCGTTTCTTCACTCTGCAGGTCACACACTGCAAGCTCAATGAGGTCAAGTGATCTACAAGCCAGAGTAATACTAACAGTGCTAATGTTTACTTTCACTGCTCGCAGAATCCATGACCTGCTGACTTAACCTTTCATAAGCAGAGGGCACAAATGCGAGACTTTACTTTAGAAGTTCAATAAACTCCAAACAACTACTGTAACAGACAGTTTTATGGCTTTTTCTGAAGGTACACAAGTGAATCAACAAATAAAGTAATAGACTTACATTACATTTTTTTTTCTTGATTCTACAGGAATGTGTGTTCATTAGAAATGCTCCTTTTTTTTACAATTTTACTTTTTTACATTGACTTCTACTGAAAGATAAATAAAAGTTGTATAGTGATACATGGTTTTTAGATGTTTTGGACAGCAATTCACTTGCATTTCCTTGCTACTGAACAATAGAATAAACAGTGGCTCACAGAAAGCTTCGATTTTCCACAGACCCATTACACTGTGCTGACTGACGAGCAGCTTCTAGGAAGATAATCATTTTTCCACTTGGGCAAACGGTAGAGATACTTTTGCCACCAGGGGGCCTGTGTGAAGAGGCTACACACCAACAGGAGGTAGGGAAGGCTTTTCCAAACAGAGATTAAGCCTAGTTGTTTATTATTCAATTTTCAACCTCCATTTAAAATGATATGTAGTACAAAACTAGGCTCTAGGACACTGGCCCTTAAAAAGGCTTTGAAATGCTTAAAGCTGTGAGCCGTGGTTAGAAGGGCTTGGACAAAAGTTTGAGATTTGAAAATGTAATATGTGGCAGGAAAAATGATATTTGGCTGAGCTTATTGATTGGCCTGGTGTATAGTAAAGTAACACAACTGGGAAAAAAAAGATAACCTGGTGGATTAATAAGCTAGTTAGATCTATATTATTGCAACGTATGTACACTTTCCTCTATAATGGACAAACAGTTCAAAACAGCATTTTTGCATCCAAGCGTGAGCGACGTACCTGGAGGAAGATTAGGCCGCTTCCTCTTCTTGCTGTTGTTGTTCTCTGTTCCGTTCTCCAGTGGACACTCGGGCACCAGAGGACCATTGGAGCCGTTGAACTGCAGGGGTTCGTTGTTGCTGGCGGGGTCAAAGGGCAGCGGATTCAGTCCTGAGAGAGACAGAGAAGATAAATATGCACTGTTAGCCCACTGGTCCCTATTCCAACACACTAGAGTTTAAAGCTGGTGTCCATAAGATTTAGGATTTGGAGGATTTTGGGTTCCTCTAGTGAAGATGGGTAATTGCAAAGAGCATGTGGAAGAATCATTTTAAACTGGGCGAGTGTGATGTGGTCTCCTTTCAGAGAGGATGAATCTGATTGGAGGTTATAATCAGTCAGAGAATCAGTCAGAGTCAGACACTGTTTTGTCAGTGTAAATACTGAGGTCTGATTTTCCCCTTCTGAAGTCTCCATTGTTCCACCAGTGTGACGCAAGTACGTAAAGACGCGTGATGTGGCCATAAGAACTCCCGCAAAAAGCGACCCGACACCCCAGTTTTTAGAATGAATATATTAGGCTTAGCAGGGATGGTTGTTCACACAGCACACTGGTACCATTAAACACAATATTTTATCTCTTCTCCACTCAGAAATGCTTCTGCTTTCAGTTTAGAAACAAAATAATACGTACTGCCACTTACTGCCACCAAATCACATTAGAACATTAGATATCACTGTGCAAAACAGAAGCATCAAGTTAACCACGTTCTGAACGGCATCAACTTCTCTGTACTCAAAGGAATCTGGGAGTTTTTTAATTGAAAGAAATGGTCTGGATCATGAGACTGTTATCGACAACAAGTCCAAAGGCAGGGGTCTTTCACGGTTCAGGGTTGTGTCAATGCATGGCTGTGAGGGGACCATTAATGTAGACTTGCAACATATGCTGTCTTCAAGACAATCTTGTCTTTTCCAAGGACGTCAAGACATTTTTCAACAAGACAACGCAAAACCAGTAACGCCACAATATCAGCGACTTCCCTCCACATACGCAGCAAGCCAGCTGATTTAATCTTCGTGCTGAAGAGTAGGACTTTCACTGTAAGAAGATGCCATATTGAGTATTATGAGAACGCCCATTCATATTTCAGCCATTAGCCAGTTTCCTTATTAGTAACATCTCTGGTTTAACAAGCCAAGAAACAATGGCTGCGCAAACGCAGACAGGGTGAAGAACAATGCTTCAGATGCTTCCTTTCCTCTCCTTTGGCCTTGACTAAGACTGCAGAGTGACAGAGAGAGGACACGGCCCTGAACGGGTCTTTAAGACCCTCTTTAATGCGGCAGATTCATTTTAATAGCTGCATGTTTCTCATCTCAAAAGGACAAAGACGGGATTATCCACACAATGGCTCCCATTAGTTTTTAACCCCTGTCTCCTAATAGAATTCAATTATATAAACCGACTTCAGACGCTGATGCTAAAACAGGACAAGAGCACCACCGAGAGAGAGATCAATAACCAGAGAGCATACTTCTGTTTCTTTTCAGAGGAAAGAAAAGATAAAGGCAATAAAAGCAAAGCTATTTAATGAATTATGGATTCCTTCCCCGACTATGAGGATAGCGCCTCAAAACCAAGCACAAATAAGCAAGTAATTAAAGCGAAAAGGTTTGGCCTAATAAATCAGTGTTGTGCTGTCATCTCATACAGTAAATGTGAGCTGCTGTTTATGATTCAGAGCGATGTCTGCGAGATGCAGGACTGTTCTCATGAAATATTCAGCACCACTCTTGGCTTACACTTGTTTTGCTTGGCTTTGTTTTTCTTAAGAAAACAGGAAGAACGGGGTTGCGGAATGTCACCTTATGTCCTGTAGGCTCACCTCTCTCCTGCTCTGTTCCAGCCTGATGTGTAGTTCACACAGTGAAACTCGACACTTTGCCTCTTAAAGCCACAGGTTACCCAAAGTCAAAGTCAATTTCCTCCGCAAAATCAGTCAATCAGCCAAGCCAAACACGGCTGTTGTCTTTCGTTCTGCATGGAGCTGCAGGGCTAATTCACAAAACCAAACTGCATGCCTAAATAATCTGCCTCATCAAACTGTTAAGTGAACTCAAACAGACTTTGAAGAAGCAATATAAACACAAACATGTGTGTGTACATATAATCCAGGTGTTAAAGAGTGTTTTCTACAGTTTCTTCTATGCAGGTTTAATGCCTTGATTAATTTAGAAACATTTATGTCAATAGCTTGTTTTTGATAGTAAAACTCAGTAACCAGATACTATTACAACATTAACAGTTCACATTCACAAATGTTCAAATTCTCTTGGCTCAGAGGCATCTGGGATAGACCATCATACAAAATTATATATTGAGAGAGAGACAGAGAGAGAGAGAGAGAGAGAGAGAGAGAGAGAGAGAGAGAGAGAGAGAGAGAGAGAGAGAGAGAGAGAGAGAGAGAGAGAGAGAGAGAGAGAGAGAGAGAGAGAGATAGATAGATAGATAGATAGATAGATAGATAGATAGATAGATAGATAGATAGATAGATAGATAGATAGATAGATAGATAGATAGATAGATAGATAGATAGATAGATAGAAGAATCACTATAGAAGCTCTAACAGAGAGACATGCATTGACAAACAAATGCTGCCTTAACAATAACAACTTTCAGGCACATTCATGCAACAAGAAAACACAAAACAACACAGGCTTGTCTGTGTTAGAAGGGTATGGATATTTTCTATGTTGTATTGTGTCTATATTGTATTATTGATATTATTTTACTGAGCAAGTAAAAACTTACTACCCTGATCTTTTTTATTTGTTCTCAAATGCATAGCTGTATAGATAGATGATGTTAACTTGTGGTTTCTGAGGCTGGTAACTCTGATAATTTTACCCTGTGCAACAGAGCAACTTTTGCTCTTTCAGCGGTCCTGATGAGAGCCAGTTCCATCACAAGGTTTGTGATGGTCTTCAAAATGTCACTTGAGGATACTTTCAAATTTTCTTGAAATGTTTTCAACTGACCGACCTTCATTTCTTAAAGTCATTGTTTTTTTGTTTTTTTTTACTTAGTTGAGTAGTTCTTGCCATAATATGAATTAAATCATTACTCAAACAGGGCCATTCTCTACCTGTTAATAACTTTACAACTGATGCTCTCAAACACATTTCAAGTAATTCACTCTTGATGAGTTCAGCACTGCTGTTAACTGAAAGCCTGAATTCCAGGTGACTCTTCCTTATAAAGCTGACTAAGAAAATTCAGCCTGGATTTGTAAAGCTATGTTTTTTTATTCATATTGTGGATGCATTTAGAATTAATGTACAATGCAGAAAATTTTAAATAATGAAAAAACACTGTATTTAAGGTGTGTCCAAACTTTTGACCAGCACTGTATATAAAAGCATAAGATGATTAAGGCATCAATGCTGAAAAATCCATCTCCCAGCATTGAACAGGCCTTTGCTCACATTTGAGCTAAGGTGAAAAATGTATATATATTTATGTATATCTATCATTTTAGTGTCCTGCCTATGACCTCAGTTTTGATCCGTCCTGATGTTGTGGTGATACAGCAGTTCTCTGCCTTATAGAACATCAGAGAGAGAGAGAGAGAGAGCGAGAGAGGGCACAAAGAAAGAGGAGCTGGGACAGAGATAGAGAGAATAAAGAGGAAGCCAGAGCTGGAAGTCAGTGAGAGATGGAGAAACGCAGAGCGGGATGGAATTGGGGACAGGAGCAGAGGACGCCAGAGCGGCAGACGAAGAAACACAGACGCTGATGACAAATTAAACGTTGCATCCCCTCTCTTTCTCCGGCTCTCTCCAAAGCTCATGAAGTCCTTGGCACGTAACGGGCCGCTAATGAGAGAAAAAAGCTGCTGGGCGGTAATGATTCATGGAGTGAGCTCTCAGATGAAAAGGGAGGATAACATCAGCAGCTGGCCACGGCCCTTCACATCTCAGCACACACGTACACAAGCCTCTCGCCACGTCCTGTCCATCAAACCCAACCCTCGCTGTCACCTGACCTCGGCCAGGGAGAGAGATAACACTCAGGACCTGGAGAGACACGGCGGCGGGGGGCTTGATGGACTGTAACATTAGGTGTGGGTCGATATCCCAATATATATCGCAGAGGTTTGATCGTATTGGATGGTTTCAATACGCGGTGTCAGATATCAAAGATATTTTTATTGAAGCATAGGTGATTTAAACTCTCTTAAATTCTCCCTCCAATTTGACCTACTAAAGTTACATATGGCGCTATAATCAAATGAATAAGGTGGTAAAGAATATTGGTTGTCAAATACTTTAAAACCAGATAAATAAATAAACCCATAATTCCTGGTATTTGCTTATTTAGGAGACTTTTATCCTCTTCAGTAACACATATGCAGTAGAAGTGTCGTAGAGAACTGTCTTGTGATGTATCGAGTAGCACAGAATTACAGTAGCATGATATCATCGTTATTATGAGCATTGTATCAGGATAATATTGTATTGTGTGATGACCTGTGATTTCCAGCTCTTTTTAACATATGCCTACCACTATCTATATACTATATCATACATTCTGTTGTACTCTGAAACAGAGGACAAAACAAATGACAAAATTGGACTATAACAGTTATAATAATCATAAAGATGGGTTTAAAATATATATTTTTAATTTAATTCAGATCTAATTTCATTTGAAATATCCACCATCCATGTATATAAACCCAAAATTGATCATTAAAATAGGTAATTCTTTACATTACATATGCATATATTTATATGTTGGGCCATATGGCCAGTCAATGATCCACTGAAATAAAAAAAATTAAAATACAAAAATTTTATCAGATTTGTAACAGAAGTCAATGATCCAGAATGTCACGATACTACTAATAATAATCCACTCCCAATATCTCCATATATCAAGGATTAAGGTAACATAAATGATACTGGACAGATATAATCTGTCTCTAGTGGATATATAATGGGGAATAAGAACAGTGTGAATGTTTCTTTTGCTAAAAACAGCAAAAAATAGTACCCTTGTGTAATAATAAGAGGTGGGTGATATGGCACAAGATTTTCAGGGTATAATATCGAAAATTAAAAAATTCAAAAATGTTGCCGATATGAATGCGTCCGATACAATATGGCACATCCTTGATGTATATCACTACCACATGGTTAGCACACAGACTGTAGCATTAGCGGTGGGCCGCAAGCCTTGCCTAGTATTGCTTTTTCACCAATAACATTGTTTATGTGCTGTTGGAATTGATACTAAAGTATTAGCGAAGCTATCGTGGCATTAGTTCTGCCCTGCATCACTACCACAGTGTTAGCATCGTAAATGCAGCATTACCATTGCAGCCTCACCCAGCACATGTTCAGGCCCTTCACAGGCAGTCTTATATTAAACAGTACATAACAGACATATTAGATGTCATATTTTGTGCCTTTTTTTTTTTTCTTTTCAAAATAAGGAACACCTATTTTGGTCCCAAGCTTCCTACTGTAGAACATGCCATTGGCGATTGTATGCAGCAAATGGCAGTCTGGCAAAACTAGTATTGCAGAATCGAATCAATTCAGGAAATCATTGGTGATACCCATCACTATGTTGAGGATCATGTAATTAGATTAGACAGTGAGCACAGAGCCAGTTTTCATAATTGACATGTTGGATATGGGAGACCTAGGCAGGCTCTAGGCAAAGTCCTGCTGGAAAACGCAGCACACTGGCATCCATGTAGACGTCAAGACGTAAACAGGTAGTTAAACAGCACTTGACATCACTGCAGACAAGGTGCACTCCTTCACGGTAATGATCTGTCCCAAATGGAAGTACATTTTGTTTATCTGAAAAGATTCCAGACATCACAGAGCACTTTCATAGTAGTGCTCTGTAAAGTCCATATCTCGCTGGTTTAGTGGGACAATCAACAATGTATTACACAAGATGTTATTGTTGTATGTCGTATTAGTGTTTATATTTAAATACTTATGCTTTATATTACAAAGTTCTGTCAAATAAACAATGCGTGATCAATAATTATTAGCTCACTTCATCCAAACCAATAGAAACAATCCAACTAAGGGTGTATCAGTATACATTTTTGTATCATATTCTCACAGAATAGTGATAATATTTTTTAATGCGTAACAGAGTCACATAGTGTCAATACATCATTTCACAAGCACTTTCACCACCTGTAAACCTATTATATTATATTACTAATATATTAGTAAAGTAGTGTGGTGAACTGTAGTCTTGTTTGTCCCTAAAAAGTATTAAGACACACCACTTAATCATGGAATTCAGGTGTGTCTTCACTCCCGTTGACACAGGTTTAGCCATGCAGTCTGAATGTATGAGCATTAGTGAAAGGATGGGTGGGTGTCAAGTGGGTGCGTGTAATTCCTTGTGGTTCAGATAAGGGCTGGTCCCTTTGAATCCCAAGCAGAAGGCACAGCACTAACTCTTGTAAATTCTTCTGAAAATGCCCTGCTCTATTCACACATGGGCTCTGGACATTATCCAGACTCTGTACAAAGGGTCTAGCAGGATAAAGTCTGGGTTATGTCTGGCACAATTGACATGGACATTAAAGTTCAAAAACAAAGCTCTTATAGAAAATTCTGGATTAACATGCATGTGTGAAATGTGTGAAAGGGACCCTAGATCTATTCACATCCAAGCAGAATAATTCAGAAGAGTTAATTACTTGAATTGCTTGTCTCTTAATGTGTTTGAGAACATCAGTTGTAAAGTTGTAAAAAGGGTAGAGTTGGTATACAGTGAATAGACATATTTAAGTAATGTTCTAATCCAGATTATGGCAAGAACTACTCAACTAAGTACAGAAAAAAAAACTTTAGGAAAAGAGGGTCAGTCAATCTAAAATATTTCAAGACCTTTTAAAGTGTCCTCAAGCTCAGTTGAAAAAACTATCAGAATGTTATGATGAAACTGGCACACATCAGGACCATCCCATGGAAAGGAAGAGCAAGAGTTATCTCTGTTGTACAGGATGAGTTAATCAGAATTATCAGTCTTAGAAACCACAAGTTAACAGCATCCCAGATAAAAGCACCTAAATGCTTTTCAGATTATTTTGGTTTGTTTAATGCTTTTAAGTGACTACATGGTTCCTCAACTATGACTATGCAGCTCTAGTATAGAAGTCCCCAACTCGTTGCTGTTTTTTTGGGCAAAACCTGCTAATAAAGCTGCAAATTGTGGATAACTCCAAATAATTGCCTATCAATTGAGAATGGAGCCTCATAAAAGCTCCTGTTGGCGCAATGTTGGTGCAATGTGTAGGTGTCCAATACTTTTCTCCATACATCGTATGTGCATGAAGAATACCGGATGTCAGCACTGGCCCAGAATTCTAATTTTGGCGCATCCCAAAGGAAAGTGTCTGCATTGTGTTCCTATATTTGCATGTAGTTGTTTAATATTCATAGTCTGTACGCTTTCACTCTTTTTAAGAGTAAACAAAAACATAAAGAACATGCAGCTCAGCATATTTTGGAGTGTGTGTCCCATTAAGCATTTTTTGAAACCTAACTGTGGAAAACAAACTATCTTCTGTGTAATCTTTAAAAAGACTGCACATTCTTGGAAAGGGTGTAAGGGAAGCCCAGCTCATATGTAAAAATGTGCTTAGGCAGCACTAGAGAGGGGCCCAGCATGAGGCCACAGACTTCTCTGTGACCCTAAAAGGTCCCCAGCTGTTGCGTGTTTATACATCACCCCTCTTCACCCCTAGAATGAAATGGTCCACCCACATAAGGAAGCGAAAGGAGTCCAGCTAATACAGTTTTTTTTTAAATTAACAGTGACTGATTAAGCCTTAGAAACCAATGGACGGATTTTACATCCAAATCGTGTTTTTAGCTTAATTACACAGGAATGTCTTCCTGCATCAGCATAAACCATATATGGATAGAAAGGGTAGAAAATACTCTTTCTAAAAATAATGGTTATATTCCAGTACAGTAAAGCATCTGCAAAAAAATACATTGGGAAATCACCTAAAAAATTAAGATCTCCTTCAAAGTTCCTTGTTTTATTCTTCAATTATAACTTTTATTTGCTCAAAACACATAATTAGATGTATTTACATTCACTCTCGGGTCTCTAAGTAAATCACATGGTGTCATCATTGTCACTGTTTCCTCAAAGTAAAACGTGCAATTTGCTTTTTACCTTTAGTGCTTTAGTGCAACAATATCAGTAAATTACCCAATAGTGTCCACAGAAAAAGTGTAAAACTACCTGCAATATAACTAAAGCTAGGTATGGCACTACTATGGCAGGTACTTATTTTGCACTAAACATTTTATTTATTTAGACTGAAAGTTTACATTTGTGTACAGTTTTATTAAAACAAATATATGATATAGTAAATCAGTTTTGATATTAGTTGGAATATTGGCCATATTGGTCCTGATCAAAAAACTAAAAAATGCTGTCCATGTATTTGTTTCAAAGTAAAAAGCCTATCATCAATATTCTTATGCTTTCAACTCATATACACTCTAGTCTAACCATTTATATAAAAAAGTTATATAGGGGTGAATATATTTAGAAAATATATACATTCAAATTATATTTAGTTTCTGGCAGTTCCATTAAAATATAACAATTCTGCATCCTTTTACATTTTAAATGATTATATTATGGAGAAGCCATGTGGCTTCTGGAGTAAAAGAGTTCAGGGTATGTTAATGTTAATAATTACTGTGTTATAAGACCTTAAAGAGGAACTGCCAAAAACAGAGAAAAAAACACCAAAACAGCCTAGTTCTAAGTTTTAATGGATCTACACACACACACAAAGTATTTTCTTAAAAAAAGGACTATATTCTTTTTAAAAAATTTAGTTCGATTTGCTGGAAAAATCTAGGAAATGAAAGACAGGAAAAAAAGAAGTGTCTTTCAAGTCATTCAACAAGAAGTGAGGTAGAAAAAAGAAAACAGATGAGGTTGATTTTTGACTGTGACACTGCACTCCTCTCACTGATTGTGATGCTTCAACAGAGCCACTGATGAGATTTAAATGAGTATTACTGTTCCCACTGCTGATGGGCTCTGGGGATCGAGACGGATGCAGATCACATACCCTCAGAGTCAGAGCTGCTGCAGAACATATACACCAGTCTCTTATCTGACAGACGGGGGAGGTGGTGAGAAGAGTGTAGAGAGAAGTTTAAGAGGGTGAGAAGAGGAGGCCTGTTCCTCACTGCAGGGCCAGATGCTTACTAAATTCATGCTCAGGCTGGATGATTAATGGAACAGTAATTAACACTGACATTCAGAAACTCTAATTAAATAAATCTTGTTAGTATCATTTGCATTGTTCTTCCCTTTTTCTACTATTCTGACACAAACTTTTGTTACTCCGCAAGATCCTCTCCTCCCAGTAGTAATTGAGGAAATGAGACAGCTGATCCCTTTTAATAGGATGTTGACTACTGATGATCTGAGCCAATCACATTGCTCGCTTTCAGCTTACCCTAACACTGCCTAGCCAATTATAGCTGATTCTTTTATTTGTGTTAATTGTGGATGTTTAAACTTAAACTTCAGCTCATTGCAAAGAAAATATTATATTTATACAAAAGTGTATGGAATATTTGCCAAGTAGATAAAAGTGGAAGCATTTTGTGTTATTTATTTTAATAATCTTTTTTTTTTTTTTTGTCTCTATAAAATAAAAAATACTTCCAAGTTAGGATACTCTACTAGGTATATATCCAACATCCTAAAGGTCCCATGAGGAAGCAAATAAAACATTACATGACACAGAACTATTTAAGAAATAAAAACACATACCATATTTTTTCACACTATGAGGAACACCGGATCATAAGGCGCACTATCAACGAGCATCTATTTTCTGGTCTATTTTCATACATAAGGTGCACCAGATTATTATAAAGAGCATTATGCAACATTAGTAAAGAATAGGGGTATAGCCATGTTTCCCTTTGAATCCATCAGGTTTCACCGTTGGTTGGCGGTTTGTACCACATGGCTTGTATTAACATGGGAAAAACACAGGGTACAGGCTGATATACTCACGTCTGAACAGCAAAAGAGTTAGCGCTTAGCATTGTTAGGGGGTAATGCTAATGCGGCTCCAGCAGCGCTAGCTGGGCTTTGCGGCAAGCTACAGGCCGATAATACTCACCTCTGATTGGCGAAAGAGCTAACGCTTAGCGTGGTTAGCTAATGCTACAAATCCTTCAGCCAGTGCTGGAGAACTCAACTGAAACTCCAGTTTAATGCTGTACTTCAGCGGAGTGGCTTTACTGCTCTTTACAACCTGACTGGTAAAATTCATGCATAAGGTGCACTGGATTATAAGGCACACTGTCAATTTTTCTGGAAAATGGTGCGAAAAATCTGGTATACTATTTTGCTCCCAACCTCCCCATTGTTAAAACGCTATTGATAATCTAGCTTGGGTATTTATTTATTAATTATTTCCTTGTATTGCTTTTTTTGTACTTCAAACTAATGAATGCTGTATGAAGACCAATCAGTAGATCCCTAGATCATTAAGCCCTCCCACCAATTGATTCAATGGCCACAATTATGGTTAGTTAACCTTGCTGAGAAAATCTCAGCTCAGTCTCAGCTCAGTTTGTAAGCGTTCCGGTCTGAACCTGGTCCATGTGGAAAAGCTACTGAAACGGTTACCCTTCCAGCTTAGAACTGCTCAGCCTTACAGAGGAAAAGAGGCCAAAAAGATGGAGAGAGAGAGCGAGAAAGAGAGAAACAAGAATGAGAGAGAGCAATTAAAAGTTTGAGATGCAATGAGAGGGGGAAAACATAGAGAAGGATTGGAAAAGAGGGAGGAGAGGAAAGACACGGGGGGGGGGAGAAGGAGAGAAATAGAAGGAAAGCGAGAGAGAGAGAGGGAGAGAGAACACCAGAGCGTGCTGAGGAGTGAGAGAGATGAGGCAGTTGATGAAGGGCGATAGATGTGACTGAGAGAGAGAGAGAGCTTCCTGTGAGCCCGGGCTCTTGCTATTCTGCATAGGGAACTGGGGGCTGCTGACGGCCTCTGACACCAAATGAGGCTCATGCATTTATGCATGTGCGACGGCCCTGTTTTGATGAATGTTTCTCTATCTTTGTTACCTAAGACAAGTGATTCCCTAATGTGTTTACAGGGGGAATTTTAAACATCCCGCAGCATTTCCAGCACTCGCGGCGCCGCACTGCTCTATCGCGGCTGGCGTGATGAAATCTCTCGTTCGGAATCTATCACGTGCGCCCTGCTTCTTCCAGCTCTCCCGTTAGCTTCCCACTTTGTGTAACCGCATTTCCATCACAATGTAATAGTAGCACGCTTTAGAGGAACGCAGCGCTTCCCCCAGCCCCCTCGTCTTCCATCAGGGCTGCCGGGCCTGATCTGAGGGGATGGGCCGAAAGCATTGTGCGATAATAAAGGAGACAAGACAAACTGTCTAAGAGAAAAAGGCACACAGCCTCGCCTCAAACCGACAGGGGAAATCTAACAATCTAACTATCTAACTCTGCACAGAGGAGAGGAAAAGTTTCCGGCTCTTCCACTTTCATTTCCTCTCTGTGAGCACATTCCAAAGCCTAGCATGTCCATCAGGGACTTAAGAATCTCCCGCCACGCACGCCTGTACGCTTAATAAAACGCTTGTTTGCGTTTTCCCCAAGAACCAAGAACGCGCCTTGCATGATTTACCGCAGTCCGTCTGGGGCCGCCTCCTGTCCAAGGAACATCAAACACACAACGCGAGAGTCTGAGAGATCCCTCCCTCGCTCACTCACTCACTCACTTACTGTACTTCTCCCCGTCTGTTTGCCTGCCTGCCTTCCTGCCCAACTGTCTGTCATCTCTCGTCTCCGTCTGCCCGTCGCTCTTCCTCTCGCCCTCCATCAAGCCCTAGCTCCATCTGGCAGGCCTGGCATGTCCTCCCCAACCACCTCTCAGGTATGAAAGATTCTTCAATTAATCTTCTAAACATGTCGGGTGGCCCTGCTGTAAAAGTGCCTAATTTACACCAGCCTGTTTAATTAAGCTAGCTTCGGAGATCAATTCACTGCATGGTTCTCCTGGGAAACAGAGCAAGACACCGAGACTCAGTACAAGCAAACAGAGTGTACTGAGAGAGGGTTGTGAGAACAGCAAACAAAACCCTGAAAAATCAGGGTAAAATCAGGCCATTTTATCACATTTTTTTCAAACCAGAGAGACTCAGTCTCAACTAGGGGAGTGCCGTATTGTATCAAACAAAATTATATTCATATAATTGTAATCATGCATGCACTAAATATTCTGCACTTATTTATTGTGGTACATTTTTCGTTACAGAGTAAATTCTTAGTATGTCGACAAAATCAACAAAATTCTACATATTTTAGCCTCTAATGAATGTTTAAAACAAATGTTTGAAATAAACTAAACTAAACCAAACTAAAGTATTTTGTTGCAGTATTGTATTCCATTTGCCATGTCCTTAAAAATATCGTTATTACAAATACGCTAAAATATTGTGATAAAAATTTTGACCCATATTGCCCACCCACATAGAACATAGAACAGAATTAAGGCGTATCGCAATGCTTTTTGCTATCTTCTATTTTCACACCTTGCACCCACATCATTTAAATAGCGACAGAGTCTGGATATAAGGTGTATTACTATCTTGGCAACAGAAAACACAGATGCGCAACTGACAGATTAGAGCCCTGACAACAGTCAACTGTCAGATGTCCATACCTATCTTAGCTAAGCAAGTGCGTTGAGTGCTCCATATGCACCACACCCGCACTCATTTTACACACTCACACCCACACACACAAACTCAATTTTTACATTAACAATAAACAGAATACAGAATAAAATAACATTGCTGATCCCGTAAACGAAATCAGAGTGCATCTATCTGGCTCTTTAGAGGAATGGTAAGGGGCACGCCGATTGGTTTAGTCAGAAAACACACATATGATAGGGTGTACTTTTCCCGTTGTTAAGATACCAAAGACATGCATAGATTTCATCTGTATTTTTGCATGTTTTTTTGAAAACTTACGAAAGAGGACGGCTTAGAAAATAAGTATTAGATGGAGTAACCTTGTTCCAAAGCACATACACACACCCTGTTGGATATACATTACTATGTATTAATCAGATAACTGGAGCCACATATTCTACAGGCTGATATTTAAGTCCCAGTACAATGGAATATGATATGGTATAATATGATATGCTGTGATAACACATGTACCTTTTCATGTTGATGAGCACCACTGCTTTAGAGATAAAGAGCATCTCATGTTACAATTCTCTATAAGAACTACTAGACAGAATTTTATTGATGGTGTCCTGGCATGCAGTTAAAATCCTGATGCTAAAAACCAGCTATATAATCTATCTGGCCAGTGAGTCTGGGGTGAAACCAAATTTGCTCAAACGGAACATTCTGAGCTTCCCCGCAATGCATATAAGTATAATTTCACAGAGTCCCAAGCTTCCTTCCCTGGTGTATGTAATCTGAGACCGTGGACTCCAGCTACTTCTGGACTTCCATGTCTAACCACCTCCCCCCTTCCTCTTCAGCTTCTCAAATCACACAGAAACATGTGTTCCTGCCTCTGTAGTCACCCTCACCCTCACCCTCATCCACTCTCATGCATTCTTTTCAAGCTCTCCATTATCGTGAGTCACCACTGAACCAAATCGCCACTACCCAATAAACGGCAACTGGGTCAGAATGCAGTTTCTGGAATCAGCACAAACAAACTGCAGAAAATCTTCTCTTTCTATCTCTAGACTTCCTACTTCCTCCAAAACGGTCCCTAATGTGTTCCATGGTTCTACCAAAGCGACTTAGGCTTTTAAGCCCCGGACAAGTTCTGTTTTCAAACAGAGCTCCGTTTCTCATGGTGACAAGTATGCGTATGCGTGAATACTCGGGAATATCTTCGCTGAGATCTCAGTCTACGCTCGGTCAGACTGTCTTTCTGGCCTCCTCCCAACAGGATCCATCTCCTCCATTAGAGCCGAGATGGCAGAGTTATTTAAGCAGCACTCAGCAGCTGGTCAAAACCACTTCTCCCCTTATGAGAAAAAGATGAAGGGAAAATATCACTCCGGCATCAGCCAGGGAAAACAAATAACAGCAGGATGGCTGCAGAAGAGGAAGTAGATTTGGAGGCTGAGCAAAAAGAACAGGAGGTAGAGGTGCTGCAAAGTGCATGCCAATGAGAGTTGCTGGAGGACAGCAGAGAACGGGAGATGAAATAATTTTAGGGGGTTATATAGAGAACATGGGGGAAATGGATGAGGAGAAAATTCACTTTCAGCTGACAAATGGTGAAAGCCATGGTCTGAACCAATATCACTTCAGGATTCACTTTAGAAAGAGGGCAGACTTTTACAGAAAAAGAGAGTATAGTAGATTATCTGATTATAGAGACATATCAAGTATTAGCACTACTGCTAGTTCTGTCTGTTACACTGACATACCTAAAGTCATGGAATGGCAGTATGTAAATCAAGTTCATTATTAAGTGATGTCTGTATACTGTTTACATTGTGAAGTGCTATCTTGTGATTGAGGTTAAAAACTGTGTTCATAGCAGAGTTTAAAGAGAGTTTGTTAGTTGGGTCTCTGAGTGGTCCAGCCAACTAAGGCGCTGCCAATATGATCAGAAGATCGCCAGGTCGAATCCTGTTTATGTAGCTTGCCATCAGCTACTGAAGCCCTGAGAGACCACAATTGGCCTTGCTCTCTCTGGGTGAGTAGATGGCGCTCTCTCCCCACATCACTCCAAGGGGTGATGTCGATCAGCACAAGGCTGTGTCTGCGAGCTGGTGAGGCAGTGGCTGACTTTACATGTATCGGAGGAGGCATGTGATAGTCTTCACCCTCCTGGTGTTGGGGCATTACTAGTAATAGGGGGTGTCATAAGGACTGGGTTGGGGAACTGGCCGTGCAAAATGGGATAAAAATTAGAAATAAAATTTAAAAAAGCAAAAAAAAAGAGAATTCATTAGTTCAACTGATGCCTCACAGTCGGTGCTATATGGATGGGTCATTCAGTGTGTCTATCCAAAGCATTACCACCCACAGTGGAGAGTGCAGTAGCAGGTGGAAATGATTGTGACCAGCGGTGTCTGGCAGGAACCACCTATTATGCAAACAGACTCAAATAATACAGATAACATCCACAATAAAATAAATAACGTTCATGCAATGCCTTCACTGTGGACTATAATCCATGTCCCTTTGCCCATGAGCATGGAAGACATTGTTAAACGGTCTCCCAACCTCACAAGGTAACACCTCACAACTTATCTTAACAGGTATGGGCATTGTGTGCCTTCACCTGAGGTAAAGATGAATTTATACGCATGCTTCTGCCTCTATAATATGCTATTATATGAGCTGTATCACTTATCACTTAACAGATATGTGCGTCAAACTGTAGCACTGCACATTATATGAATAAAACACTAAAATCACATTTAAATATTGTGATATATAAATTGTATTCATTTTAAACGTATAGATAATAAAGTAGCAAGCAGAAATGGTTCCTACAGTCACCCTCGCCCTGATAAAAAAATGAAATGTAAATAGGATGTTAATGTTATGCATGGAAGAACAGAGCAGGTCCTGTCCAGATGCTGGAGATAGGTGTAGTGACAGCACCCCAACCCCCCAACGTCCCCCACCACCCCGCCCTACCCTCCGCGAAAGCCAGTAAAAGCTGTGCGCCGCTTTCATTTCCTCTTTTTCCTCCGCACGTCTCCATCCCTCGCTCTCACGCTCTAACCTCTCAAGCTCCTTCACTGAGGCTTGTTGATCCGAAGCATGGTGAGCCGTGGGCGACACCCACATGGCAGCTGTGAAGAATCAGAGGCACTCACGAGCGAGCGCCTGCGAGAACCGCTGCAATATTCACAGCAGGAATACACCAGAATCGATAATGCCGACGACAATAGCGACGGCACGGCCAGAGCCCCCTGCCACATCCCCTATTAGCTAAGCAGTTTGCGTGGTGCCTGGGAGCAGGAGGGCTCCATCAAAGGAAATTGACACTGTCTCTTTCTGCTGGGCTGCGTATGCATATATACACAGTCTAAACAAAAGATATGCTACTGTACACAAAACAGACGAGTAACACACACCACTGGTTAGGCTCAATCAATAAGGCAACACGGATCATTACAGCAGTCGAGATCACAGTCGCGACTGACTCTCTCCTACAGGCACTGTGATGCGAATATGTGTGTGTGTCTGTGTGTGTGTGTGTGTGCATGCAAGTTTGTTAGGACTGTAAGATCATCATATCATATTTTTTATCATAATCACTAGGGCTGTGTATTGGCAAGAATTTTGCGATTCAATATGTATCACAATACAGGGCTTACGGTTCAATACATCATGATATATTGTGATACTGTAAAATTGTCATTAAAGGTGTCATTTTTCCATTAATTAAAAAAAGAATGTCTGGTTGTGGTCTCTAGTATGAATAAGTGTCATGTGAGCTGTTTCTTTTTATTAAAAACAGTGCTTAGGTGATTCAGTATAATGCTGCTTTAGTCCAGTGGAGGAGTAGGTGAGAAAAATGACAGGATTTTGTCTCTGACTGGCTAACAACACTGCAACACCAGGAGGCAGTGGGACGGGCAATAGTTAAAATAAAGACATTTTTACATTAATAACAGTCTTTGCAGTGTAATATGTTACTTTACAACATGCGTAATGCTCTGCTAAGTGCAGTTCAGCCCCTGACCTAGTCTTAGAGTCTCTGTAAAACGCTAAATCCACCAGAGATCCTATGCAAACCTATAGTTACTTATTCCAGGTTTAAAAATTAAAAATCCACTCTGGCATTTTGTTGGCTGAGCCAAGCAGCTGGAACAAAACCGCGGAGTGGATTTTTAATTTTAACTAGTGTAAACAGAACTGCTTTAAACATACACCTACCTATCTCAATTGTACTTTGCTGGAGGTGTTCAATAGACAAATTCTAACAATTTGTTCCTTAGCTCTTAATTGTGATGTGATATTTGCACAAATAACACAATACAAACTTTCCATGTTGTCCCTAGTGCTGTTAGCTCCAAGCTGACAAGATGTGCCTGTCTGGCTTCAGCTCTGCCTGTGGGCAGTTGTGAGCCAAGGTTATTAAAAATCGATACTGTGTTTTGAAAATCAATACAGCATTACCAAACAAATCATGATACACCTAACAAAGCTGGAGGCAGAGCGAGGTAGAGGTCCTCAGTGAATGCACACCCCTATCTTAAACTAATTTTAGAATTAAATTTAATTTTAATTGTGTTTCATATGGATATCCAACAGAGCTTTCGAACAACTCATCGAACCACATTTTGGTTCTTACTGTACTATTTGTACACTGACATACGTTTTTATTTTGAAATCTTTTGAGATCGGTCAAAGAGGAGAGCGCACCGGACCACAAGTCATGGCATATTAAAAACAGGACCTGCATAGCTTACTCTGCTTCGATGCACAGAGCCTCAGGGCAGGCCTGGAGGTTCTGGCCTCAGTTCAGAGGGGACAGCGTTGGCTGTGGCTACATGCCACTCTGTCTCACACCAAGGGAGGCCGGGGCGCCACTGGGGCGAGATCCACACGGCCGGGACGCACTGCCATGACGGCCTCGGGGTAAAAAAGAGAGGTAGTGGGATTCTGTCATGAACGATGATGAGCAATCATGACAGTCTCCCATGTGTCGTTTGAGGGACCTCTGAAAGCGAGGGAAGGCTGCAGGGTTCATTCAGCCTCCAGCCAGAACATCCTCTAATCTGCCTGTGATCCGTCGAGCTGAACCGGACAAGCCCCGCACGCCCTGTGCGGCAGGTTCCTTCCTCTCCGTGGGTGGAAATTAAATCCCACTTACGCGCCAACACAGAGGCTGACATTACAAAAGGCCAGAAGCTGTTTGAGATGTTGGCAAGAGAGCCTTCATCGCTCTGCCGCCAGACAGACAGAAAGCTGTCAGAGAGCTCCACGCCATGGCTTTTGCAGCGGCAATATGTCTCAACACTTCTCCAGAGCACCTGCTTTTAATGATGGCGAATGTTTCGAGAATGTTCCAGCCTGAGCTCGTTCCCGTTTTTACAGTGCAGGCCTTATTAACGCCAGCTGGGTCAGTGTCACTCGCGCTGTGATTTATTCAACAAGGACAATGTTTCTATCAAAGTCTTGCATTCAGCAGGGCCACAGTGTGTCAGAGCTTCTCGACGCTGGTGGGGTGTGGGGCATACGGGTGAGCCATTAATCTTTCCCCAGCCTGAGAAAAAAGTAAAACAACTTAAGTTCAATTTATCCGTTGAATAACACTAGAAGGGGCCAGTGTATGCCACCCTGCATTAGCACATCACTGACCTTATGCATTCAATTGATTCCCCCCCCCCTTTAGCACGTCCTCACCCAGCTTTGAAGACGTTTCGCTAAACTGTGGTGCTGCTGCTGTGCTGGATGTACTGACTGAACTTCCTAACGTTAATTCAAAATGTAAAATTCAACAGTGCTTATAATCACTTTACTGTGGGAACAAAACAAAAAAAAATGAAGTAACCTCAAGTAGGAGAAATGGCACAGAAGAATTCAAGGACGACCATGAAGGACCTACAGTACCTTTTCTTCTCTTCATTATACGACTTTTCCACTTCATTAGGCATTATGTATATTATGTTAACAGAAATTATCCTTCTTGTACCTTCCAATCTGAGCAGAAACTGTAACATCGCATCTGGTTTAGGCTTATACTAAAGCGACAGGCTTTAAGATTAAAGACTTTTAACAAGTAAAAGTAGGAAGAGTAGGGATGCATCAATCTGTTGCTGGGATTAGCTGGAACAGGTTTGAATAATACCTGCTATTTTAGGCTTTTAAAATACAGAATCATAGTGGCCTTCACACGTGATACATATACTACAACAAACAGCAAGACGTGACCTATCAGACTAGTGCCACTGACCTGTCATTAACTATCAGGCAGTAATCCAGCTCAGAAAAACAGCTAAAATCCACTTGTTTATAGAAAATAAAGTTAAAAGCTGTACAATTCTATCCATATTGTTTTCCACTGTCTCTGCCACTACCCAGCTGGCCACCAACGTCAGTAGATTTCAGGTTAAATGGTGGTCATGACGTCAGATGACAAATATTTTCCGTCAGGATAACGTCTAATACTAGTTTGTGCCTGCAAGGTACTGTCACACCTTAGCCTGTGTCTGTCCAGTGTCTTTCCTTTTTTTTGGTTCCTTCCTGCTCCTGTCCTATTCTATTGTTTACCTGTCATGTTTCCCAGCCATGTGCTACTGTTGTGTTTTGGTCTTGTCTCCGCCTTAGCCCTGCCTTGTCATCTGTAACCCCTCCTGTCTCATTTGTAACTCTGCCCCCCTCATTACCTACACAGGTGTCCCTAGTGTGTGCCTGTGTATAAATACCTCATGTGCTCCTTTGTTAGCTGTCGTGCTTTTTGTCTGATCTTGTCTTGTTACTCTGTCCAGATCTAGTTTATCTGTTTTGTTTAACTTCAGACCAGCAGTGTTTTTGTCTTCAGTGTTTCAGGTTTGCTTTTTGTAGTTTGTTTCTTTGTTTATTATTTTTGCTTTTTTTGTTTCAGTCTTTTAGTTTGTCCTCTGTGTCATAGTGTTTTGTTTTAGTTACCTTTTCTTTATATTATTCCGTAGTGTTTATTTTTTGTTTACTTTTGCTAATATGGAAAATAAATCCGACTTGCGTTTGCATCCTGCCTCCTCTTCGTTACAGGTACAGTGTAGTAAGTGAAAAGAGTATCTATTAAAACAGGCCACCAGGCATTGTCACATTGATCATCATACTTTGTAATGAAATATACCTGTGTAACCATGTAGAGCAGTACAGCTGTATTACTTGTATAGCAAATCAAGTCAGTTTGCATGCTAATATCGTTTATATTTGTTTTGCTTTGTTGCTCTCCCTGAATAAACCACTGATAGAATGCCAACTTGCCAACTGCTTTGAAGAGAATGCATCGCAATACATGTTTTTTTTTAAAAAAAAGGACTCTACATCATGTTCAGTGCAATTACATGTATTACACTTATGTTCAACTAAAATGTCTTAAAAAAATCCCCCAAATCTTTGGACTGTCACTTTAACAATACATGAACTGATGGAAGCTTCAGCAAGCCACAATCCTGAAAGCCTCTGCTGAATGGATGAATGTACTGGAGCAGAGGGCACAGTGTCCCACTGAGTCGATACAGAGGTCACGCTGTTCAGTCCAGCCAAGAATGCACTAATGTTACAGGTCTCATTCTAGAAGCGTTCGTCCGAACAGAGCGTCCAGCACACTGCACCGATGCTGTCCACCATATGCTGGGGAATAAATAATAATGTGATGGTGGTGGTGGTGGTGGTGGTGGAGGAGGAGGAAAAGGGTGGGGGGTGTAATATGTTGCTATAATTCCTCAAGGTCAGATCACAACCTGACCCTGCCACTCCACCAGCGCTTCAGTACTAGTTGGCATGTCCGATCACAAAAGCCAAAATTAGCAGGGGGAGTCGAGCTTCGGTCCACTAATTCTTATGAGCGCGGTGATGAAACCCAGTCACGAGGTGCACAAGGCAACACTCAGCAAGCACTGGCTGTGGATGAAGGAAAGACAACGAAGATCTATTCTTAGCAATCGGCTGCCTGGCACGGCCTACGCCGCGTTTGGGAATGCGCACGTTGACTGTGTGGAAGGACTGAAGCTCTGGCCCCGATAAATGAACAAGGTGCGTGAGTGATCCGGCTTACAGGAAATATGGGAAGTGTCTGGGGAATGCTTATTGGTCTATTAACGTAGCTTTTCACCTTGGTGGCTGAGTATTTATAGTGCAAGTACAGCGCCTCAGAGCCAAGCCGGCATGAGTTGCTGCGAGCGAAGGTGTAAAAATACTTTGCTCTTCTAATTCACACCAGTAACTGGCTTAACCAATAAATGGCATGCATCGCGGCATTTCCACACATTGATGTTTCTCGTCTGGGCTTATTTTTAGCCTTTGACCTCTGAAGGCGAAAAACCGTGAGGCATGAATTGACTAGAAATGAAGCCGAGTTGTGAATGAATCAATTAAGGTTTGTGAAGGTGGCTGCAGCAGCGTAAACAGGGCTGCTGATGTCAGTGTGGCGTTAACGGGCCATGCCTCGCACAGCGGGCCCTTTATCGAGTGTTCGGCGCGAGTCAAAGCTCAAAGGCCGCTCTCATCAATGCATGCAGTATTGCTTTCCTCCACCTGCCCCCCGGTGCAGACATGAAAGAGCGGTCGGGGCGGGGGCTGGAACCGAGGCTCTTTAAACACTAACACGCACGCAAACGCAGAAAAATGCAAACAGGAGCAGGTAGCACAGAAGCGGCTCTATGAGCGCAGAGACAGAAGAACCTATAGAGGTTCAGCCGAGTGACGTCCTAATGCTCATTACACTGAGATAATTATGCTCTCCAGAAGCTGAGAGCTCAATTAGCGTCTAATGTATAGCCCCTCTATGGCTGAGTAACGACAAAGGGCTCTATATATACTGCCGCCATCACGTAAAAAACCTGTATTTCAATATTTTTACTTAGTTTTTTGTACTTTTTGACATATAACGTGAATCTGGCAGATGTTCTTTACACTGCATCAAATTTTATCATGGTAAAAATACCAGCAGATGTGCTGCTGGAGTTTTTAAACACTGTGTGCACTCACTTTCCACTCTAACTAGCTGGTTAACCTTGGAGATGTAAACTCTGAATCTGTGGCTGCAGAAGAGTCTGCAGTTTGTGTCGGTCCTACTCATTGCCCACTAAGGTAGCAACTAATCATTATTTTGGTAGTCAACTAACGTAGGCCTGTCACAATAGCATTTTTTGTGGACGATATATCATCTCAAAAATGATTGCGATAAACGATATTATCAACATTTTAAGACAATTTAAATTTAAGTGTCACGGACTTAATGATAATAGTTTAGCATAGCAAAGCATTTATACCCTTTTAAATACAACAAAAGTTAAAAAAATTATAGTTTTCTTTACCTAGTGCAGTCCACAATTTTTTAAACAGACTGGCTAAAATACTGTTTTCTGTTAAAAAAGGTTAACAAACATTCAAATAAAGACAATAGATAATATCACGATTATCAAACATTATTGAGATAGTGTCCATTTATTGTTCGATAAGTCGATAATGTAATTATTGTGACAGGCCTAGACTAACGTGATTATTATTTTTTTTTTGATTAGTTGATTAATCAACGATTATTTCAGCCATGTCTTCCATCTCTAAAAACAATTAAAAAAAAAACAACGGATCATGATATTTAAAAGTAAAAATGTAATCTATTGTGTTTGGGAACTTTCGGAGACACAGACTAAGTTGAGTGTGATCTGGGTATATATCAGCCATTTACCCCCCTCCCATTGCGCTTCTGTCCACAGCACTTAGTGTAATGTAGTACTGTTACAAAAATATGATTAGTCTGCAGATTTACTAACCTTCATTTATTTGTGGAACAATTAAACATACTAAATAAAGCTGTGGTGCCCAATCAGAGCCTAACATGATGCAAAAATGTATGCCAGTGAAACATGATTGGAGACATGACACTGACATGCCAGAAGATATCAGTGAAATTTCAGTGTTCAAAATTGGTCAGGAGACAGCTTGGCAATGCCCACATCTGCATACATTGTGAGGTGGTATCTTGTGAGTGATGCTGAACACTGGCCTGGCAGTGAATGACATATGTATGGGACATTGCATTTACAAAGTTCTGCTTGCATTTATCAACATTACCAGTGCCACATTCTATTAAGACATTACTGTGCTGTCCACTGAGGGTGATAATGATCATGACTGCTGATATCTGTCTAGAATTGTCCATGTGAACAGTTTTGCATTGAATATGACTTTTGCAATTCATATTCAATGGACAAAAGAAGTCCCACATGCATATCCCACAGGTCAGTGTAGCGTTCGTTGGCTCGCTACTGTTGGAAATGTCAAGGCAAGTCCAAAAACATTGGGTTTGTCAGCGTAGTTGCACATTATGTGGGCCTGAGCTCTATGTGAAAGATCATTTTCTGATTTTCTAACAGTAATGATCTCCACTCTCCAATCTTTGCAGAGTCGTTATGCATTTGCGCCAACGTTATCAGTCATGTCAAAGTGTTCCCCTTGGCTAGTAATCGTGCGCTGGGTTGTTTACACTGCGTGTTTATGAGTAGCTGAGCGTGTGCGGCGAGGGCTGGTGGAACACGCCCCCAGGCAACGAATGGAGCGAGACAACAGCAGCATTGTCTCTTTAGCAGCATGAATAATTCTGGTGCTTCCATTAGGCTAATTTCATCATCATACATCATAATGTCCCTGTGTTTAAGGGCGCGCATTACGAGAACATGGGCAGTTTTATTATCTGCTGCTTTTTCTTTCTTTCTTTCCAGGAAAACAGGAGGATCCAGAGTTATTGCTCCGGCTCATCCGCTGGCTGAGGTGCTGTGCGGGCAGGGCCTGTTGTTTTTCAGTTTCACCATTTCCTCTCAATCTAAGTGTAATAGCAGAGAGGAGCGAGAGCCTCAGCTGCAGGGCTTGTCATCGTTGAATTTGAAAAAGCCAGTGGGAGTCTGAAGGGAGCTTAGAGTGAAGCCTCACACCATCAGCCTCCAAACCAGACAGTCTAACCAGCCCAGGGCATCGCAGCACTTTAACACAGGCACACAGAGAAACACAAAAACACACACTCAAACCCAGACAGAGCGAAAACACATACCAGTCAACATCCATCAAACTACTTGCGTGCTTTACTAATGAGATACAGCATCAAGGCTGTGCAATTAATCATATTTTTATTATTATTGGGACATTGCTTGTTTTCTTTTTAAGCACACAAAGATCTGCAGAAGCAGAGCAAGGTGGAGCGGTCCAGCGGTCTAAAGCACTGCCACTATGATCAGGAGATTGCTAGTTCGAATCCCAGACATGCAGCTTGCCATCAGCTGCTGGAGCCCTGAGAGAGCACAATTATTCTTGCTCTCTCTGGGTGGGTACATGGTGCCCTTTACCCTCATCACTCCTAGGGTGATGTGGATCAGTACAAGGCTGCGTCTGTGAGCTGATGTATCGGAAGCATCAGCGGCAGTTCAAAAAGAGGCGGAGTCTGACTTCACATGTATCGGAGGCGGAGGCATCCGCTTGTGGCATCACTTGTGATGGGGATATACAGCTGATTAAATCTAAACTGGGAGAAGATTAAAAAAAAAAAAAAACAATGAAAAAAAAAACCAGTATAAAACTATGTAATGTGAACAAAACTGCCACACAACACTACCCACTGCAAACTATTACAAAGCTTCACATTGAATAGCAAAACAAATAGAAAATAAACCGATTTTATAATTTACAAATAATGAGATAATATAAATAAAAATTTAAATGATATGGAACACCAATGTTCAAACCAAACTCAAAAGCCTGTATGTCCAGACTGAAACAGCTTGAAATCCTCTGTTTGGTCTCAAACCCTGTTCAAAAGACCAGCCTGGAGTAAAGCCAGGCTTGAAAACATAAAAATATATAGAACAGAAGCTCTGCTCTGATGTCCATTTGGAAACTGGCAGACGGTAGAGCTGAATCCTGCACTGCTGCACTGTTGGCTGTGATGAATGCTTTGTTGCGGGTTTTTAAGCGACGGGAAGGACTGATGGGATTGACTCACCCCTGAGGCAGAACCTACCTCCAGCTTACTCCTGCAACCTGTTCAGCTCTGTGCATTGTGAGCTGAATCATCACACTCGACACATACTGATCTGCTGCCATTGTTTTCTACAAACACGAGAACCAAGGTTAACCGTGGAACATAATTAAACACAGTTAACAAATATCTGTGTAAAACCAGCAAAAATAAATAAGCCAGAAATGAAGGTCAACAATATGCAGAATATGGGGACGTGACGGCCGCACTGCTGAGGAGCAGGCAAAAGTTAATATATTCCCACTAGAAAAATGTGACATTTTACAAAGCAGGAAGGAAAACAAGGGGTCCTACAGGCCTCCCCGTGGCCCACTGTGCTCGCTGATACTCAGCACACTGTCAGCATTCATCTTAAGTGTGTGCCAGGGTCCGGACTGTTAATGCAGGCTGGAGTTTCAGCAGGGGAAAGAAAGAAATAAAAACATGGCTGCATGACAAGCTATGCACGACAGGGCGGTGTTGTGGATCTGTCACAGAGGCAAGGTCACAAGCAAGGATGGGAAGTAAAGCAGAGAGTTCACAATATCACAATATTCAAAACTCTACTAACACCGGCTCAGCACTCAGGACAGGTAAAGTCAAGGCTGGGTAAATGCTCTGCTAATGGACTCATCCACGGTTCTCATGAAGCCACTATACCCTAGCAAACAATTGAGACAAATGTTGTCTAGATGTTGACTGGCTTTTAATTTCCACTTATTTATTCCTGCAGGACATTAAATCAAGAAGTTCATTACAATACATACCGCAGAGAGTGAGAGACAGAGAAAAAAGGACAAAGATGGGCAGACAGAAAGAGAAAGATGGAGAGACAAACAGAGGGAGACAAATAGAAAGAAAGAAAGAAAGAAAGAAAGAAAGAAAGAAAGAAAGAAAGATGGGCAGAGAAAGAAAGAAAGATGGGCAGAGGAAGACAGAAAGACGGGCAGAGAAACACGAAGAGAAAAAGGCAAACAGAGACAGTGAGACAGATAGAGAGAAAAAAGGAAATAAAGACAGAGACACAGAAAGAGCGAGACAGATAGAGAGAAGGAGAAAGATGGGCAGACAGAAAGAGAAAGATGGAGAGACAAACAGAGAGAGACAAATAGAAAGAAAGAAAGAAAGAAAGACAGAAAGAAAGATGGGCAGAGAAAGAAAGAATGATGGGTAGAGAAAGACAAAGAGAAAAAGACAAACAGAGACAGTGAGACAGATAGAGAGAAAAAAGGAAATAAAGACGGAGACACAGAAAGAGCGAGACAGATAGAGAGAAGGAGAAAGATGGGCAGACAGAAAGAGAAAGATAGAGAGACAAACAGAGAGAGACAAATAGAGAAAGAGAGAGTTTTCGCACTATCAATACTATCAATAAGGCAGATTATGCACACTAGTAAGGAATGGGGGTTTCCCCGTGTTTATCTTATAAATCAGCAGGAATGAAGTTAAGTAAAGCTAAGCTAAGTAAACAAAACTGTACTAATTTTAGAGTCAAACGAGCGCTGGACGTTCATCAAGGATTAAATAAAGATTTCTCTCCTGAAAACTGTTCATTTGGGTGAGTAAAGCACCTCCGTTTATTTACAGTAACCTTAGATTTCCAGATTTCCACAAAAGCTAGGATTAGCAGCTAATTGCTAGTACTATGCCGCCTGACACAGCTAAACTAAGGAACCCTGAGTTTTTCAGTAAGCCAGGGCGATGTTAGCTAGTTTGTTTTAACACGGTAAACGAGCAGGCTACAGTCCGATATACTCCCCTCTGAATGGCGAAAGAGCTAGCTCTTACCGCGTTTAGTGGCTAATGCTAATACTGCTCCAGCAGTGCAAGCCGTTAGTGAGCCGTTAGCAGCGGGCTACAGTCCAAAATACTCCCCTCTAAATGGCAAAGAACAAGTGCTAAGCGGGTAATGCTAATACTGCTCCAGCAATGCTAGCCAGGGTTAGCAGTAAATAATACAATTTACCTACCCAGGACCCAAAAGTAGGTCGCGGACACATTCTGGGTGGGTCTCGGACAGCTTGTTAAAAATAAATACATAAAAAAAATAATAATAATGATAAAAACATTGAATGCTCATCTGATTTTGTACTCGTCTTTTTTATTGGGAAAAAAGAAGAGACAGACAGAGTTTCCTACTAATGTAATGCAGAGATATGCAGAGAAGAGAAGTATATCATTTTGTGGCCTAATTTATTTTGGTTAGTAGTTTTGATATTTAATTTTACTGTAGTAACTTTCAAACATGTAGTTGTCATGTTCTTCCTCAGCTTCTTTATAAAAGGTTCTTAATTTAATTCACTTTGCATGCATATGTAACTTTACATGTGTTTATGAAGGTTAATGACCGTGAGAAAATGTGGGTTCGAGGCTGAGACCAGTTGAGAATCCCTGAACTAAACAACAACTTGATTTGGGTTTAAGGTGCTAAATGTGTCTGAGGTGCCGACCTGTGCCCTCTCTGAATGTGGTCTCTGACCACCTTAAAATGTGGTTTGATTGATCTGATCGTAACCCGATTTCAGTGTATTCTGAGCTTTGAATGCGGTCTAGTGAAATCCAAATATGATCCAATCACCATAAACCCATGTTCGACTAATGTCACATGTCCCCACACACCTTTTTTCTTGATTAGAAGAATACCAAAAAATACCAAAAATAGTTGAATACAAAAATATGGCAGCTCTGACTTCTGTACACCTCTTTACCACTGAGGCGATGTAAACTAGTTTATATGCAAGTAGGAGGGAGGCAGTGTGGGTGGTCTTCCTTGACATCTAGACTGCAAGACTGTTTAAAACTGGTCCAAATTTATTTATTTTCATTTTCTGTTCCACTGCAGTCCTGTCCTATCCCCAAAACTTCCATTATAGATTTGGCACAGACTCAAATGCAGCCACTGTAGCGACGTTGTACCTCACTTGATCAGTATAATGCAGCGTGCTCCAGCAGCTCATCATCTCAAAAAAAGGGAAATAATTACACTTGTATAATGAGCAAAGCAAGATTTGTTTTGAGAGCAAAAGGCCTGTAAAAGCTGTAATTTGCTTTGTACGAGCTGTCGAGCAATTCACACAGATCTGGTTGAAACAAACAGCTCTACCCCCTGCTGCCTGAGCAACAGCTCATCCTGGTTCAGGGTTAAATGACAACATACTCCATGCAACAATAATGCAATCAGAACTCATTATATCAGTGACAAGGGGAAAACTCATCCTCACCCTCTCTGTCATTCTCCCAGGCCTCCAAGGAGTCAATGAAGGTTAATTTATTCAAATCTCCCCACCACTCATTTCTATTCCATTAAATAAAACTAATGAATCTTTGGTTAGAGTCTAATCAGCTTTATGCTGTCGGAGCCTCCAGATCTCTCCAGGAACGCTGCCCCTCTGCCATCCAACACAAAGCTCACTGATGGAACCGTCCCCGGAAAGGTTACAGCAATTTCAGCACACAGAAGCGCCATACACATGTGCATGTGTGTGTGTGTGCAGAGAAAGTGAATTAGAGCGCAGAGTGAAGGAGAGAAAGAGACAGAAGGAGCTAGACAGACAGGAACACGATGGGAGAGAAAGGTAAAAAGAGACAAGAACACAAAAGTATAAACGCACACAGCAGCGTAGGGCACTCACACAGGCTACACGGTAGACAATGTGTTGACTCATCACAGAAATATAAACCAGCCTTTACTGTGTGTGTGTGTGTGTGTGTGTGTGTGTGTGGTGCTGGCACAAGTGAATCAGACACAGCAGTGCTGCTGGAGTTTTTGAACACTGTGTTTAATCACTCACTGCTCTCTCTAATACACATTCATACCTAGCTTTCAGTAAAAATCAGAAAGATTAGTTTAAAAACTCCAGAGAGAGAAAGAAAAAAAGAAAGAAAGAAAGAGATATACAAAAAGAAAAAGATGGGCAGAGACACAGGAAAGAACGAAAGACAGACAGAGAGAGGAGGACAGAGAGACAAACAGAAAGAAAGAAAGAAAGAAAGAAAGAAAGAAAAAGAAAAAGAAAGAAAGAAAGAAAGAAAGAACAGTGTGAAACAGATAGACAAAAGAAGAAAGATGGCAGAGAAAGACTAAGAGAAAGAAGGAGACAAAGAAAGAAAAAGAGAGCAAGAGAGAAAGAGACAGAGAGACAAACAGAAAGAGCAAGAGAGAAAGAGACAAAAAAACAAACAGAGAGCAAGAGAGAAAGAGACAGAAAAACAAACAGAAAGAGCAAGAGAGAAAGAGAGAGAGAGACAAACAGAGAGAGCAAGAGAGAAAGAGACAGAGAGACAAACAGAAAGAGCAAGAGAGAAAGAGACAGAGAGACAAACAGAAAGAGCAAGAGAGAAAGAGAGAGACACAAACAGAGAGAGCAAGAGAGAAAGAGACAGAGAGACAAACAGAAAGAGCAAGAGAGAAAGAGAGACACAAACAGAGAGAGCAAGAGAGAAAGAGACAGAGAGACAAACAGAAAGAGCAAGAGACAGATAGAGAAGGAGAAAGATAGGCAGACAGAAAGAGAAAGAAGGAGAGACAAGAAACATAAAGGAAATACTCCAAAAATATTGTATAAAAGAAGATGCACCCTGGTCTTGTGCAGTAAGATGATGTCCTTGGCTCTTTGGCTCGCTTTCTCTCTCAAATCATGTTATACTGCTCACAGTGGCCTTACTTACACACAGTCCGTACAGAAACACAACTCTTAGCAGAATTTAAGAGTTTGTCCTGAATCAACACCAGAAATATAAACTCCTGTACCTCAAACCATAAGCCATATCACTATAACACAACCTTACAACTGCACAGCAGAAGAAAGAAAAATCATAAAACATAAACAACATTGTTTAGCTTTTTATGGGTCACTGCTGTTGGTCTGTTTATAATAAAGAAGAAAAATACAATGACAGGTTCTTTATCTAATCTAAAACATCCTTAAAAAACCCACCACATCCTCACCTTAACTACATTTAGGCCCTAAAAGCTTATTTAGTACAATAAAATGGAGAAAGGAAAATAATTTCATACCGCAGCTGTAAAAAAAAAAAAAAAAAAAAAAAAAGAAAAGAAATTATTAAATAGTGTCTACAACATGCTTTGGCAGTAACTCCACAGCTAAAAGCACCTCCATTGTCCATTGAGTATGAATTCTGGATACACTATAAAGACCAACCAGATTCACATTATATCAAAATGTAAATAAATAAATAAAAAATAATAAAAAAAATAGCACAATGGAGGATTTTGCCAGACAGTGACATCTATTAAGCTGTTGTGTGAACTGTCACTAAAGGCACTAAAGCAGCCATTAAAGCAGCACTATGTGAGAACTGGGCTTCCCTACTAGTATAGAGTGTTGTATGTGTGCTGTATGTGTGCATTTCTTGACAAGCTAACAAGCATGATACAGACAGGGCATCTAAAGCAAATAATCATGTAGACTGAGGTGGTAAATTAATATTACAGGATTTCACACTTGTATGACTTGTATTACACAAAGTTCAGAACTGGCTCCACCAAAGTTTAATAGTGCAGTTGACCAGTTTCTCCTTTATGTTTGGTCCACTCTGATTTTATTCCCGTCTGGAACGACCATGTATGTGTTTTTCTCTGTGTTTTGCTTATCCACTGTTTGTTGCTGAACTCGGTCGTGGTCCTCCGGTAATTTTAATTCTGTCCGGACTCACATCTCTGAGTTTAGTCTCCTCGCTTTTGATAAAAAAGCTATTTGTCCACTGCCACGGAGTTCCACGTAAACACAACAGTGAGTGGAGAAATGGACACAGCCCCATACAGACTTTTATTTTATTGTCTCTTTGGATTGCTTTGCGCTTTTCTAGCATAAGCATCTCTTTCATGACTTTATTACCATTATTTACCCAGAAAACTCTAAAGACAAATGCAGACTGGCAAACAAATGTGGTGTGTGTGGTGTCTATAAACATAGCGTGAGTCTAGAGGAACACAACATGCAAATAGCTGTAAACCACTGAGGGCCACTGGCCCTGAACAGTACTTTCAAATTTGGCTTCGCCCCAAACCAGTGTCTTTTAGCACGATTAGATGCCGCTATCGTGCTACATTTGCCTGATATCATGTGACAAAGCGATCTTATGTGACCGAGAAAGCCAAAAAACTCACTGGTCCTCCTGTTATTTCATTTGCAGATTGTGGATGCAAGAGTTTTATCACTGAGTGAAAGTGTAAAATATTTTTTCACAGACGTCCCCCTGAGAAACGAATCCCGTCCAGATAGGGCTATTCTTGCAATTACAGTCAGTGGAGCATCAAAATTATTTTAAACCTGACATTTTAAGATGAAAATGCTACATAACTGCTTTCTGGTAAACTGCTTAGAGCTTGTAAGTGAAAACCACAATCTGTGTACTTATGCATGTTGCAACACATTTGACAAATCTGACTGTTTAAAGACTTTTTTTTTAATACAAAAAACAGAAGCTATGCTTACATACTAGCGACTCAGTGTCAGCGAAAACAACTCACTGTACGACTGAGTGATATTTTATTGTCTCTTTGGATTGCGTTGCGATTTTCTAGCATAAGCATCTCTTTCATGACTTTATTACCATTATTTACCCAGAAAACTCTAAAGACAAATGCAGACTGGCAAACAAATGTGGTGTGTGTGGTGTCTATAAACAGGGCTAAACCATAGCGTGAGTCTAGAGGAACACAACATGCAAATAGCTGTAAACCACTGAGGGCCACTGGAATGCCCCAAACTAAACAAGCAGCTGGAGACGGTCTGAATCGCGTCTTATTCCTGCTGCTCTCAAAGCCTGCCACTGTTTTCACACTACCTGTTTATTCAAACTCATTTAAATAAAGAAAAGCACACACACACACACGCACACGCGCACATGCACCGGGCTGAACTCGAGCAGGGCCGTTTGATTTATCATCCGAGTTTATTATTAGCCTTCTCTTTTTTTATGAGACGTATAATAACACCTAATGCAGGCTGAATGTGTTTATCACGGATTCTAATGGGGACAAATATCCATCCAATCCAGCGCAGATGATTAGGAGAGCAGACATAGCGATGCTCCACAAATAAACCCTGGCGTGCTACGCTCAGGCGATGCCAATCACTGGAGTCTGTGATGGGGTTTATTCCTCGGCGAGGATGCGTCGGGACCAGATTGTCTAAAGGGAGCGCAATCTCCTCCACGCTGGATGAAAAATGCCGCCTGATGAATTGATACGACAGGCAAAGGGGATTTGATTTTCAAAACAATGATGCACTTAAAGATGGCAAACAGAATCCTACCGAACAGATTAAATCTGTGGAAGGAAACGTGTGTCTCCTGATTTCTATATTTATATGTATATGACTCACGCAGAGGCTCAAAATCTAAATTTAAACAGAAAACACACAAAATCGTTTAAAAAAAAATAAAAAATAAGCCCTCTTTGAAACCAAGCTCTATTTGAGGCTATTTCTGGCTACAGATATTAGTCCTAGAGCTTCTTCATCTCCACGAGAGCCACAGACTCCTTCAGAGCGTGGACTTCAGGCAAACATCCTCTCTGATGTTTCTCCAACAAACCTCCCAGTGCTTCTCAAAAACAGGCATCCAGGTGGACAGAAGGTGCCGGGGCACTTCTGTACGAGAACTATTAGAGTTATAGAGTAATTTGGCTTTCCTATAAGCCAAATGTGCTGAACTCAAAATAATAAATGTGACAGAAATGGATCCAGGGTTTCTACACTTTTTGGGCAAACATTTTTCAGAACGTTTCCTGTTTCTATTTGTCATTAATGACTTATGTAGATATTTGGAATGTTAAAATGTGTACATTTACATTTATTTGGCATTTAGCTGATACTCTTATTTAGAGCAACTTACACGGCTATTCATATTACAGAGGAAGGGCCAATGTAGTGTTAGGAGTCTTGCCCAAGGATTCTTATTGGTGTAGCACAGCATAGTCACCCAGAACGGGGATTGAACTGCAGTCTCACACATGATGTGGTAGTTCACTGGCAGCTATTGGTCTTATCCACTGCGCCACACCAATCACCAATGTGTAATGTAACATGGTAATGTAACATTACAAACTTCACTAGCTCAACAGTTTTAGGATCTTACTGAAATTAAAAGGACATTTGTAGCAACTTTCATGTTTCCCAATAATTCCAGTAACTCTCCATTTCACATTTTTTGGGCATTTTCACTTCTGCACATTTTAGAGGGTCACTCTATTTAATTTTTTATATAATTTAAACCAAACTGCCTAGAGATGGTTACTGGCTCATATGCATCACAATTGGAACGTAACAATGTTAGCTTTCACCATTATTCATTTAACAGCTGCTGCTTAGAATTGTTGTAATTGTACTTAAGGATTTATTGAGAAATAAAAAGCTGACAGTATTGTGTACATCACCACATCCTCCAAGCTACCAAGCTCTGCAACTAAGAAAGTAAAGTGCTAAGCTGGCATGCTGCTGCTCCATGTCGCACTGCACAGAAATCTGTACTAGTCCAGAAGACAGGACCTTCTTTCTGTATTTACTTTTTTGCTTACATCTGAGACAGGTCTGATCAATCAGCAGAGAGAACATTTCCACATGGTTTGTTGTACCAAACCAAACCAAGGGAAAATTCCCAGAGTGTACATGCTACATATCAACTGATTTGGACCAAAGTAAACCAACTATAGCCAAGAAAACAACCATAAGATACGTATTCAATTCAATTCAAATACAGTTAAATTGAATTGAATAAGAGTTTGAATCTTAAAGCGGAATATTTGTGATTTTAAAGGAAGTGCAGTCTCGTTCAAGGCATTTGCAATTTCTAGTGAACATCACAGGGTGGACCAAAGTGGATTGTCTTTGCTGTGTAAACTGCTTAGCTGGTAAAATCGAACTTTAATCGGACTTTCCAATGAATAACCATACATCAACCATTTCTTCCTTTTGCAAATTATTTACTATTTGGAAGTACTTTACTATTGTAACTAGGCCTGTCACGATAGGATTTTTTTGTGGGCAATATATTGTCCCAGAAATGATTGCGATAATCGATATTACTGTCATTTTAAGATCATTTAAGGTCACTGATATAATGATAATAGAATATTACAAAGAAAAACAAACTATACCCTTTTAAAGAAAACAACATTTTATTAATCATAGTCTGGGAAATATATATATATAGTTTTTTCTTCACCTACTTCAGTTCACTTTGTGTGTATAGAGTCACAGTTATTGAAGCATGTGTCTGCTATTGCATGACTGCTAAACTACTCTTCACTGTTATTCATGTTAATAAACATACATATAAACACAATAGACGATATCTGGATTATCAAATAGTATTGAGGTCAGGTCCATTTATTGTACGATAAGTCGAGAATGCCTTAATAAATAAAATAAGGCCTAAACAAAACTTTTTTTTTTGTAAGGTAAAAATGGAAATGTTTGAGACATGGTTATTTATTGGAAATTTCCATTTAAAATGTTTTAAATTGTAGAGTAGAGTTAGAGTTGAGTTGTAGAGTTGTAGAGTTACAATACTGATATGACTCCCATATCTTCACACACCCTTAAAATGAAGCACTGCCTTATAGACTGCATGTGGTGCAATTCTTGGCTCTGACTGTGCTGTTCTCTCTCAGTGCAATCTCTTCACTGTCACCCACCACAACCCCCTCTCTCTCCCTCCCTCCCTCCCTCCCTCCCTCCCTCCCTCCCTCTCTCCCTCTCTCTCTCTCTCTCTCTTTCTCTCTCTCTCTCTCTCTCACATGGGTGACACCCACGTGTAGAGCTCAGCCTTAATGAAATGTTGTGTCTCACTGGAGAGCGCTTAAGTAGCTGTGGGAGAATGGAGCCAGTTCAGCACTCTATTTGGTTACTGGCTTGAGGAAAAGTAGTTAAAATGGCAGCGCCTCTTAGCCCAGCAGAAAGCCCAGTCAGAGTATGGTGGGCAGCAATTCCCAGGGATGCTGCTCCAATATCTGGGAAATATAAAAATATATATATATAAAAAAGGAGGCCAAAGTAGGCCGCAAAAAAACTGCAGATCGCCAGTCGAGGTCCATGCGGACTATGTAGAGAGATGAAGGGAATGGAGCATTCAGCCATGCCTGAATCCATGCCTGAATCCACACACTACTGTAAAACTGCAGACCACGACGGGTGGGGTTCGGTCTCACTGCAGCGTATCCAGCCACTCCTCCTAGCAGCACTCAACCACATCAATGTGCTTAAAATAAGACTTTTCCATAAAAAAAAAACAAAAAAAAAAACATAGAGGCATGGAGATGGTTTAGAGTGGGTGACAATGTTACTCATTGCTGCGATAAAAGAGACTTAGGTTCTGTTTATACTCGTCATCATTGGTTTGATTAAAATGAACCCTGGTGTGGTTGCTCTGTGGGATTTTAGAGGTTTGTTAGAGTAAGTATGAACACATTCTTTAGAATGATAGTACGAAACAAACAAAGGGACAGCAAACTCTGGTGCAGTTGATTTTATGGTTGGGTCATAGGCATTCTTCTTTATCTGTTATAGGCATCCAGCAACCAGCGGAGCCCTAACTAATGGGTATTTTGATGGTCAAACTAACCTGTCAATTACATTTTAGACTAGTCGATTAGTCAAAGATTATTTCTGCAATGACGCCCACCTCAGCTTTCTGTAGGTATGGCTCTTCAAATAGGTAATATCTCTTCAAAACAATATAAACATCTGAATGTTGGATTTAAATATCCTTTAAATGCGTAGAAGACGTATAAATGAGACACCTTTTGATATTAACTGAGAAAATGTGTAAACTGTTGTGTTTGGTCACTTTTGGTGCACTTTGTGTCAACACATTTTTATAAATCGACATCGACATCAATTATGTTGACTAATTATTGCAGGTCTACTACACAGTGTTTCAAAACTAGCCACCATCTTTTTACACTGTAAAATGTTTGTTAAAAAACATTTTATTTGTCATATCTGCTGATACCTGCTATCTCCTATACCTAATTTATTCTGTTTTACTGCACTACCTCCTATCTACGGCTGATTGCTTGCACATGTTGTATTTTTTTTTTTTTTGTATTTATATATTCATGTATATATTCTTTAAATCTCAGTTTAGAGTCTTATAGTTTAAAGTTATATTTTTTACTGTGCTCTGTTATTGTACTACCCCCATTGTTGTTTGTTTCTACTGTGTTGTGTAAATGCTACTGTCTGATACATTTCAATAAAGTATCTCTGTCTGTCTGTCTGTCTATCTGTCAATCTATCCATGGTAAAGACAGGGTATAGAAAAGTTATGTAGTCCACTCAATAAACTGCAGTGTGAAACCAAAACTAACTGGACCAAATATTCACGCTGTAACAAACACATACTGACCCAGACTTTTCAGTATAAAAGCCTTTTGACCTGAAAATCATTCAAAAAGCCCAAGGCGTATCTCAACCTCCAATTACCAGAAGTAGGCGAACGTAGCAGAAGCATAAAATGAAGAGCCTATTTAGTGGTTTAGTTTCAGACTTTGCTTCAGAAGATATGTGGACAGCAGTTTATCCGAGGAGGTGGAAGAAGTTTCCCACCACATCCGACTAAAAATGTAGATAGTCTCTGACTCACTCGGTGGAAAAGAGGCGAGAGGGCAAATTGAATCATCTCTTTAATGAGACCTTGGGAACTAAACAAACAAAACTTTAGCAACCCCGGGGGAAACAAGACTCCGCTGAATACGTTAGTCAGCTTAGATTCAGCCGCAGAGGAATCCAATCTGCAATTCTGCATATGCCACACACTGTCTGTGTTTTAACTGGAAACTCCAGCAGGACAACTAACACTGCCTCTGTCTGTGTGGAGAGTAGTGATACGGGCCGGTTTGTTTGTTTATCCGTCCTTGTTTTTCTCCCTGCGTCATTTTCTTAAATCTTAAGTAGCGCCGTCGTGATTACTTGCTTAGAAAAAAAACTACATGAATTAAGTTTAACGTATTTGTGCATCAACAGTGATTAGCTGCCATTCAGAAGAAAAGTTATACTCTCTCTACTTGTCCTTTTAAACTGTATTTAAAACAAAGATTAATGAAAAATGAAATATATCTATATATATATATACACTAGAGTATCTAAAAAAAAAATCTGACGATCATTGAAAAGCAAATGTGAAACTTGTATATTATATAGGTTATTACACACAGAGTGATCTATTTTAAGCATTTATTTATTTTATTGTTGATGATTATGGTTTACAGCCAATGAAAACCCAAAAATCAGTGTCTCAGAACATTTGAATATTATATAAGAACAATTGGTACTTTTGGCAGTGTGGGCACTGTGCCAAGTCTTGGAAAATGGCTGGAAAATGAAATCTGCAACTCCATAAAAGTTGTCAGCAGGAGGAAGCATGAAGTGCTGTAAGATTTTGTGGGAAAACAAAATTGCACTGACTTTAGACTTGATAATAAAACACAGTGGATCAACACCAGCAGATGACATGTCTCTCCAAACCATCACTGATTGTAGAAACTTTACACTAGACCTCAAGCAGCTTGGACTGTGTGTCTCTCCACTCTTCCTCCAGACTCTGTTTCCTTGATTTACAAATAAAACATGCAATATTTACTGATGATCAGTGATGTTTAATTGTATTAATGCTAATCTACAATGTAGAAAATGAATTAAATAAAGAAAATAACTGAATGGGACGGTGTGTCCAAACTTTTGATTGGTACTCTATACATGGGCACTGATCCCCATTGTAACTGTGAGTTTCCTCTAGTATTAAGGACCCGAAGGGCACCACTGTTATGCGACTAGGAGGCACTTCTTGGTGTACCTTCACTATAGCAGCTCTAGAAAATATCTTGCTTAAACCATTCTAACACAAGTATGGCTATAATATGTATGCAGCTCTTGAAAAAAATAAGAGACCGCTTAAAAATGATATGTTTATTTGATTTTTCCAAATTGATAAACTCTCAAATAAAATTCAGAGGAAGATCATTGACCACAATGACCACAACCATCAAATCAAGCTGAACTGCTTGAATTTTTGCTCCAGGAGTGGCATAAACTTATCCAAAATCAGTGTGTAGGACTGGTGGAGGAGAACATGCCAAGATGCATGAAAACTGTGATTAAAAACCAGAGTTTTCCACCAAATATTGATTTCTGAACTCTTAAACTTTTTAAACATGAACTTGTTTTTTTTTTTTTGTTACTTCAGCAATTTCTCATTTTCTGGAATAAATGCTCTAAATTACAATATTTTTATTTGGATTTTGGGAGAAATGTTTTCGTAGTTTAAAGAATAAAACAACAATGTTCATTTTTATTCAAACATCTACCTATAAATAGAAAAACCAGAGAAACTGATTCAGAAATTGTAGTGGTCTCTTTTTTTCCCAGAGCTGTAAAGATAGATATCACAGACAAAAACAGCACCAGCGACAGTAGTATTAAGTTTAGTTAATTAATGCAAACATATTTAATTAATGCCAAAGAATGAATGGTGCACTCATCCACGCACATACGCCCACACGCATCTACTAATTTCTACTCATTATTGGGCTATTAATTTGCACTAAAAATAAGGTCAAAATCACTGTTTTTTTTTTTTTTTTTAGGGGAAGTAACATTGTGCATAAAAAGATATCATATACAATACTTATATTGCTAAGCAGTTAAAAAAATAAAAAAAAATTAAACAAAACACATATGAATATGATGCAAATATACATCTTCAACCTGCTAATGGGGCTTACTTTTAGATAATTGAGTTCATGGGTTCATGTCTACTACTCGAAAGTCTTAAAAACACTATATGTGACTTTCTCCTCTTCAGGTAAGTCTATTCCCATCACTTGTTCCACTTTTAAAACTGATTAATCATCTTTAAACCGTCAATATAGCGGGTGGTTAGATTAGTCGATTACCAGTTTAATCCACAGTGACAGGCCTGATATTGGGATCATTAGCTCAGCCTTTAAAAAGTGCACGCTTAAAACCCGCTGCAGCTCTCCAGACTCAGAGTTCAGCTCTTGTGAGATCAGTGTGAACACGGCTCAGTTTAAAGCTCTTTCCCTGCAGAGCAGAGCTGAAGTGGAAGTTTGCGGAGGGACTGGAGGGGCGCGTAAGCTCCCGCCCATCACTTTTTATTCCCCTTCTCCTTCTCTCACCCCTGCTTTCAGAGGAAGATGTGTGGCACAAATGCAGCGTGACAGTAATACGAGGTCACATGACCATCTGCTCAATCCCATTTGCATGAGTCTGCGTTCCCAGCTGTTTGCCCTGTTCTGTGCCATGCTCCAAGTCTGCTTGGGCGAGAGGAAGAGGAATCGAATCAAATGACATGTAACAAATCTTGATTTCTCCCCAATAGTTCCACTTGGAAACGTGTCAGTGTCTGAGCGGAGCTCTGTGGCAGCCGCAGACGGTCCATTCAGACACAGTAAGGTCACTCGGGCCATTAGAGCTATAAAGGACGGGAGCAATTAGCCTGGTCATGGATTACAGTTTAGCAGAGCTCTGAAATGAAACCGAGCCAACAGTCCATAACAGCGCCTCAACAAAGAGAACCAGCGGGCCGGGGCTGTACATCTGAATTACGGGAAATAGAATACGGCCATTGAATATAACAATTCAGATTAAGTGCAGTTCTAAAATGCAGCCGTGATAAAAGTTTGCTGAGGATGATAAAATTAAACTGGATATTTAGTCAGACTTTATAGTCCATTCACAGAAATGTACAGTAAAGGTCTAGCAGGGATCCAAAACATCAGGCAAGGCACGACTTCTTGAAGTCAGGAAACCAAAAGTCATGGGATAGCAGCTTGGGAACATGTACACCTGTATACCTTGGGAGGTGTTATCTTGTGAATGAGGTTGAACACTGACCAGCATGTCCATGCCCAGCAGACAAGGCGAACTATAAGGTGGATTACAAGGTGCGCTATCAATTAATGTCTATTTTCAGTTTTATTTTCATACATAAGGCACACTGGATTATAGGCGCATTAAGCGACACTAAAAATGATACCTACATCGAAGTGAGAAAGAGTGTCGCCATATTTCCCTTCTAATGGGAAAGCTGGGGGAAGCAGCTAATTAAACAAAACCGTAAATCTTTAAAATAAAAAAATAAAAAAATTAAAGTTAAATGAGCGCTGGATGTTAATCTACACAAATTGTTCTCCTGAAAACTGTTTATTTGGGTGATTAAAGCGCTTCCGTTTATTTACAGTAAGCTTAGATTTTCAATATTTTGTCTAAGGGTGTTTTTCAGTGAAGTTTCTCCAGCACTAAGGCTGGGTGCAGCAGCATTAGCATTGGCCGCTAACCGCAGCGCTAACTGCTAACTGTTAATGCCACCCGATAGCGCTAGACTGAGGAACACTGAATGTTACATAAAGCCAGAGCAACATTAGCAAGCGATTCGTCCTGTGTAGCTTGTTTTAACACAACAAACACGAACATCTGAACAGCGAAAGACCCAGTGCTTCGGTTAATGCTAATGCTGCTGCACCAAGCCTTAGTGCTGGAGAAACTTCACTAAAACTCCTGTATATTGCTGCACTTCAGCGGAGTGGATTTACTGCTCCTTAATACATTACTAGTTGAATGTATACATAAGGGGCACCGGATTATAAGGTGCACTATCGATTTTGGGGAAAATTAAAGGATTTTACAGTCCAAAATATACGGTATGTAAATGATCAGAGTTTAAGTGAAGCCTGATAGTGGAAGGTGTGTGGTCATTTACAGTCATTTACCTCCATCCACAGTGTTGTGTGCGTGTTTACCAGGAAAACATCAATGAAGGTATTACCACTCATAGTGGACAGTGCAGTGGGTGATCACAATCATGACTGGCGGTATCTGATTTATTCTGAATTTTCTGTGTGTACAGACTAGCAACTCTCCATCAAAAATTCCTACATCCACAATCAAACCAGGAGATCACACATGCATATCCAACAGTTCAGTGCACAAAACAAACCATGGGAAACAATAAATGTTCCTGTCAAACTACACTTGGCATGTTAACATGTTAACAGCCAAAAGTTCTAGTCAGAAATTCTTACGCAAGAATGATTTCTTGCAGTCACAACATAAACTAAAGTATTATCATATGTAAAAAGCTCAGTGAGGCAGCACAGTGCTTCTAGTTATATTTGTTTACCCATGTGCCAGTTCACCAGAGTGGCATTCTAGCAGAAAGAACTGAACACAAAGAGGGTATTATCTCCCTGGAACATCTAAAAAGCAATGAACTGAATCCGTTCGGGTTCAGATTCGTGCAATAGCACATTTCATATCAAAAGAAAACTCAGTGGGAAAACATTTCCACATCTTAGAATTGCACATTGCACAGTTGCACAGTGATAGCAGTGTTTTACATGTTGCAGTGTCAGTAGATGAGTCTCCCACACATTTCTAAATATACATGATTCAATTTTAAAACAAACAGTGAAACTTTAATGGTACTTACCCTGCACTTTCTTCACTGACAGTTTTATAAATTGATTAGATGAATAGAACTTAGAAATAAACTGTATTAATGAGTGCTGAGGAGCATGGACAATGCAACATCTCTCAAAAGTGAAGCCACCACAGGTCTACTTCTTCCGCTGACTGGTTACAATATCACAAAACAGCCCATTTTCCTCTCGCTTTTCGCCTCTATCCTGAGAAACCAAATGGTGGAATTACACTTGATTGGCTGCCTTGGCTAGAATAGACCATCTGCATTACATGGAGTAGCTGTAGTTGTAGCTGATTGTTGAGATAGACCATACTATAAACCATACTATAAACCATACTATAATTGACTATGTGGTGTTTTTGTTCTGCTGGTCACATTAACAGACACTCTGTTCAAAGTTCGTTTTTTTTTTTTTTTTTTGGCACGAATTGTTATAGCGTAAAAAGACCAATGTGGTCTAATTAATTGTTAGCTTGCCAGTAAACATTGTAGCTAGACATGCTGGAATTGGCAATATATGTATTTGGCCTCAACTAGAGCTCTTGTCAAAAATAAGCTGTTTAAAACATTGATTTTTCATCTTTTAATTCTGTTTGTTGTGCTGATGATTAAACGTGTTATATTTGACTGCAGTAGCTTCAGTTCATTTCAGTGATAAAGAAAACAAAAGAGCTGCACTTTTTAAATGGTAAAATATCTACTTTGCTTCTGGCCTTTTCAGCTGAGCTGGAAACTCAATAAAAGCAGTCTGAGATGCTTGGTATGGTAGAAAGTTCTGGGTCTAACAAGCAAGTACTTAATAGACTTGGAACGTTTTCACACCAGCACTATTTGGTTTGGTTAAAAAAGACTCTGGTTCGCTTGAGCAGATTTAAAACAGTAAGCTAACTTAAGTGTGGATTAAACAACCGGGCTGAGACCAGCTAGAGGTAGTCTCGGTCTAGTCCCAAACTTTGGAGCGGTTCTCTTGTGGTGAGAATGTAATCTGGTCTTGATCCAACCCAGCTATTAAATATACTCCTTTTATTTGAGCTTAACTGCTGATACTGCGCAGTTTTATCTGATATATTAAACAGATAATGCTAATTACTACAGCTATGAACAAACGCTGTCTCTGTTGCTCCATGCTGTTTACACACGTCGTGTGTGCTGCATTCACTACTCACAGATGCTCTGCACGTTCCATTGAAAACACTGTGTTTGAAAGTCCAGCGTCACATTTTCAGTGTTCTGTGTTAAAGCAGCTTCACACTGCGCAGATATACGCACTGGAACACAGAATTATCTCACTATCTTTACTTTCTTGCTGACGAGACAATGTGCTCACATGGTTTATTGGTGCTGATTTTGGTGTTTAGATTTACGCCTGTGTGAAACCAAACAGAACCAAACCAAACAGAGGGAGAAACCACTCTAAGTAAACAAACTCATCAACTGATCCAGACCATAGAAACCTACTACAGGTGTGAAAACACCCTAAATTTATACAGAAAAGAAGGGAATGGAACTACACCACCCATGTTTTTTTCTATAGGTAATGCTGTGTATTTCATAAAAATTACTAAAATAACTAAGTAATTTGGGCTGAGCACTGCATCGTTTTTAAACCGAACCACACCGTGTGAACAAAACGTAGTAACAATTTCAATTTCATGTGCTATGAAAGCTAAAATGCTAATTCTTGGCACTGTTCAGCCTTCAGCTCCACCAAATAGCTACTCGCAGCAGAGACATCGGCACAAGTTAAGCGGGGAAGTCATTATTATTGTGTAATCGCATCTTTAGGGAGAGCAAGAAATGTTCCCAAAATTTCCCCAAATCCTCTTACAGGCCCCCGTCCCATAACAGCTGGGCTGAGGTCTGCTTTCTCTCCATTAGACGAAAGAAGCAAGTTAATCCTTGTTAAATTACAACAAATCTGCCCACACAGTTGATGTTCTCACCAGTAGACCATAAAGAGCTCCCTCTGCAGAGGCACAATCTCCGTCCCTCTGCAATAAACAGTGTTTGTTTCCTCATCCTTATCACACGAGCTGGTGCTATCTGACTGAACAGTCTCCTCTGATTCCTCCCTCATCAGACATACCTTCTCTACTGCTCTGCAAAGTGTAATTTCCTGCCAGAATATCTGATCTATCGGAGAGAGCGAGATCAGAATCTGCAGTTTGTCAACTTTCAGAGAGTCTCTGTTAGAAAGCGTGTCTGCTTATGACATAAAACACTCTGTGTTTAGATTAGTTATTGTGTTCTTAGGAGAACGGCTCATGTTCAATTTCCTTTTCATATAGCTGCACAACAGAAAAGCACTTTAGCCTCAATGTATATAATGTTGTAACACAGGCTGATTTAATAGTACCGGCATTGTTGTAATAAAACAATAATCAACAAGAACAAGCATTGTGTGCCATGACTTTTGCCCCATTTCCCATGGAAACTGAAGAACAGTGCACTGATAAATATATATATATATATGGGATATGTGTGTATGGGGCCTCTTGTGCTATAAGTGGATATGATTTGTGCCAATCATTACCACACACTGCACTGCACTGTCCACTGTAGGTGGTAATGGCTCCTGTGGTGTATTCCCGGTACAACTCTGATAAACTCACACGATATCACCTCACAACTTAACATGTATGGGCAATTCTAAGACATCCACTGATCAATTAACATACGGCTGCCATATGACTTCTGACATGGTACGTAATGATGAAACAGATACAGTTTTCTATATTAAAAGCATTAAACAAAAAATCATTAAAAAGTTACATTGTTTTAGTAATTTAGTTAAAAATGTGAAACTCATATTTTATATAAATGTATTACAGTGTGATCCATTTTAAGCGTTTATTTCTTTTATTGCTGATGATTATGACTTACAGCCAGTGAATTTAGAAAATTAGAATACTATATAAGACCAATTAGTACTTCTGCTTTTGTTGTAGTAACTGTTTCTACAGTCCACTACATTTTTAGTGTCCTGTTGTGAGGATTTCATTGCATTCAGCAACAAGTGTGTTAAATATATATATATATTTTTTGAAGCCATTCGTCTTCAACTATCAAACTCATCCCAAAGGTATTGAAAGCTTTCCATTACAGAGAACACAGTTGTCATGCACCCGCAGTTCAATAGTTTATAACATTAATATTTTAGACAGTTTAATGCTGTGTGGGTCTTATTTACTTCAAATTGCTCTGATACAAAAGTTTAGTAATAACACACTGTTCTACTTTGCAGCTGATTACTTCTCATTTAAAGTATTTGACGCTTGCATTGCTCAAAAATAACAGGTACACCCTTTTCAGATTTTAAAGACCTGTGAAAGGTGCAATTTTCCTGTTGGAAACCCAGTGTTTAATACTGCCGTTATGCTTATCATGGAACAACTAGCAATCAGTGGAAGAGTGCAGGACTTATGAACATGAGAAAAGATCACTCTGATGCATTTCCCTTGGTTCCGAGAAGTACAATGTCGCAATAAGCATCAATTTCACACTAAATAACAGGCTGCCATTCATTCCCATACAGAGTTTCTACTGTTCCGTCTAGGCCTCAACATTAACGTGTCTGTCAATGTCCAATAAAGACCACTTAACTGCTTGACAAAACTGACATATGAGCTGAATTAGGAATTAAAGTGGAGAAGTCACACTGGCGAATAGACTTGCTGACATTTTAACTTTTTAAATGACCATTTACAAAACAAACAAGATCATTATGCATTAAAACACAAGCGATATTGAGCGGATTGTTCCAGAACCTATAAAGTTTTAAACCAAGATCTCGTTCAGTATTGAGGATGTTGGCACTGTATGTTGGCACTGTAGTAGTAGATTAGTATATTAGCCACCCCAAATCCACCATAAGTAACTGAGTGTTTTTACATGATTATATGCATCCATTAATGTACTTTTTCTCTTAATCGCTGACATCTCATCTTCACTAATAGTCAGTCAATAATACGTGTACATATCAAGTCAGGCGACTTCTGTCCACACACTGTGTTCATTCAGTCTGTAACTGAACTCTGAATGTTAAAAGATATGGACCGAATGAAGCTGTCAAATTGGAAATCAGGGGGGCAATGTGTAGCAAATAGTTCAAATTAATTACAACCACTGTCATATGGACACCACAATCTTTTGGTTTACACCATAATTTATACTATTTGCACCACTGCCCCTTTCTGTTTTTAAAAGAAAGTACATTATTACCTCATTATTACACTGTCACCATGTTTGTTGTTGTCAGAAAGATTGGTCTACTGAACTGCCCCTTAATAGACAGATTGTTTAAAATCCATCCAAACGCATATAATAATGTGGGCACATAAAATGAGCGTTTAACATTGTTTAAGAGGTTATATAGTTAGCACACATGCTCAAACACATGCCCCATCTTTGTGAGAGCAGTGGCAGTTAAAGGCCTTGCTCAAAGTCCCTACAGTGGCAAGAGTGGCACCTTGTTGATCTAGGGTATTGAACCCAAAACCCACAAAATCATCAAAAACCCAGTGCTATAACCACTGAGTGAGAAGGTTTTCATATATCCCAGCTACAAAATTTGGGTCAGACCACTCATGGAGCAGAAAGAGTTATGGGTCTTGTCCAAAGACCCAACAGTGGCAGCTTGTTGAACTAGGATATCAAACCCATCAAAAACCAACAAGATCATCAAAAACCCAGTGCTCTAACCACTGAGTAACAAGGTTTTCACAAATCCCAGATCACTCATGGAGCAGAGAGAGTTGGACAAGGTCTTGACCAAGGACCCAACAGTGGTAGCTCAGAAGACCTGGGTATGGAAGCCACAACCTTATTAAAAATTATACAGTATCTAATATCTTATATTTTCTCTCAACCACTCTTAACTTAATTGTACCGGCTTGGCTCGATTTTGGCTAAGTAGTCTGCTCTAGTCAGTACTGGGGTTAGTTTTTAGCTGTATTCCTAATGCATCCCTGTTTTGGTTTCACTAATTTTGTGTCACGGAAGGCTTTAAGATTTTTATTCACAAATTCACCAATTACACTACTAACAAAATAGCTCTGCCTATGGATGTCTGAAAGTGTATAGCGGATGCCCTTTACTTCTATGATATGTAAATAGCCTTGCTTTAACATCCTGTAGCTCACATAAAATACTAATAAGCCGACCCCACCCCCTCCTCCTACAGTAGAAGAGTGAATCACAAAGAGAAATAAACTGCCTGGAGTGTTAAGATGGGATTTGATTCACGAGTAACACCAGTGCTATTTGGGCTTGTATTATAGCTATTATAAAACAAGACTCCAATCCACCTTAGTGACAGATACCTTATGAGGCAGCGGGCTACCATTGCATTGCGATTTACGACTGGACAGAAGTGCATGCATGAGGCAAGGACCAACAGCCAGACTTCCTTTTAATTGATTTCCCCAGCTGTAGTGTCAGGCCGCGGGGAGCAGATCCACAGGCATGCATTGTACCAAAGTCACGAACAACAGACTGGATACCTATTTAGAGCAAAGAAAGACAACAGCCAGAGCAGAGCAGAGCAGAGCATAGAAGAGCTTCACATCATACAATGAAACACTCACTATAATCACAGTCTATTTTAGTACTATACCATTCTAAGCAATTATAAAACCAGTGACAAGACACACTGCTTATTATGTACAGTTACAGGTCTGATCTATAGTTTTAAATGGAGGGAATGGGGGTTGGGCCACACATGCATGAGTGACATTCAAGAGATGACTTTCTAAAAATAAGGTAGTCCATCAGTTATTTTTTCTTCTTCTATTCGTTAAATGCTGATTCGATTAATGTTGTTTCGATAAGCTTCTGCAACATTACAAGGTTTATTTTAATCCAGTGCTGCATTAATGTTTCACCAAGATCTTGCAGCAGCATTGATGATGGTAGAGTCTAACCGCTACACAAAGTCTTCTCCAGCACATCCCAAAGATTCTCAATGAGGTTAAGGTCTGGACTATGTGGTGAACTCTCTCAATCCATGTGTGAAAATGATGATCTCATGCTCCCTGAATCACTCTTTCACAATTCCAGCTCCATGAATTCTGGCATTGTCGTCTTGGAATATGGCCGTGTTTATCAGGGAAGAAAAAAATTTATCCATTGATGGAATAACCTGGTCTATATTCAGTATATTCAGGTAGGCAGCTGACCTCATTCTTTCAGCACATACTGTTGCTGAACCTAGACCTGCAGACCAACTGCAGCAAAAAAAGATTATATAGACTGCTGGACTGCTGGGTTAACATAGCTAGCTACTTTATGATCAGTGTCCACAGCAGTACCTACTTCAGACCACATACTGGTAACTTTAAACACGGCCATAAACCATCATTTAATAGGTAATGGCTTGATATTCTATTACACAAGCAAAGGAAAAAACAGTGAAGAGAACTTGTGTTTCTAAAGGATCAGCTTGAAGAACCAAACCACAACCACACATGTAGCTCCAAATGACTATCCGACAATTCCAAGTAAATCTAAGGGTCATTTTATAAACTAAGAATGCAATCTACCTTGACATCATTTTAGTATAATGATAAATTCAATTAACAATTAATCTGCCATCTGTTTTTTGGGTGAACACTATGTTACCACTCAAAATATCCATCATGCAGACTATTTTCACCCATTATGAACAGGTAATGTATGTGAGTAAACACAGAGGATATAAATAAACCTTCAAATAGGCTTTCGTAACCCACTGCCAGACAAAAAGCTTGCAAACACTCTGAAGAAGACGAAGATTATTTTAGAAAATGCTATTAGAGGCCTAATTTGGGAGCATCCTTCATTATACATCAGCCGAGCCTCATCTGAAAGAGAGTTTTTCAAGTTTAAAGAGCAGAAAAAAGCGCAATGACCTCATTCAGAGAGGATTACTCAGTCTGAAGTTAAAAGCAATGGACAAACGTCTGCCTCGGGCCCTGCAGGCTGTTGTGACAAAAGGAAGGAACAGTGACAGTTGGCATCAAGTCTCTTTTCCACCATTTCTTTTTTTCTTCTCAGTTGCTGCGATGAGGCACAGATTAAAATAATTAACACTGACAAATATCCTGTAAAAATAGGAGTCTGCACGGACGCCCTAACGTGGTGTAATTAGGTTGTGCACTCTTAATGCTGCCCTGGTGTGGTCCACTCCACACATTAGCACTTCATCAAGAGCTCTGGGCAGGACCTGTCTTATTCAATGACTGTCTAACAAAACAAAGTAAAACTTCCCCAAAACAGAAGGGGCTAAAGGTCAATTAACGCTTCTGCGTTGAACGTAACTTCATGCCGCGCGATGAAGTTACAGATAAGTTGCCCAAAGAACTAAACCCAAAGTGCACTCATTGCTTCAGAGAGATCCCACCCCTAAAAAGACTACACCCCTAATTGTCCAAATTGAGCACTGCTTGTCATTTTCCCACCAAAATGTCGGGTGTGCATAGGGAGCAGGTGTGTTCAATTTTGTCAGAATCAGAATCGAATTAAAAAAATAATAAAATCACAGAATACCCAACCACACCAAGAGTCAAGCAGAGTAGTCATTAAGACAACAGCTTTCGTGAAGTTTAAAGTGACATCCAGGCAGATTTCATTTGTCTTGTCTTTTGAAGATCTATCCCCTACCTGTCTGATACAATCAGATGCAAACTGCCTCTTTTTTCCTCCAGGCTGCAGCCTCAAGGTGATCAGAATTCTTCTGTCAATCTCCAGGAGAAGCTCATTACATAAAGGGAAAAAGGGAAACTGGAAGAGAAGCTAAAGGACGTTAATGAAGGCCAGTTGGTCACAAAACAAGGCCCTCAGAGCCCCACCATCAATTCCACTTCTAACGATCTGAGACCCTGAGCAGGATACAGGTGCTCACTAATGCAGACACATACAGAGATGTGAGGGGATCAGCGCTGAACACTGTTCCTCTGGACTACATCTGTCTGCCAGCTGGGCTAAAGTGGCATTCCCTCGCTCTCTTGCTCCCTCTCTCTCTCTCTCTCTCCTCTTTAATATTCAGCCTAATATTCAGATAGTTCTCTGGAAAGCTGAGAGAAGAGTAAATCCTTTTCCCAATCTGCCTGCCGCTCTGCTGTGAGCTAATGAGAGGCTGGCTTTCTGCCTGCACATGACAAATCTTCAAACACCTTTGTGAGTTTGCCCGAGGGGCCCTTTAAACCGAACGTTCTCCAGAGGACCGGAGTTGCCCAACACGTCGCCTGGAATCGCACAGTGTGTCCTGCACCAGAAATGTCACCCTTGCAACATCAAAGAGAGTCCAGATTTACCTTCCTACACACTTGTCAAACACTGAGGACTAGTGTATGGATACAGCAACATGAACCACCACGAGACCATTACTTTGAGATCTTCAATATCTTCGAGATTTTCAAGATCTTTAAAACTTGGAGATAATCTTTTCTTGGAAATGTATCATGGAAGTCTCTAAACAGCTGGGATAAACACTCCTGTTAATCAAAGCTGTATCACATTGCATATTGCAGCTCATTTTCATATGACTCAACCTCAAATCACACATCAGATCAGCCAAGTCAGATGATTATTTAGTAAATCTGATGCACGACCGTCTGGGACGCAAACACCAGAAGAGCGTTCCCAATTTAGTTCGATGCTGGGTCAACAAAAAACAACCTAAACAGGATAATTAGGCCACTGCAGAAACAAACTCGGCTTGCTCGGAAACGAGGGCTGGATGAAAGGCATGCAATTAGCGCAGTACTCCCAAATTTCAAATGCTATTAATATGTTGATGATTTGCTTACAACAGTGTTGCGGGCCACACGCAGACACCAGTGGACGAGACTTACTACTCGTTGGAAAGCTCACTGGCGTAAGTCCTGGTGTTCGCCCGCGACCAGGGCTGCTGGTTAAACAAGCTGAATCCGATCCATTAACATGACAACCGAAGTCGCCCCTGTCGACCTTACTATTAATTATCTGGTCTTACAAGAAGATTAGGACAAGAAGAAGAGCGAAAAAAAAGAAACAAGCAAGGGAAAATAACACTGCGAAGCCTGACTGTGGCTCCCCACTTTAATCAGCAGCTAAGAGTAAACAGAGGGAGAAGACTAATGCGGCAGGAGCTTGCCAAGCGTCACTCCGCCACTGACTGAGCTTGGCTAGTCTTCCCCCCATCCATCACCATCACCATCGGCAGGCCCTGCTGGAGGCCACGGCCGTGCAGCAGCTAGAAGGGAAGGGAAGGGAAGGAAAGTGGGAGGGTGGGTGGGCAGCTTCGGCGGACACCCGACCGCTTGCGAACTCACACACTCTGCTTCGTGCCGTCTGTTCAGAAGGTCGGTCCCCGTTTACAGTAGAAGGAGGGATATCTTCAGCCACTTTGCTTCCTAGTCTTTTTAACGTTTTTAAAATTTAAGTTAAAATTAAATCCTCTAAAAGTGGGCCAAAGCAAACATTTGCTCAGAACAGAAGTGAAGGGACTGACGCCAAACTGTCACTGTCTTGGCAGTCCAAGCTTAATGCAGGGCATTGTGTTCCCGCCCACACTTTATAAACGTAAAGAAACGAATGCATTCGCCTGAAGGTCATGAGTTTTCACCATTACGCAAACGGCAGCTACGTTTCAAGGAAACAAAAGTAGGACTCCTTTCCCTTCTTTATCTTTTTCCTCTCTAAAGAAAATGACCAAAAAATAGGCCAACGCTAAGCTCTCCGACAAGAGGAAACGATCTCCCTGTAAGAGTTCAGTGAGCACAGCTTTCCAAATAAAATAAAATAAATAAATAATTGAACGAATGCGGGGGAAAAAAGAAAAAAAGCTAAACACCTCAGAGAAATCAAAGCAGTTTTGAAAAGGACTTTTGGGAACCTTGTACTTACCTTGTAATGCACCAAGCAGCTTATCTATTTGAGGAAAGGTGTTCAGGTTTACAAGAGAGAAAAGAAGGTTGTGTATCTCAAAAAACGAGCACAAGAGAGAGAGAGAAAAAAAAGAAAGAGAAAAAGAGAGAGAGAGAGAGAGAGAGAGAGAGAGAGAGAGAGAGAGAGAAAAAACACATTCACGCTTATCATACTGACGGGGGAAACTCAGAAAGCTTAAGTTCTCTGAGGTAATGAAGGGAAAATACACTGTATTGCTTATTTATAGCAAAAATGTGAAGCTCATACGCGGTCATGTACTATAGTTAGCGTTAATTGCTTATCCCTGCAGCTCAGATTACCTTGAACTGATTTAAGCATTTCAAGCTACAAGCACTTCAGCTTCATATCTGCTAAAATAAGAATTAAATAAAATTCATCAGCCATGAATTTAAATAAAAAGAAAAATACAGTATGTGCGATTCACATGATTCACAATCAAACGCCACACACACACACACCAGAGACCTCAACAGTAACAATCATAATCATAACAGCTTTATTAAAATGGCATAACCTTAATTCCACCCCGAAGCTGTACCATTTCTACTGCTTTAATTATGCATTTTCTCATTACAAAGGCAGCATGGTTTATGTATGCTAATAGTCCATTCTAAAGTACCTAATTACTGTTGTCCATTACTGACCAACTGTTCCCTCACCAAGATGAAAGGGAGAGAAGGCGTTTTAATGATCTGGAGACTGCACCGGTGAGTGCCTCTAAAACATAATCAGTTCAGAGTGAATATCACTCCGTATTTCTAATGTAAGCTTTGATCTGTTTAGGCTTCGGATGCCGATGTCCCATTGAAACTGTGCAGCGGCACTCCAGGAACACTGCTTCAATATTTTATCTGCTGAGACTAAGGGACTTAGTGCACTTCCAGCTAGATCACTCTAAAAACATTCAGCACACCTAGACTACACTGAAACCTTTAACACTAAGAAATCGACTAATTATAAAGCATGTGTTGGATGATTCTGTTGGTAGACCTGTTGAACATTTGGTCAACACGTGTTTACACCTCACAGCAAAGTTGTATTATTGTCTTGTATTTTTAGTTTAGATGAATAACTAACTCAAATTACTGTTTTAGTGCAATTTTTTAGGTTGGGTAATTGAGATAATTGATTCCTTTTTTAATAGGAATGTCAATGTTAATGCGTTGAAAATGAATTTTTCACGTGACTAAGCTTGTAGAGTTTGGTTCAGTTTGGTTCAGTTTGAGTTCAGAAGGTTGCTGAAATATCACAACTGTGATTGACACCACTAATATAAATTATTACTTTCATTTTGATATTCATTTTTAAATTGCTTAAAAAGTCATATGAAGAAGAAATATGATCAATCACAATTAGTCAAAGATTTACTGATTAATCTTAATTTTTTTTTTGATCAATTGACTAGGGCTCGATTCAATATTTTAAATCCGGTATTGATACCCATAGTGGTGTTGTATTGACAGTTAAATGATCATTATAAACATGCTCACTGCGTTTCTTAATGCTCACCACTTTGGTAGTTTTTACCTCACTGTTTTTCATGCAAATAATCAAAAACAGGCACCAAATCTTTTTAGACCTTTTGGTCCTCGGTAATGCAGAAACATTCTGATTGGTGTCTTTTTGGTATCGAATTTCGATAACCAGACTTACCATTGACATTACTTATTTTTAAATGCAGAAGCTGCCATAGGAAGGGTCAAGTTTTGTCAGAATCCTTTAAAGAAAATTTTTGTAAAGAAAAAAATGTTTGTTTCTTTGCAATTTCCTGAAATATTAACTGAAATATAAGGAGGTTATTGCACAGCCCCAGTGTGAATTTCTAGAAAGTTCTCTTCTGAACAGTAGAACTGCCTGTGCCAACACAAACCAGCTCAAAAGCACATTTCAGCTGGAATGCCTCCACATGCTAATTGTACATTAAAGCATGATTGATGTGTGTTTTACTGCTTGTAATATTTCTTTCCACCGTTTCTATAGAAAAAAAGGAATGAAAAATTAAAGCCATGTTTGATTGTACAGAATCGCCCCACCCAGGTAGTAAATCAGGCCCAGAATAAATGAAAACAAATTGCCTGGAAATAAGAACTATGTCCTCGCGCAGAGCCCAACTGTGGGCTTCTCAACGCTTTTCCTCGAGTGATGTTTTCATCAGCACCCTCATTCCTCCAGTCTGACAAGCCCGCCGGCCTCCGGGGTGACATCAGCCCCAGACATCTGTCAGTATGAGCCGCCGTTGTTTGTCTGGAAATGGTTTCTCTACAATTCAGTGATTCTGTGATAAATCACTGTGTTAAAATAAACAGACAAAACAACAACCTTATGGGACTGAATTGTTTAAGGATTAACTAAGCAGCAGTCTGTTGAAGCAGTCTCACAGCGCACTGAAAACGAGATGATTCTGTTTAGATAAGGACTCTTCTCAAACTCGCCTATTTTAACAATAATACTAATAATATATCAGCTACTGCCACTTTTTTTTTTTTCAAAACTTTACTAGTGCAGCATCACTAGGCAGCCAACATGTTCAGAGGAAAGTGGTGGATCCCACACCCTTAAACATTAGCCAACAGATGACTGTGCCGGCCAGCATCACAGAGTGATAGAGAGAGAGAGAAAGTGCCATCTATCCACCCAGAGAGAAAACATGACAGACTGTGCTCTCTCAGACTCTGGCCACTGATGGCACAGCAGCAGCAATGACCCAGGATTCAAGCTTGTAATGCTAAGGTCATAGTAGTGTTAGCATCTTAGTCTGCTTAGACCCTTTAGAGCCCCTTATAAGGATATGTATAAGCCAGTAAGATTTCTGTCTTATGACACGATCGACTTCAGTGCGACAACCAAGGGCAAAAGATTAATTGATACAGGCTGAGTCAAGAAGACTTTGAAAGTGGGTTGAGTTTCACCTTCCTGCGCTCTTCTCAGATCAATAGTCATTTCTATTGTCATATTCCTGCACTTTTTCATGAGTCAGAAACAGTTGAGGGGGACACATTTCCGAAACTTTTCACTCGGGAAGACTCAGCACAAAGGGATATCTGGGTTACGGGACTAAAATAATGCTAAATGCATCCAAGACAGTGAGTCATCCTCTATGACGTCTCTTCAGAGCTGAAATTAGCACAGGCTAGTGGTCACATCAAAATAAACTTTATTCCAGAGGGGTAGGGAAATGCACTTAAAGCTGTAGGACCACACTCTGCAGCAGACACCCATGCAATCAGTAATTAGCCAGAGAAAAAGAGACAAAGAACAAAACATCTGGTCAAACATCTGCGCAGCTGCTTTATAGAGGTGATTGATGGACGTCGGAGTCGATCGCCTCTTCCAACTTTTAATCACAGAAGGTGCAACCCCGAGGGCCAAGGGCACGGAGCGTCTCATTGGGGAAGGTATTTCAGACTCAGCTCAGCAGACAAGATGAATGTGCCGAGGATGCTGAGGGGCTAGCGGCTCGGCTGGCCGGGCCGCTCTGTGGCGTTCCTGGAGCCCGGCCCAGACCCGTCTTAATGCTGCGCCGCTCCGCTGAACACGCTAACACTCCAGGAGAGGAGGAACAGATTTCGCTGAGCATATGGGAGCTTGACGGGATTCAAATAAGCAGGCCGTTGGCGGTGCCCTGCTTACCTGTGGAAAACAATTAATCCTCCCCTTTCCCTCTTTGTCACTGACAATAGCGTTGATCAAGGGGAAAGGGAGGGGCAGGGCAAACAAGAAAACAGAAAGAAAGAGGGGGTTTTGAAAAGGAGGATGGGATAAATATAAAAAGAAACCATAATCTGCTTCGGTTCACACACAGTTGCCTCCTTTGTGACCTTTTCTCAACCGTAGAATCTACCCATTTGCTGAATTACTGCTGAATGAATGAATGAATGCGTCAGACTGCCAAAGAATACTAAAAAGGCATAAAACCTACAGTGCACACAATAGCTGGACAAGGCCGGACCACAGGCTGAACTCAGCTTTCATAGGTTTACCTACAAAAGGAAAATTTCTGATTTTACCTCGTCTCTAAAGAAGAGCAAAGAAACAAAAGTCAATTTTATCAGTAGTATTTTTTTTGCATTCAGAAGATCACACGGAATAGAGAATGTCAAGGCTGTGTTACACATATAATATAATATAATATAATATAATATAAGATATAATAACGACTAACTAAATCTAAAGTATCTAACAATTCAAACAAACAAAAAAAAAAGTTTGCTCAACTTATCTGAAAACATTACCGAAGTATGTGCGGTAGAAAAAATGAAAACTACAATGGATTTTCTGTTACAGAAGTCAATAATGAGAAGGGAGACTGTCACTTTGTCAACACTAATTGGATCACCTGCGGTAAAATAGTGTGCATTGAAAAAGGAAAAAAAAAAAAGGCAAATGTTTGCGCACCAGTTTCTGGTGTAAGAACACAGCCACTAATTGGCTACAACTTTACAAAGGTTTGCTTTGTTTGTTTGTGTACAGTTTCGAACACTTTTGAGTGTTTATTCTGATGTTTTTCCACTGGCCATGTGACTTTATGCATGGCTATGAAACCTTCCACCTGAAATTCATGCAGGATAGCCCTCTATATTTCTCTACATCGCAGCTTGGATGCTCCAAGGCCTGCTGCAGGCCTGAGTCTACACTGTGACTTGTATGTATAAGGCCTGTAGTCAATGTAATTCTACATCAAAGCTTGGATGCTTTTGTGGATGTTTTCCACGGCTGACCTCTAGAGTTGTACTTCATCACAGCACATCCAAGGCCTGCTGCAAGTATAATGCCACAACAAGGTTTGGGTGTTTCCATAACCTGCTGCCAGAGTTATTCTACAACACAGTTTTATGTTCCAAGGCCAAGTGCAGGTGTAACTCTACATCAAGGCTTGGATGTTTTCAAGACTTGCCACCAGTGCAACTCCACTTCAAGGCTGGGATGTTTCCACTACCTGCTCTCATAGATACTTTACACTCTTTATACTCTACTTCAAGACTTGGATGTCCCAACTGTACACTGTGGCTTGTGAGCTACATTACAGCATTACCACTGGAGTGACTCTACATCTTGACTGGAAGGTTGCCTTGGTTGGTGATGTCTCTATACTAAAAGACCTCCCATTCCAGCTACTGGAGTGACTGCTCTGAGGCTTCTCAGAACATTAAGGAATTTTCCCTCACTTCGTAGGACACAATCTAGGCCTAATCTAGTGCATGTGGCTTTAGATCTTGGTCTGGGATGTTTTAAACCTGTCTGCTGTGAAATCTCCTGTTGGCCAAAGTGACTTTTCTGCTTGGCGAAAGAAAACTTTTTTGAATTATTACTATTATTATGTTTATTATTCGTTTCATTTCTGACAAGGCTCTTGAGAGTTGAGCGTGAAGAGCCCACTGCTTACAACAACCGATCGCAACGTCAAAATGGCCATGACAAGCTCCCCAAGCAAGCCCTGAAATATTGAGTCATAAAGCTGTGTGCCACTATAAACCTGTACCCATCTGCTGATTTGTGGATCCAATTACTTTCCTTGTGTAATGGCGATGTTGAGTCTCATGATGTTCAGTCAGCTGTTGTTAGCATCTGTCCCAAGGTGCTCTCACCTCAGTAAAGAGAGTTGCAAAGGTAACTCTCTGGCCTCAACAAAATGTACATCAACTAACTACATGCCACAAAAAAGTTCTGCAATCTGACACTGAACTAAACCGAACCGAACAACCGCAAATGAAAGAGGTGCACCAAAAACTTACCATCACCCCTCTTTCCACTTTTATCACGGGCGAAGATGTTCACACCTGTGGGTGACTCAGTTCAGTGGCTCTCAGTGATGTAACCCGGATGTAAGCTAGATCCCCCCTGTCAACACTGGCAGGCGGGCACAGGGGCAGCGGGGGACCGGCTGACAAGGCGCTGACAGGCGGATTAGCTTTAAGGCCCATTGGAGTGGAGATCTCTCTCAGAGCAGGACCTCCATGCCAGAGAAAACCAATCACAGCAGCAGCAGCACCACACCTGGCGCAAACCTTCAGAAAGACCCAGCTCTGGCACTTTGCTGCCGCAGAGACGCTGCCTGGAATAACCACATCCCGCAGGGACGAGAGTTTTCGATCTCTGGCACACTTCGATCTCGACGACCGAGCTTCCGCTAGACGGATAGGTCTTACTGTTTGAGACACATGCTGGCTTTTCAGCACAGCATTAAGGGGTGCTGATAGCAGAGAGTGCTTTTCGCTGTATAACTGACAACTGAATTAATTGCACTTCATCACACAGCGACCCTGGTGGCAGGCATCAGTGTATTTAGAGAACAGCTTGAGCATATAAGGACATAATGACTATTAGACACACCAGAAAAGAGTTTGTAGGCGAATTGCCCTGTTTGTACCAGTGTTGTTCCTGAAAGGCCTGATCCCAGAGGAACCATCCCTGAGGCTAAAGTTTGGTTTAGCGTGAAGGATCTCATAGTACATTTACAGAGACTGAATGGGCTTCAGTTACTTTACTTTTCTTAACTCGTATTCACCAGCCAAGTCACAAGTATTTAAATTGACTGTGAGTGAAGTGTTACCACAGTCTGTGGTTTGGGAATGCCTACATTTGAGAGGTGTTAAGACTGAAGTTGAACATCAGACAGCATGAATTATCTGAGCGTGAGTAAGGATTGAAAGTGGGTGGCAGAAGCACAGAAGGCATTACCACTCACAGTGAATATGATACTGAATGGTAATGATTGTGACCGGCGGCATCTGGTTTAAATTGTCCATGTCAACAGACAAGCAGCTCTTGCAGAAATCACAACTTTCAATTCAGGAGGGCCCAAACACATATCCCACGTCAGTGCACCGTGGAAAAAGTCATGGGACATTACACTAGTCCTAGTCTCATTACTTCTAGCATGTTAGTTTATTTGCCCTTCTTTTAAAACTACTAACGAAACAGCCAAAAACTCTATTTGGGACAATGCTAAAGAAGTAAAACCTTTCAATGTATGATGTATTCATCAGAGCACTGGTCCTCAAACCAGTCCTCAGGGGCTCCCAGATGGTCCACATTTTAGCTGTATCCAAACGTACTGCACGTTAAGACTGGAGCAAAAATCTGGGTGTCCCTGAAGACCAATTTAGGAGCCGCTGCAAGATGTTTGGCTGCAAGATCTATGGAACGATATATGGAATTAAAACCTATTTCTTTGCTGTTGGTGGTCCTCCATTACTGTATCTGGTTGAACAAAACCAATAGTTCACACCGGGTCATGCTGTGATCCCCAGCTGACCTAAGTTACGAGCAAGGTGGTGATTTACTGCGCCATCATCTCAGTATGCATTCCTCTAGTAAAAATAGACACAGCAATAAAGTCTGTGTTAAAACGAGCGCTTAAATTGGTTTTCTCTTGATGCGCCACTTTTTACGGCCCTAAACCAACACAGACTGAGCTGGAAGAAACAAGAGACCTTAATAAAATGAGGTCTTGGCTATTTGACACTATTTAGAGTCTCAGTACCAGTAAAAGGTTTAACAGTCCTGTTTAAACTCCGCTTGTAGCGTCAGTCCTGTTGCCTTTGAAAGGCTGTAAACACGCAGGCACAATCCTTCCTTTGACATTCCCTGACCTCAAATCACACAGTGAGCTTGTTCATTCCTCTGCTAAATTACAGGCTGAATTTGTGCACTTCTCCAAAAGTGTTTTTAATTCTCAGGGGTAGGGGGAGATGTGTAGGGAGGGGGTGTGTGTTTATATAAAGAGAGCTGAAATGGAGAATTACAAGATCTATTTTTGTGTGGACGATATGCTCTCCCAGAAATAACTGGAATAAACGGTATTTTTGCCACTTTATGACCATGTTATGCCACTGATATGAATAGTAAAATGATTGTTTTAAAGAGCTTTGCACTTTATTTATTACAAATATTCAGACAATAGGAGTTAAATACATTCTTAATTGTATGATTGAGGTTTGATATGATTTTCACACTTGCCTTTTTTGTGACCTAGGAGCAATTTTTCCTAAAGTCTGGTCAATTATAAAGCAGTTTTCAAGCCTGGAATCGGTCCAGATTACTGCACTCGCTTCAAACGGTGAGCTATCTGCTCCCGTTGCTGTGTGTGGGGCTGTGTGATTGGTTCATTTTATAACATGCCTGCTTTGACTCATCACATTACTTCCTGTTCTTTCCATCTGTATACTCTACTAAATCTGAATGTTCACAGTAGGGGTTGGAATCAAAGTGAATCTTACAATACAAATTATTACGATATGTAGTCCATGACAACGATGATAACACGAAACTATGATCTTGTGATACTCAGTTTATTGCAAGACAATACTCTACAATATTTCACACCATCTGTGTTACTGAAAAGAATAAAATACTAATTAATAATAAACACCAGAAATCTGAGAAACAATGTTCTTCAGTGCAGGTTTACCCTATTCATTTGATTAGCGCCACCATGTGGAGTAATGAAGCAGCAACTTTAGTAAGCCAAACTCTTAGGGAGCTTCTAGTTTAGAGCTGTTTGAGACCTTTATATATGGTGCCACATATCGATGTGATACAATATACTATGATATATGTTATATCTCAATATCTACATATTACCCCAGCCCAACTGGGCTAAGAATCAGTCCTGGGTGTAGACTGATTCATTTATTCAGGACAATGGTAAACAAAATAAATAAATAAAAAAAGAAAGAAAGAAAAAAGCACCCTAGATTAGAGCTCACTGCAGTTCAGCTGAGAGGAATGACTACTGCATGCAGAACGCAGACAGCAGCATTGCTTAGCAAAGCTGAGACTAAGCTGGGACTTATGAGAACAAAGCAATTTCACCTCAGATTTACAACATTATGGGGAAAAACAGGAGGCTGCTGTAATCTCTCCTATTATCTCTGGCCAGCCCGTGGCCGCTTGCTTGCGTGTTCTCAGTGGCACTGGTGGATGCGGGTGCAGCAAGGAGATGTACTGTCCCGAGTCCCTAGGGCGATCCATCACGGTGTGCGCTGTGCTGCTTCCAATTGTTTTTCCTGGCGGAGTCGGGAAAGAGGGGAAAAAATGCCACAGCAACAGCAAAAAAAAAAATCAGGTTCACTTTGTCTCCTGTGATGCTTTTGTGCTGCAGCACTGATATACAATATTACTGCCACCCTCTCAACCCAGGCAGCTGCTTCTGTCCCACGACCAGGAGGAAGTGCTGAAGTCCAAATGTCACCAAAGCAAACCTAAAAAACCTAAAAAACTAAAACAATCCTCCACTGACTGGGATGAATGACTGCATTCATGTGGAGTCAGAATTACTGTAAATGCAAGTTCTTGTCTGGGAAGTTAGATGTAAAGTTGTAATTCAAAGTGGAAAACTTAATTAACCTTTTAACTAGTGTTGTGCGATATGACGATAAATATCGTGGGGGAGATAGAAAAAAGTCTATCGTGTTGCTTACCTTCTATCGTCTCTATCGTTTCTACAGTAATTTCATCAATTATTCATGCAAATATATAAAGTAGGTACGATGAAATGTATTGGCGTGGTCACTTTGCATAAACTCGGTTTATATAAGTGATAATAAAGTAATCTTCGCAAAAAAAAAGCTTCATAATGTGGTTTTGCGACATGCCACTGCTTTACGTTATTTGGCGGACACGCCGGTTTGCGACATGCTTTATATTAATAAACTCATGAGAGCTAAACAATAGAGACGCATTGGAAAAAAAATATAAAAAAATGATATTATTTTGTCATATTTTTCGAAGAATAACTGAAAACATACTTAAATGTGGTATATATACCGTTAGTTTGATATAAAAAAATCCATATCGTAATATATGATTTTTCCCATATCGCCCAGCACTACTTTTAACATGGTTTCAATGAAAACAGAATCATTTATGTTTTTTTTTAGGACTTTCAACCTTAAAGCGTTAATGCACACATTTAATTTAGAATCATTTATTTACACCAACTTCCGCTGTTAGAATCTTCTTGGTATATTTACTTATTTTCGCTCCTGCACCAGACAGCGCTGACCAATTAGAGGAGAGAATGTGCTCACATGGTTTATTGCTGCATTATTTTGTGCATTTAGGTTTATGCTTGTGTGAAAACAAACCCAACAGAGGGTAGATGGCACTCTTTCCCCACATCTTTCCAAAGGGTGATGTCGACCAGCACAAGGCTGTGTCTGTGAGCTGATGTATCAAAACTGAGTCGCTGCGCTTTCCTCTGAGAGCGCTGTGATGCTACTCGGCAATGCTGCATCAGCAGCAGTTGGAAAAGAGGCGGGGGCTGACTTGTGTCGGAGGAGGCGTGTGCTAGTCTTTACCCTCCTTTGTGTTGTGGCATAAAAAGTGATGGGGGACATACAGCTGAGTGGCAGCTAAAAGCGTGAGACAATTAGCCTAGAAAATAATTAAATAAACTATAAAATCATAAAATCACAATCAGCCATTTGGTAAATAAAACAGTAGCTAGAGTCTCCTGGCCCTGTACAGCTCAAACAGTCAGTTTGTGAAGAATAACTAAACAGAGTATACTGATACAGAAGCTATATGGAGGCTATATGTGTTACAGATTTCTGAAAGGTGAATATTATCTATCAGAATGTACAGACTGCCCTTTCTATGTATGTGTTATAACTAATTATTTTAAACCATTTATAAACCCTTTATAAAGGTAGTCTTATTTTAAAGTGGTACTATTTTTTCTCCATTTAGAAAATCACCAGAAAGGGTGTTCTAACTTCTGCATAAGAGTGTCGGTGATAAACATCACCTAATGTTGTGTTATCACGTGTAGATTTATTAGGTACTCTGGAGAAAAAAGTCCAGAGCACATCCTTATTAGTAAAAGAGCAGAGGTCTCTAGATAGTGGGACTAAATTAGACAACCTATTCGTATTCTGAGAGATGGAGGCCAGTGATAGAGAGCCCTCTGTAGCTGATGTAGCTTATTCTCTCCCTGCAAGTGAAGCAGTCCTAGTGGAGTGTCTTAATGTACAGCCACTGTCTCCTCTGGTGATCTGTCAGCTTGAGATACAGTAGCTACTGTACGCTAGAAACAAAAGCCCTGAACTGCTCCAAAGGAACTACTCCCACTACACACTATAACAAATATAGCACTGCTGGCACTGGCATATTGTCATGTGTCTGGAATAACGCACACTGCTGTGCCCTCTGTATGAAATAGAATGTGATTAATCTACATATATGTCTATATATCTGATTATAGCATGTATCATTGACCACAAGTCACACCTGGGGCATCTCAAAGAAGTATAAATGATAGTATTCCTCTACCTGCACTAGAAACACATGACAAGCAAAGCTCAAAACCTAGCCTTTCCTCCCCCAGCTTCAACTCAGGAGCCGTCAATGCCTCCCTCTCAGCCATTATGCTTGCTTGCTTTAGCTTGAGATAATGAGGCCTGGCCAGTTGGAAGGATTCAGCACTGAGACTAAGGGCTTCCTGTCTCTTTCTTCGCTTTCACTTCAGGGAGCATTACCATCCGAAGGGCCACAGTCACGGACACTTGAATCCAAAACGCATCACTCACCCACAGAGGCCAGCGGGCCTCCTTCAGCTGAAATCTTCCCTCATAAATGACTGGTCACTCAGGGGGTTTTATCACATATCTGCCCAGCCCTGGTTTAAACCAGGAGATCCCCTGAGTGGAGACTGAAAATAGGCTGAAAATACTAGAATTACTATTTTTGTAAAGCACCCACATAAACAAAAAAAAAAGCTATACATTATTAAACAAAAGAAAGGTGCGATAAATTTGAGAATTATTGCGTAAAAGAAATAAAGAGGTAACACTGTGAACAACACTGCTGTGTACCTGGATATAACCTGGATATATGATACTGTATGTATCATGATAGAGGTGCTGTAACTGAGTTAATAAGCTGGGATTTTCTATTCTAAATACTATGAAATAGTTGGCAAATGTTTAGTGTATGAGTCCCACAAGGTTCTATTATAGGGACTATAATGTGTTAAATCTGAGATAATTGCAGTTATTGGACTGTTTCCTCACTTCCACACACACATTCTATAGAACTATATAGCATTGTATATTTATATATTTAATCTTACTTAACATATTTTCGTGCTATACCATTTGTCAATATGTCTATAGTGTAAGTTATTGTGTGGATGGATGGATGGATGGATGGATACTTTATTGATCCCCAAGGGGAAATTTTACAATTGTGTTTTGTGTATATTGTAAAGTTATCTGTATATTCTATTTTATTTGTGATAATAATCTTGAATCTTGAATCTTAAATCTTGGTACAGGTGTAAAGAACTAACAGGTGGGTAAATGTACAGGGTTTAGAAGCTAAGCAACACAATATATTGCGATTTTCAATCTAAATTTCTGAAAAAATTCTCACAAACATTAAAAAGAAGATCTTTAAATTGTTACATCTAAATCTTTACATCCTAAAAATCAAAAACTTTACATCTAACCAATTAATAAAAAAATAAATACTGTGTTTATGATAATCTACAAACTATCACAAAACATAACTCAAATACTTAAATATATGAATATTTTTTACACCCCTAGTCTAGAACATTTTTTAGAAGACTTTTTTAAATAATTGAATGCAACTCCTTTACAGAAATGGTTTATTATGGAAGCAAAACCGGTCCTTCCATTATGTTCCTTTCTGTAAAAGAAAACTTTACAGTCTCTTTTCTTCTAAGAGTCTGAAATGAAACAATGTTAGGGCAACTGAGAGGTGCACACAAAAGCAATAAAACAACAACGACGACGACGACAGCAACAAAAAGAAGGGGATTAAACACGAAGAGAAAATATTGAATTGTGATGGTGTTTCAGCAAACTCCCCAGTGTGGGCTCAACAGATGGAGCGGGACTCCGGTGATGGCACTGCGCAGTTTCACACTGGCATGGCTGACAGACGGCAGAGCTGAATGAATAAACCAAAAGTCTCATAAAAACAATTAAAACCAGCCCTCGCAAGTTTTTCCAACCGAGACTCTCTCCTCACAGTCTGAGGGAGGAAACTTCTGTGATGGACGAACAGGCCTATGTTGTAAATCGCTCGATCAATCAAATCACACTCGCCAGGGCTGGATGCCAGGCTAGTCTGAAGTGAGAACCTCCTACATGATAAACCAAAACAAGACCCCCTCTCATCACCACCACCATTACCATCATCAGCACTCTGCTTTTGCTTTCCATAGGCAGCACTCGCAGTGTTATTACGCACGCTTTTCTATTTACCATTTCCTCTGAAAGCTGGAAGTGACAGAGTAAATATTTATAACTGCTTTCTCATTATACTGTTAAAATGGCCTCTTCCCTCTGAAGGAAGGGATAAAAAAAAAAGAAGGAGAATTCATGGAGTAAAAATAGTGCTGAGAAAGCTTACCCAGCAGGACACAAAGCAATGTGGCTCCTCATTATCAGGGACAGAACAGCGTCTGTTGCAGTATCAATTATCAGTTGCAGCGGCCCTCGGCGTTGGGCACCACGGCTTTCAATTAGCAAGCAACAGAAAGCCCACAGACATGCGAGATCTGCAGGAACATCCACGTGGGAAAACCAGCGTGAGGACAAAAACTTTATTACAGCTAGAACACTGCAGCTGCACGGAAACGCAGACACGAAACACCAGCCAAACCTACAACTCAACAGCAGGTGGATAACAGTGCAAACTTATAGAGGAAGAGAGAACCGCCAATCACAGCAATCCATTTAGCTTCTATATTATGTGACAAATGCAGGTAAGTAATAGTGCAGAATAAGGATGCACCATTTAAACAATATACTCTGCTCTGAACAAATATAGTGACCACTTCAGTTTCTCTGGTTTTGCTATTTATAGGTTTATGTTTAAGTAAAATGAACACAGTTGTTTTATTCTATAAACTACAGACATTTCTCCCAAATTCCAAATAAAAAAAAATTGTCATTTAGAGCATTAATTTGCAAAAAATGATAAATGGCTGAAATAACAAGAAATATGCAGAGCTTTCAGACCTCAAATAATGCAAAGAAAACAATTTATAGTCATATTTATAAAGTTTTAAGAGTTCAGAAATCAATATTTGGTTCATTTTAATTCATGTATATTGGCATGTTTACCTTCACCAGTCTTGCACACTGCTTTTGGATAACTTTATGCCTTTACTCCTGGTGCAAAAATTCAAGCATCTTGGTTTGACAGCTTGTGATCATCCATCTTCCTCTAGATTATATTCCAGAGGTTTTCAATTAGGTAATTTTTTTAAAGTTTTTAAGTTGTCTTATTTTTTTTTGGTCTACATTTTTTTTATGGAGATGAGAATTTCATTTTCCAGCAGGACTTGGCACACTGCCCACATTGCCAAAAGTACCAATTGGTTTTATATAATAATAACATTTTCTGAGATACTGATCTTTGGTTTTTCATTGGCTGTAAGCCATAATCATCAACAATAAAAGAAACAAAGGCTTAAAATAGATCGCTCTGTGTGTAATACAACTATATAACATATAGCGTTCACATTTTGAACTGAATTACGGAAATAAAGTAACTTTTCAATAGTACTATAATGTTTTAAGATGCACTAGTAAAGTAGCTCTGGTTTCACAAGTATCATCTATGCTCTATCCAATGCCAAACTACAAATTTTAACCTTACATAAAAACAGTAATTAGAGCAAATCATTTAAATGAGTGATATCATAGCAGGATCATGATTCACGTGTCCAGCCCCACTGTTCACTGCGGAAGCATTCCCATGGGTTCAGTGGGCAACAGTAAGTGGGCCAGCATCTTCAGCCCTCATTAAACGAGCCAACTGATAGGGCTAGAGCCACGCTCCGCTGACAGAAAGCTGTCAAAACTGCTCTACTGAGAGCCAATAAAGGCTCAAATCACTTTATTGTAGTTGTCACGCATGGTTAGTGAGACTCTTATCTTGTGTCGTTTGTCATAAGCATGTCATGTCATCTGCAGGAATCTGAACAAAGAAGAGTAGCTGAGGGAAAGACTGATTATTTTGCACTTTATTGTACTGGCTTGGTGGATAGTTACTTAAAGTATTTATGTCTAATATATGAAAAGATAGAAGATTTACTACTGTGACTGTATGGTTTATTAATGTTTGTACAGCTGTTTTAGTATGCTATTGATCAGAGAATCTTCACAGCTTATGTTTAAGTTGGCAGTGTGATTAAGCAGTCATCATATCAGTTAGTGGCCCTATTGAACATCACTACCACAGTGTACTTTAACACACTGCCTGGCCAAAAAAACGTGGCATGCATTCACTGTTGAACTGTTCCGATAAGCGTCTGCAGTGTCACAAGATTTATTTCAATGCAGTGTTGCATTAATTTTCACCAAGATCTTACAGCAGCATTGATGATGGTAGAGTCTGACCACTGCACAAAGCAGCTCTTCTCCATCCAGCACATCCCAAAGATTCTCAATGAGGTTAAGATCTGGACTCTGTGGTGAACAATCCATGTGTGAAAATGATGATCTCATGCTCCCTGAATCACTCTTTCACAATTCCAGCACCATGAATCCTGACATTGTCATCTTGGAATATGTCTGTATCATCAGGGAAGAAAAAATCCATAGTTGGAATAACTCAGGTAGTCAGCTGACCTCATTCTTTCAGCACATACTGTTGCTGAACCTAGACCTGCAGACCAACTGCAGCATCAACCCCACATCATTTACTTAGTTACATCCAGGTTGCGTTTTCTTTTCTTTTTTGGCCAGGCAGTGTATATACAGTACATTAATAGATCTATCACTAGGGGTGTCACGATCTCGATATTTTATCGAAATCGAATCGAAATGAGGTCACGATCTCGAGTATCGAAGTCAAAAAGAGGATCGACGATCCCTCCCGCGCGCGCTACGCAAATGGCGCGGCACCAACACAGCGCATCCTATTCATTTAAATAGAGATAGCCACTGCATGAGCGCAGTCGGCGGGAGTGTGATCACTGTTTTTTATCTGTCCAACGGGGGAGGGGGGGCGGGGGTTTTCGACCCTCAAATCGAAAATGAAATCGAATCGAGGATTTAGAGAATCGTGACACCCCTATCTATCACATATATAGAACACATTAAATCTGATTAATACATGCATATACATGTATTACATAATGCATAATACTGTTATAATAATGGTAAAGCACTCATAAAGGCTACATCAATGCTATAACACTAAAATGTCTTCTGGCACATGTCTAACCATCATCTATTTTTTTCTGAGGTTTGCCATACATCCAAGGGATTTAAACCCTGAAAAAATAGAACTGCACTGCTTTGCAGTCAAACCTTTATAAAGGCATATTTCATATGCTGCCATGTCCCACCAGAAGCCTTATTTAAAGTCTTTTAGTGGACACTGGGTGAAATACAAAGCTAGGAAAAACAGATCATGCACATTAAAATCTTGACCTTGAAGGCCAGACCTTGCAGCTCAAAGTAAAGCTGCTCTTTTACCTCTTCATAAAATGCAGGCCACGTTTCCACTCTTGAAAGAATATCTAAAAATATGAAAACAGGAATGTATAAAAAATGTCAGCCACCTTCATGGAATTACTACAAAAGTGCGTTTTCCTAACTCGCAGAGAGAGCGTCTGAATGAATACCTAATCTAAGAAGGACAAACAAAAGAAATGGGTGAGCTTAACCAAACGGCTCCAAGGTCTTAGAGCAAACTTACACCAATAACATTAGAACACAGTAGAAATTGCTTCATCCCCCGCAGCAGAAACCACTACTGAGATTAGAATAACATGGCAACAGGTCTGTTTCCACAGAAACACTCCACTTCTAAGTACCAGCAGAACAGCTGTGCTGTGAATTCTGAATTTAAACACACCAATCAATTACAGCTTTCTATCGCAGCTTTCTTACAGCAGCCTCGCCTGAAAAACACTCTTACAAACACTGAGAACACTCAAGCTGAGCTGTACACAATATCTTACGCTGAGCCTGGGTATTAAGCACCCAATAGGGATGCGCCAAACTTATTTTTGTGATATGAAACTAAACAAATTAAAAACACTGGCCTGAATGCCAGAATATTAAATGCAGAAAATGTTTTTTCACAGTATTCCGATAAAGCAGCAGTCCTTAAAAAAACAGCAGTGTTTCTGAGTAGACAAGGGACAAATAAATGGCATCAGCATTTTAATTCCTCTTTTCAATTCCTGAAAAAGCCAAATACATTGATATTTGAAAACAGAGAGCTCTGTTTTTCTGGTGCTGCTAATGGTGCTGATACAAGAGCTACTGCGAACATGAAGATATCATGAAGACGTCGCTACTCCAAAGAAATGCAGGACTGGGATTAAATAAAGATTTATCAGCTCTGAAGCAAATTTCACAACAATGCATGTTTTAAAAGTACTTCACCTCTTCTATACAATTACACCTTTCACTCCTTTCGTCTCACTTTTCTACCTTTTTTAGCAGAACAAAGGCCGTTTGGACTCCCATACTCGGCAAAAACGGACTTGGTAAGTTCAGCTCACGAGGATGGGAGGACACAGTCCTTTTATTCTGTAATTGGAACAGCTGCGTACTTGATTATGTCACCCTCTCAGGGAAGCAAAAAGCGTTGTTCAGGAAACATAGATGCATGTTTTCACATAGTTGCTTTATTAATAAATAAACCACATATCTGAAGTCTAAACCCTTACACTCTCGCCTAACAATAAATGTAAACTTTAGTTTATCACACAGCAGTACTATTTTCAATACGCATAATTTAGAGGTACTTACATAAAAGGTAACTTACAGTCATCTTTCATACATCCTCAATAATGGGGGAGGAGCGAGAACACTTGGCTAACTGTGATCTTCTAATTGAAACAGTACTTGGGCTGCGACTAATGACGTATTCTGAGTCCACAAGAACACAAGTACAGACAAGAATGCATATTGATATATGGGCAATGTCTCTAAATGGCTCTTCTTGGGTTCTCTTCTGACACTATAAATCTTACATATAATATTTACAATAAATGCAATTTGATCAGGTCATATAAAATATCACTGTTCTGTATACATTATTTGATCTTTTTCTTTTTTTTTTACATTTACATTTAAATATATTTTTTGGACATTTTGTTTAGCATAATATTTGGTTCATCCCTTTTTTATCAGGAATCTGCACCAGATGTTCTAAACATATTCTAAAATTGAGTACAGGTTTTTTTTTTGTTTGTTTTTTTGCCTACTCCCCATTTCATAGCCAAGCCAATATCATGGACAGACTTTTATAAATCGAGACCACTCTACATTGTTGGAGGGGACAATAAGAGTGAAGAGCTTCTTCAATTCTTCAAATCTTCAAATCGGAGAGATAGCCTTCTCCCTCTCCAGATCCTATCTCTGCCCACTCCTAATCCTCAAACCTATTTCTGTCTGTATTTTTCACTAGGAGCCCTTTTGTCTGGCCTGCAAAAAAAGTGCATTTTTACTCTTTTCCCAAACCTTTTCTCTCCGTCTCATTTTGGCTTGAACGCTCCCCCGCGCTAGCACAGGGACTATCCATTATGTGCAATTTAAAAGGCCTCTCCCAGCCCACCATCAGCGAGCTGTGTGCAGGAGAATCAGGAGCTAAATTTCAATTTGGAGCTTCTTTTCTTTCTCTCTCTCTCTCTCTCTCTCTTTTTCTCTATCTCTTTCATTCATTCTTCATTCCACAGTTCTGGAGGAATACCCTGTAAGACCTGGCTGAGTTATCACCCCAATCTGGAGAGCATCATCACTGTGGGTTGGTTTGATGTATTGTTTATTTATTTATTAATCAATAGTTAATTAATCAAATTAATCAAAAGTCCTTCACTCTAGTCTTTATGATACATTCTATTTGAATTTGGACGTTTACTCATTTCCAAGTAAGATATTTTGGCTGCTGCACTCCTAAAAATTGATTTCTTACTTGGAAAGTGGGGAGAGCCTCACTAACCCAAAGCTTAGAATCCAGGATGATTGCACCACATGTCAACAGTAGTAAAAGCTGTAGTTATGCTCAGTTTATAAGCTAGCACTTTTATCAATTCATGTCTCATTAAATCAGCCGTACACAAAGTACTGTCCATCTGTGGGACCTAAAATACTCAATGTTGAAGTATTCAAAAGAGATATTTTTCAAAAGCTTTATAAGCTTAATATCAATTCACATTTTGTTACTTTTGAAGCCATTAGAAAAAATACTGTATTAAAATCAGCCAAAATTCCCTTCTTTCTTCAGTTAACAAATACATTCAGTTTGGTGTGCATTAACATTATCCTTCGAGTTATTGCAAAATTCCATTCATCTCTTTTCTAAGTAAATAATTGCTGTTTGCTGTTGTTTTGCTATTTTACTCAGTGAGGAACAGCAGCAGGAGCTCCTCTGATAAAGTGCTGTTCTCATTTCTCTTCAGGCAGGACAGAGCGAGAAGAGCGTTTGACTCCACCGAGCTGAGCTTCTAGTATGCTAGCTTGTTATGCTAACGGGTTAGCTCTGCCAGTTTGCTTCTTTGGCGGTGCTGTTCTATATGGTGGTCCACAGCGCTTCTAGCGGTATGGCAGTAGCGGTATGTGAAAAATGCATACCGTTTTTATTTTCCCCCGTAAACGAATTGTAATAAACTCCAGTCTTTTGCTAACTTTTTTGGAAATTATTTGAAGTCCTGTAAAATAGTGTACAATCTGATTTTAAACTGTTTAACTTGAATTCCAGCAACTCAGGTGTGAAGTTACTTTCTGCTCTTACATCCAACTTCCAAGATAAATGAAATCCAGCATATTATACCCCCAAGTGGAGCCTGCACAGGTTCACTCCCATAACTCCTTACAAAATTTCACGGCAGGTTATTATGAGGCTATAACATTTCATCCTCCCTCCTTGTTCAGAACGAGCTTCCTCTCCTGTCGTCGTTTATATTAGGCAGATAAAATGCACGGCTGAGCTGCAGAGAGCAAGGGCACTGTGGAGCAAGCAAACTTCTGAATTGAAACTGGGCTAATGGTTGTTGAAGAGCATGACTAGCCACCCCCCAGACACACACACACACACACACCACCCACTCTCCTCACACTCATCCTAGTTAGCCAGCAGCTACAATCCATTCATCAGACAGATGTTGAGATTTGGTTGCTGCTGGCCTTCAGCACAGAAGTTGTGAAAAGCAGAAAGGAAAGCAGCACACATGGCCCGTGTCATCGTGACTCGCACAGCCACAGCCGAAGGAGGGAGCAAAGCATGGTTAGAGCTTTGACAAATGTTTCAGAAACAGCCTGCTCGGTGGTATTCTTCAGAACAGCAAAGCTCTATATAGGCTGCACAAAGATTTACAACAGAGCTCCATCTGTTAAACGCACTCCCACAAAAAAAGACATGCTCTGTTTATGAGAGGTGGGGCCCTGACAGATTGGAGAGACTTTTCCATAAATGACAAGCTGCAGGATAAACAATGGTATATTCACTAAAGCATGCAAAAGTATAAGGCTGGGAAATTAACCGAAGGTTAACAGTTAACAGTTAACTGACATAATCTTGCCTAAGCCAATTATTTTGATATATTTCTAATACAAGAAATGTGCCTACTGTGTATTCCTGCACTATAACCCAATAAAAAACTTTACTACCTAATGTGCAGTCATGTGACATTGCCCCATCCAAACCAGAACATGGGGAAAAAACAAGTATAAAAAGAAGAACTCAAACATCAACCCAACTGTGCAATTCAAGCAGCCAGCCATCTTTTTAATTTTTGTTATATTCTTTTTTTCTTTTTAATGTTTTTTTTTTGTCATTTTTGTCTTTCTGAAGCTAAAGCAGTAGTTGTGATAATAATTTTAGGTCATTTTGCCCAGTACTACTACAGTATAAGACCAAACCATAGTACAAATACATTTCTATTAAATGCTTATGGAAACCATTGAACACTGGTTTATATTCGAGGGAGAAACTGGATGTCCAAAGCAGTACAGCAGATCCCTGGAGGAACTCCCGCTACCCTGTGTATTACATTGGTTACCCTTCTCCCAACATGTCTGATCAGCTATTTAGACAATTAACAGGCGCTTCCTGTGTGTTTTAGAGCAGAAAACTCATAACTATGTGCAGGGAAGGTGGTTGATCTCTCCAGAACCAGGTCTAGGAACAACTATGTGAGGTATATTTTAGAGTAGTGGTCTCCAACTTAGCATAAGGGGAGCTAACTTCTCACAGAAACTGAATCCAACTCTAATCCACCCCACCTAATCCAGCTTTTAGGCAAAATTAGGCTACTGCATTCAGTAGCCAACTTCAGGGTTGGCTAAATGGAATGTGTTAGATTTTGGTTCGATTTGAAACCTGCAAAAAGGCTGATTTTTAGGAGGAGGACTGGGGCCATTGTTTTAGAGGCACTAGACAAACAGTTCTTGTAATTGCTGAGAATAATTCTGTCAACTCTAATCCACACTAATTAAACCAACTCATAAAAAAGGTTAACATACAAATTCTCTGCCTGACAAATTTGAAAGAAGGGACATATTTGAAAGAAGTTCAAATAACAGGGTGCAGAAAAGCCTAGAAAAGATTCAGATTCACCAATCTTTTACCTTTATCAACATAAACCTAGAAGATATGCAGAAAACCATTGTCAGGAAACCATTGTCAGTTCCACAGGTTAATCAAACAGCTACGCTTTGTGATCTGACACTAACGCTTTAAAATCACAGGTGTGATGTTTCAATCTGACATCACAAATGCAACCTCAATTTTCCCTGATTTTTTCTTATCAACATAATGTGTCATAGTGTGACTTTCCATATGTCAGTTCTTTCCATATACAGAGGCACATTTTTATGATGTTCAATACAAGTGCGCCAAAATTACTTCAAATAAAATCTTTTTACGTTTAAAGTTAAGAAGATTTTTACCTCTTCTACCTCTTCCTAAGTGTCTGCCTTGGAAATACAAGATATTTGATGATTTTGCATGACAAGATACCAATATAGCCACAAATAGTAAAGCTGTGATTGATGCTATAACACCAGTTAAAACTTTCTCTAAAGCCATTAAAAGCCGGAATACTTAAATTATCCTGAACTCCAGTCCTCATCGTTCAGCTTCAACTTAAGGATACTGTAAATCTTCATCAACATAAGCCTAGAAACCTAGAAGATATGCAGGTTCATTAAGGACTTTAGATAAGGGCAATAAATAATGTATGTTGCAGACCTCTAGTTCCCATCAGCACCACTGTGGAAAAACACTATCAATGTAAGTTCCTCCACAATGCACAAATCTGCGCTGAAGAAAAAAAAAAGTTTTTTTTTTGTTTTTTTGTTTTTCCCGACAAGAACAACACTGCTGAGATCTCACTGAATACATTATACACACATTGTAAACACTGGTGTAATTCCCATCAACATGATTAACTAAAAAACATACTTTTGCTTCTCTAAGAACAGCAGACTTTCTCATCGTATAATGCTGATGATGCCTTTCAGCCCGTGGCTCACTTCTAACAACCTCTCTAAAAAACAGTGGCAATCCTGCAAACAAGCTCATTTAACAGCTATGCTGCGTGATCCAACACTAACTCAAAGACTACAGGTGTAATATCAGTGTAATGAGCTACAACATCTGCTAAATTTTGTCATTTTTTGTCATATGCAGAAAGTGAATCTATCAGCTGCTCTTTATATGATGTTAAGATTCTATGAAATTTAACTGAAATGCACCAAAATTACTATGATAATAAAAATACACTCTCTATACATTGATTTATGTTACAGTTAAGAAGAATTTTACAATCTCTTGCAAATTATTTTAGATGTACAAGGTTTTGATGATGGTGCATGACCGATTTACATATATAGTGTACTAATAAAAAGTAAAGCAGATGGTGCCATGTGCTCAGATTGATGATGCATACACATATTAGTAAAACTTTCTCTAAAGCCATTTAAAGCAGGAATACTTCAGTCATCCTAACCTCCAGTCCCCCTGTTTATCATGACTGCAGCAGCAGATATTAATATACAAGGTTTATCGATAGCAAGAAGGTGTTGATGAGAAGGAAAGATGAAGCAGACGACACTATTTAGATCTCAATTAGTGAAGTATGCACACACTGTAAACACTGATGGAATTTCCATTTACACAGTTAACTAAAATAAGACTTCAGCATTTACCTCTCCTCCTGACATCTTTCCTGAAAACCAGTGCAAACATGTTAATTAAACAGCTATGCTTTGTGACCTAACACTTTAAAATCACAGGTGTCATATCAATGTGACACTGTAACATCATTTTTGATGTTCAATATTAATGCTCAAAAATTACTTGAAATAAAATATTTTTACATTAGTATTTACTGAAAGTTAAAAAGATTTATACCTTCTCCGACGTTCTACCTTAATTGCTGTTTTGGAGATAAAAGGGTTTTGATGATTTTGAATAACACCATACCATACCAACACAGTCACAAAAGGTAAAGCTGAGATTGATGCTAAACACCAGTCTAATATTTATCTAAAGCCATTAAAAGCAGGAATACCTGAGTTACTGGAGTTATCCTGAACTCTAGTCCTAATCTATTAGCCCTAGCATATGAATAATATAAAGGTGTGATAAGAGAAGATGTTTACATTCTCCTATGTTGCTGTTTTGAAGATAAAAAGCTTTGTGTGAGCAGATTGATGATGAACATTAGTAGTTAAAACTTTTTCTGATGAACAAATTCTTCACTAATTCTACCCTTCTATCTTTAAACAGTCATCCTGATTGTTATTTCATGTTACAGGTTTGAAATGTTTTGACAGTGTACATCTGTCAGCAGTTCTTTATACTGTGCCAAAATATTCTAATGTCCAACATAATTGCTCCAAAATGAATCCAAACTGGAACAAAATCTATTTTCCCTGACTTCCAATAATAGTTAAGATATTTACCTTCTCCTATGTTGCAGATTGATGATACACACCAGTAGTTTAAACTTCCTCTGAAGCTTCACTTTAAAGCATGAATTCTTCACTTATTCTAATGAGCATTATTACTTTAGCAGCATTGATTAATATATAGCTCTGCATTTAACAGATTTTAAATGTTCTGAAAGTGTACATCTGTCAGCTCTTCTATATATTGTGCCAAAATATCATGATATTTTGAATCAGAACAGAAAGGCTCCAAAATTATTTGGAATACAATCCCTAAGATGTCTCTTGACTTCTATTGAAAGTTAAGAAGATGCTTATCTTCTTCTGCCTTGTCCGATGTTGAAAAATTGATGATAAACAGTTTAAACTTTCTCTAAAGCTTCTCTTTAAAGCATGAATTCTTCACCAATTCTAACATCCTATATTTAAACAGTCCTCCTGAACATTCTTACTTTATCAGTATATATTATTGTATAGATCTCAATTTTACAGATTGACAGTGCACATCTGTCAGCTGTTCTTTATATTGTGCCAAAACAGTCTAACGTCCAACATAATTGCTCCAAAATGACTCCAAACTTAAACAAAATCAATTTTTCTTGGCTGCCACTAATAGTTAAGATGTTTACCTTCTCCTACCTTCTCCTATGTTGAAAGTTGATAATAAACAGTATAAACTTTTTCCAAAGCTTTTCTTTAAAGCACTGATTCTCTAATAATCTAACCTACTCTATTTAAACAGTTCCCCTGAACATTATTACTTTAGCAGCATATATGAATATATAGCACTTCATTTTACATATTTGAAATGTTTCGATACTGTACTTTTATCAGCTGCTCTTTATATTGTGCCACAATATAATGGTGTCCAAAACAGAAATGCTCCAAAATCCATTTCTCTTGATGTCCACTGAAAATTGAGAAGATGCTTACCTTCTCCAATGTTGAAAATTGATGATAAACAGTTTAAACTTTCTCTGAAGCTTCTCTTTAAAGCATGAACTCTTCACTAATCCTGACTCATATCTTTGAGCAGTCCTGATTGTTATTTCAGCAGCAGATATTAATATTCAGGGCTTATTTATGTTATAACGGTGTTCATGAGAGCAGGGGAAGGCGATGAGTTGCTAAGTGGTCCTAGATTACCTCGTCTGGCAGCTATTGAAAGCATTAAGCGTCTTATTTACTGAAGTTTTCCACAGAAATAACGCGAGTTATTGAGAAGATTGCGAGATGCCTCCAGTCTGGAGTTGGACCGCGGTGCTGCCAGCCGGTGTAACGGCGCGGGGGAGCCTCGGTTTCCGCAGACAGACAGCTATCTCGCCTCGCTACACTCGGTAATACGCGCCCGGTCAGCGGCAGCTCCAGCGACAGATCGGCCCCAGCCGGAGCGACCGCGGGGACGGTGGCGCGGTCTGGCCGCTAGACTCGCCCCCCTCCCCGGCTTGGTCTAGCCGCTGCGCCGCTGCGCCGGGCGTCTCCCAGCACCGTGGAGGAGGAAAGTTGCAGCGAGGCGGGTCGTACCTGTGTACTGCACGAGGAACATGGTCCAGAGGGGTCCGGCCGAGTCCAATAGGGGGTCCTCAAGGGTCCAGAGCGAGGGCGAACGGCTGGGTAAAGGGTCCCGGTGTGCGCTCGGTCAGTATCCGGGGAACAGCGCAGCGGAGCGGGCTTGAAGCTGCTGCTGCTGCCGCCGCTGCCACTGTTCACTACTGCTATTGCTGCTGCTCCTCCGCTCAGCACTGCTCAGCTCTGCTCCACACACACACATATACACACACACACTCTCTCTCTCTCTCATACACACACACACACACACACACACACACACACACACTCTCACTGACTAGAGTGAAGTCGACAGACTGAGGAGAGAGAGAGAATGAGAGAGAGAGGAGGATCCTTCCTGCCTGCCTGCCTCACTGCGCCCCCTGCGCGCACACGCAGACACGCGCGCACCCCCCACATAAACGCGCGTGCGCGCTCGCGAGTCCAAGACTCAGGTTTAGGATTTTCCCAATACCGTTTCACCCCCTTAACCCTACCCAGAGATGTAAAGAATCAATTCCAGCTCGGTATCGAAATTTGATTACAAAAAGTCTGCAACCGAAATTTATCACAAAAGCAGCTCCTAAGAACCAGACGTTTTCTTTGTTTTTTTTTTTTTTTACTTTTCCTGGCTAATTTGGGATTAGTATAAATTAACATGTATAAAAAGACTAAACTTTGACTTTGAACAAGTCATCTGTAGCATGAAGAGCCCCCTCTGTTGCTGAATGCAGGTAATAAGGTTTCAGTTTGTTGTTATTACTGATATTATTGCAGCACCAATCTAGAGCTGGTTCGATAACAAAAAGTCTCCGACCAAAATGTCTCGGTACTACAGAGTCTAAAAAATGTCAAAAAAAAAAAAATCTGCTGTTTCTGATACTTTGAAAAAGAGCACAAAACGAAAAGCAGATCATTCAAATTGTCTACACACCGCCGCTGTGATTAAATCTCCCAGCACTCATGTTGTCTCTTGCTCATTTGCTCTGTTTCTCACCCATTTGTGCTTTCTCTCACTCACTTTCATTCACTCTGTCTCTCCCTCTCTCTCACTCACTCTGTTCAAAATATTATAAGGAAATCTCATACTGCAATAATAATAAAAATATGATTTATCTTACAGCCCTAAATAGTGATGATCTTGTGGGCTATATGGACCTCCAAATGAAGAATTTTTTTAGATGAACATTTGAAACAGAGAGTTATGAGAAAACATGGTAAGACGGCTGCCCAAGAGACCAAAGAAACCAATACATGTAGTATGCTGTTTAATTAAATTACATAATTGTAGTTCAATGTATAATTGCATAAGAAGCATAAAGAAACACTAGTAGTAGTACATATCGGTTCCACCTTATTCCACCTTAAATGGTGTAGCAGCAGTTACTGATGCTTAGTTATTGATTTAAGGTGGAATTGTAACAATTAAACATGAAGCTAGAGAATACCTAACTGTAGTTAGGCAACTGTAGGTTAACTGTAGGTAGACAACGCTCTAAATGTAAGGCTGCTGAACAACATTGATATTTATATTGATGACATATCTTGACGGGATTCTTGAGAGGTTGTTTCATTTCTTAGGAGGATCATTTCATCCACTTCCCCTTGGAACTGAGTAAATAGATAAAAATTTAGCAGTTTATTAAAGTGATACTCTGTACGTTTTGAGGACCAGAGACCTCTCTGGTATGATTGTGTAATTGCACAGTTAATGTGAAAGAGTACTTTTTATGCAGGTTAATGTAAATTATCTTAGGGGCAGATGCTTTAAAAATGAAGAGCAGTGCACAGGGCACTCGCTGGCTAAAGCAAAGGAAAACAAAAAGCCATGCATGAGTGAAAACACCCTTCACAGCCCTGCCAAAAAGCCTCCTCTCTGGTTTCAGTGTGTGGGGACAGCATGTGCACTGGGAACAGTGGGCTGACTGAGCTCTGCAGCGTGGAGAGAAGCTGGTTAGTTAAGTGAAGGACCAGTAGAGGGAGCAGGGCGAGCAGAAGCGATGGCGTGTCCCTGTGAAAGCACAGCCAGAGAGCAAAGGCCTCAGCGCCGTATAAAACTGTAAATGGCTCCCTGGTAAAGCCCAAAAGCCTCCTAAATAATTTAGAAGAGTGGGCCAAGCTGGGAGCTAGCAGGGCCATGTGAAACTGCTTCACCCACTTTACTGTAAGGGCAGCAGAGAGAGAGAGAGAGAGAGAGAGAGAGAGAGAGAGAGAAAGAGAGAGAGAGAAAGAAAGAGAGAGAGAGACAGACATGTCTGTGTCCAAATGCAGACCAAAGAGAAGAACGGGGCACACCCTAACACACCTCTTTAATTATTTAAGCAGGATTAAAGATTTTATTGTAGGACTACAGACGATAACATGCCTTGTTTTAAGAAACTGCTGTTCGTGAACTACTGTTCAGCATAATGTGGCATGAGTACAAATGCTACCGACTGCTGAAGAAGTTCATAGTTTAAAGAAATAGTTTAAAGAAGAAACACAGTTTTGCAATGGTGTCAAGTTAAATGCAGCTTCAAATAATAAGTATTTTATTTTAATGGACACTTAAGTTTGAAGAAAGTGTTTTAAGTTGTAAAGTAAAGATTTAAAAATGTGGCATTTATGTAGTATGAATAGTGTATATGCAAGTTACATTTACAACGTAAAAGGCTACTTCTATTACAAAGTTGGGCCAATGTAGCGTTAGGAGTATTGTCCAATAACTCTAATTTGTGTAGCACAGCATTCGGTCACCCACACCTGGAATTAAACCCCAGTCTTCCACAGGGTAGCTCACTGGCAGGCAGTGGTGTTATCCACTGCACCACACCAACCATGTTAGCTAGTCTATTGGCTAATCTAGTTTATATGTTAGTGAGAAATAGATTGCATATCACACTGGCTCATGCAGTGTTCCATTAGAACTCAAATACCTGAATTTTTAAGTTCCAAGTAGAACATTTGTAACAAAAACACCTCCAAACTCAAAAAGTTGAAGAGCCTCAATAATTCAGAATCCAAGATGTTGGCAACAGTAGTAAAAGCAGTAGTATTATAAGAAATTAAACATAAAATAGTATCAGTTCCAGATTGTGAGGTTGGTAAACTTCAAATTTTATCAAGCCATTAAAAACTGGTGTGACATTATTCCCAGCTGTGGTAAATAAAACATAGCAATAATTAATAAAGATATAAAATGTGTCACATATTAGCCTGTGTCTGTCCTGTGTTTTTCCCTCTTTTGGTTTTCTGTGCTCCTGCCCTGTTTTCCTGTCTTGTGTTTCCAGCCATGTGCTTTTTTGAGCACATGGCATTGTTTTGTTATTGTTCTGTCTCCGCCCTAGCCCTGCCCAAGCCATTAGTGTTGTCACCTTGTGTCTCATTTGTAACTCCGCCCCCTCATTACTTCCACAGGTGTCCCTAGTGTGTGCCTGTGTATAAATACCTCATGTGATCCATTGTTCTCTGTCGCGCTTTTTGTTTGACCGTGTTCGTTAATCTTTCCAGATCGTGTTTAAATGGTTTGTTTAGCCTCAGACCTGTTGTGTTGTTTGTCCTCAGTGTCTCAGGTTTGCTTTATTTAGTTTGTTTCTTTGTTTGCTTAGTTTGCTTGTTTGGTTCAGTATTTTAGTTTATCCTCTGTGTTTTGTTTTAGTTACCTTTTCTTTTTATACTCCCTAGTGTTCCTTTCTTTGTTAGTTTAAATATGGATAATAAAAAAGACTTGCACTTGCATCCTGCCTCCTCCTCCGTGTTACATAATGCTAGGTGAATTAGTCATAAAGCTAGTCCGCTAGCTTACACATTAATTGAAACAGTTACTTTGTCCAACTCAACTGATTTTAAATTCAGTTTAAGCAAGAATAAAGATTTTACACAAATTACAACCACAAACTAATCGACAGTTTCCCTCTTATTTATTTATTTGTGTGTCTAGTGTCTGAACTGTGTCCTGATAAGATTTTAGCCAGATTCATCCGCTTATATTATGTGTCCACTTGCACTTTTCTTCAATGCATTTCGCCATGATGGATCTCTTGGTTTGCCCTGTATGAAGCAACAGATTTATTCAACCATAATTCTACGATTTTTAAGTTTTAATCAACTTCATAGTGATATATAGTTTAAAAAAAAACATACTTAGACGTCTTTAGCCTTTCTTCTGTGGTTGAAGGTGCCAGTTCTATGTGTGGTGCTCACACAAGACCAACATATTCTAACCTAATTAGCACAGTCACCGCATTCATTTGAATAAAGTTGAGCTCTTCTGAACTTTTTCACCATAAGGTGAGACCATTGAAATGAATAGGATGGGTTGAGGCTAAAATGCTAACAAACACAAACCATTAGTCAGCTTTGTTGCAATCTGAAAATATGTCTCACCATTCTGAGTTCAAACCATCAAAAAAAACAAAAAAACAAGCGAATCAAAGCATGATTTAGTTGTTCCAGGCTGATGCCACCTTGTTTGATTGGATCAGATTTTAGCCCTTTGTTCTAGACCTTGGTTTGTGGCACATTTGACTGATCTGCTAATTTTGTTTAGACCAAACAGAAAAGCCTGAAGGTCTGGACCAAAAAAGGAAGCGTGAACGCACCCTAAATAATTAAACACAAGCTTGCTAAAATGTGAGCGATTGAAAATACAAAATCTAATACACTAATCAAAGCTCAATCAAGCCCCATACATAAGCTAATAAGCGAGCTCTGGGCTGCCTTGACATTGAAAAAAACATCAATTGCCCCTGTGTATTGAATATGTTGCTCAATGTCAACTGTTTTGTCTCTATTGATACAACATTCTGTACTTTTATATGCCAGGCAAGTACTGTAAAAATAGAAAATTAAATAAAACATTCAGACCATAAAAATATGTTCAACTCTTCATGAAATTATTGAAGCTAAGGTATAAATTAAATTAGCTTGGTTTATTTAAACTGTAGTGTAAGGGACAGTACTGGCTGTACAGAAGCACTGGTTGTTCAGAATAAAGTATCGATTTTCATTCATGTGGTACAGCAAGGTCAAAAGAGAAACACCATCTGATACTACATGAGTGGATGTAAATCTATAGAAAAGAAAAACAGATGAATCTAAATTTAAGCTAAAGGTATGAGCTATGAAATGAATCTACCTGACCTACTGCAAGTCTTTACTCTCAAAAGTAAAGGTGCTTCAAAAGGGTCTTTGATCGATGCAATAAGAGAGCCATGTTTATAATAGAGATGTGAGGGTGTCAGAAATCCTTTACAGGTCTGAAGTGATTTCATTATTTCACCACTTTAACAATTTGAAGGTTCTTCACAGTCACACTATCTCTATTACACTATCATGCCAAAGGCCATGACTTTTGAGGCCCATGATTTTTGCCATATCCTCTGGATGCTAAAAAAAATAAAAAATCTGTGGGAGTGTATACATGTGGGTCCAATTGTATTGGAAGTGGATGTTATATCTATCAGAATCACTTGCCTGTTCACATGGACAACTGTAGCCAAACAATGCCAATCATGATACACATCATAAACACCCACTGTGCTTACTGTCCACTGTGGATGGTAATGCCTTCTATGATGTAGCATTTTCTAGTAAACATGTTGTTGCACTAGGGATCAAGGAATATTAAATGCATGCACAATTTCAGAAATGTAATGTCTCTTCCATCTTGCACCCACTATCAGGCCTTGCTTGAACAATTATCGACTTCTGATAGTTCACAATGCCTTGCTATGAGCATGCTGGCCAGTGTTCGATGTGCGTAGCTATCTTGGATTCCGAACTCAGGGTTGTTGAGACTCTCACAAATTTCTAATTAGGAAATTCAACCTGTAGGAGCGCTCCAGTAAATATTTTCTATTAGGAATTAGAAAATTCATACATAAAAGTAGTTCAGGTCACATGATCACAGTCACAGCCACAGCAAAATTAACAGCTCCCTCTGTGGCTGCCTCGTGCAGATCAACAAGTGGTGAGGTGGAAACAGCGCCATCTACCCACCCAGAGATAGCAAAGCCAATTGTGCTCTTTCAGGGCTCTGGCAGCTGATGGCAAAATGTATGACTGGGATTCTAAACATTGTGGCATAGCTTTAGACCGCTGGACCACTTAGCACCCACTTACCATCCCCTTTAAGAACCAGGTGTGCTCTGGCAGATTGGTATTTTAACGGGGCATCGTTTTTGCACTTATCAGCAGAAAAAACTGACCTGCGCATTTACAGTGTGAAGAGATACAATGCCCTAAATGCATGCTAGCCAGTGTTCAACCTTTCTCACAAGATAACACCTCACAACTTACACACGTGTGAGCGTTTCCAAGCCATCCCCTGAGGTAACACTTCATGATCAATTTACATACTGCTACCCAATGACTTTCCACATGTCAGTTGTTTTTGAGACATAGGAATTCTTTTAGACTGCAGACATGAAAGGCACACCAACACAGTGGTAATAAGTGAGTTTGCATGGCTCCTCTGACGTGTGGAACACAAAGGAAGCTTTTGAACAGCACCTGAGCCATGTGCCTCCTCTGGAGGAGAATTTATGGCCCCTTCAGCAAGTAACTCAGCAAAGATTCAAAAAGAAAGATAAGAAAAGAAACGCCTATCCAAACATTTTAGGCCGCTGGAGTGGAAGAGGTCGGCTGGGAGCGGGAGACGGGACGGGCACAGAGCGGAGGATTTCAGCATGGAGGAGATTAATCCTTCAGGGGTTGGAGATGATCTTTAACACCCCCCGCGTTTATGGCAAAGCACCCCCCCCGGCCAGGCCGGGCGGCCCAGCTGGGTCTCTCTGTGCTCAGACCCGGGCTAACCTCTCAAGCGTCTCCTCAATCTCAAATAACACCTTATCCATTTACCGTCACCTGAAGGAAGCAGGGCGATGGAGGTGAGCGCTGGAGGTGAGCGCTGAGCGATGGAGTGACACTGCGTCAACTGCAGAAAGCCCCAGCGAGAGGCCAAACAGGAAGCTGTGGAATGCTGCAGCTGCTGTGTTTATCCCAGACCTCATTAGCACGCCACTGCCGGGCACACTCCCCGCATAGAGGCCTTCAAGACTCTGCACCTTTCCTTTCACTACGCTCTTACTGAACTGTCACCTCACACTGTGGTCAGCTACGCTCAGCGTGTATATGAGATAACAGAAAAGTTTAATTATAAGGGTGTAAATTGTTTTGAAGCAGTTATGATTCTTAAGAATATAACTCAGTACTTTGAAAGAGAAAGAGAAACCTCAGTACCTAATTTACATTAATTAAGAGTAATATTATCTTAAAAATTCTGAATTATTTTTGTCAGCAGACTGAATATAAACCATGACTTGAGAAATTATTTACTATACAATAGAAGTCATGATTTGGTTCATGCCATAGACAGAGGGTCTCTAACCCTCGAGGTGCAGAGATGGAAATCCCTGACATAGACTGTATACACACTGAATACTATATACACTGACATTCATTTCAAGGGCCCTATTTTTGCAAACAATAATAACCAATTTTATTCGCCAACTGCACACCGTGCAGCTTAATTTAGAGCATGTCAGTGTGTCTTTGCCATCAGAACGACGGGAAAAGTACACGCACAAAAGGCATGTACTAATTCTGTTAATTAATCAGGATGGGTGTGTTTTGGGTGGAACATGAAATAAACCAATCAGTGTGTCACTTATTGGTGTGTCACTTGATTTTGGTGGATTGGCATATTAACGGCACAGCGCTTCCTAACTTCTCAAGAGAGGAAACTACTTTCCTACGCATTTACAGTGTGAAGGTGTGCACGCAGGTCATTTCTGCCAACAGCTGCTGAGGGTCCTTGTGTGTGGGTAACAAACAGAGTGTAGCACACTGAGCATGTATGGTGCTCCTGCATTGCCAAGATAGCAATGAACGTCTGACTGTTGACTGTTGTCTAGGCTTTTTTTGGTCAGAGGCGCACCGGTGTTGTCCGTTGCCAAGATAGCAATATGCATGAACTTTGCATAAACACACCTCACTTCAAGACCAACACGCCTATCAGCACAGATATATTCATAAGCTAAGTTGCTATTTAAACGACACATGTGCAAAGTGTGAAAATAGATTATTTACAAGGTGTAATATAGCAATGAGCATTGCTCATTCTCCTAAATGTCAAGGGACAGGAACAAGTGACAAGTATTGTGTACTTACATGATATTGTGGATCAAGGAATGTTAAATGCCTGCACAAGAACAGAAATCTAATATCCTATTTATCTCAGGTCTCACTCCAACTTCGATAATATGTTGCCTTGCCATGAATACACAGGCCAGTGTTTAACCTCATTCAAAAAACCTCACAACTTATAAAGGTGGAGGCAGTCCTAAGGCGATTTCTACATTTCAGGTAACATTTTAAGATCAAGTTACATACTGTAGCCCATGACTTTTGCCATGTCAGTGTATAAGAGTGGGCTGGATGGCAGCGATATGAAGCCAAAATGTCTCTTACGCCCTCTGGAGGCTGGAGGTTGCATGACAATTTTACCCACAACCGATCCTGTGTGTCATTTGCACTCGCCTTATTCAGTCTCCAACCAGTTTTAGCTAAGTTCAGCTTCCCTCGGGTAACCTTGCACTTTTGCAAGTTTTGGTTTACATTAAATTCATACATTCATATTCAGTGTACAACTACATGAATCGAACCCTAACACCTGGGACGAATGCAAACAACGCCCAAATTCCATATTATTTACTCAGGGTAATATAGGCAGTAAATAATGAACCAAATTTGAATTGAAACTTATTTTAAAATAGCTGAGCACATTGTTAAATCAGAACAGTGGAGCACTTTTTTGGGAGATGGGAGAAAAACTTCAGCATCCCCAGAGAACCCTCATCATGGGGAAAACACATCACAACAACTTGAGCCTGTGTAGCTGTGTAGTATACACACACACAAATACACACACACACACACACACACAAATACACACAATACCTGCTGTGCTCCTGCACTGCCTGAATTTAAACGAATAAAATAAAAATAATATTAATTTTCCCATATAAAGGCCACACGTTCACTACTTCAAAAAGACTGCTATATTTAACACCAAACATTCCCAGCTAATCCGCGCTGGAAATGCAGATGATGTATGAAATAACATGTACTGTGTATTCCCCAGAGTCAAGCGGCTAACCTTAGGCCTGCATCAACACTGCTAGATCAAGCTGTTACTGTCAGTAAGGCATACTAATTCAATGCATCATATTTTTTAATGCTTGAACTTTTATGTGCTGAGACGACTGGAGGAATGCTCGGTTTAATTTAGTCTACAACAGAACCGCATGAATAAAGGAGGACTGCTTTGACAGTTACTACTTAAACTCTCCTGTTATTGATTGGCCTAATTAAGAGCTGATATATCCAAATCCTCAGAACATCCTCAGTTCCTTACTCATCTCTGCCCACACAAGCAGTTCTGCACTTCCTTGTCTTGTCTTAGCCTTGCTGAAAAGGTTAATCACCTGCACATAAAACAATGTTTTTCTACGTCTACGAGAGCCCAAGACTCAGCTGAGGAGAAGGCTTTTACCTAACTGTAATTGCTTTACACACAATTCAGTTGTGCATTTGATGGACAGGCATTTTTATTCATATTTATTCATTGTGAGTGTATCATTATTTAGCCTTTTGGTCTTCAGTGCTTTTAAAAAATCTCTAAAAAAAAAAAAAAAAAAAAAAAGCTAGCTGTTTGAGTGAACATGCTTTTATGAGTATAGGAGATTAAACAGTTCTGGCAGTTATAAGGATGTTATAAGCATATTTAACAGTTGGTACTAGTCAGCTTTATGAGGTAGAGTCACCTGGAATAGCTTTCAGTTAACAGCTGTGCTGAACTTGTCAGAAGTGAATTGCCCTCTTGACCCTTTCAGACCTGAATTATGTTCCACTGATGAGAAAAATATATGAAAATAAGGAAAATATATGAATGCTATCTGTAATGGCGACTCTAATATTCAAAAAAAATATTTAATTACTTTTTTATTTATTGGAAGATGGTTTGTGAAATAAAACAATATTTGTATTTCATAAACCATCCCTAAACAGTAAAATAAACATGGTTAATTGTGTTCTAAATCACATTAATTTGGTAAACAAATGAGCTTTCACTTTTTCTCATTCACTCTAGTGCTGTCATGCTTTACTGGTCTATTCTGCACTGTAAAAAAGCTTCTTGTAAATGTTTACAGCAAGCTAACATTATAAAAGTTGTTGGTAAAGGATTGTAAAATTAGAGAAAGGTCAAAACATTTTATTTTAGGATATAAATAGTAATTAATACATTAATTACAGAGTATTACAGCTTTTGTAGAATACGCTTTGCCTAAATAATAAGAGGTTAATGTGTTTGAGAGCATCAGTTGTAAAGTTGTGAAGAGCTGGGGTATACAGTAAATAGCTCTTTTTAAGTAAAACTCTAAACCATTATTGGCAAGAACTTCTCAACTAAGTAAAGAAAAAAAATACTTTAAGAAATGAAGATAAGTCAATCTGAAACATTTCAAGAACTTTGAAACTATCCTCAAATGCAGTCGAAAAGACCATCGAAAACATGATGAAAGTGGCTCTCATCAGGACCACCCCTGAAAAGAAAGAGCAAGAGTTCCTCTGTTGCACAGAGTAAGTTCATTAGAGTTTCCAGTTCAGAAACTGCAAGTTAAAAGCTTAACCACAGTTAAGAGCCATCTAAATGCTTCACAGAGTATTTTGGCTTGTTTATTTTTATTTTTTATTTTTATTTTTTTTAAGTGCTACATGATTTCTTATGTGCTCATTCGTAGTCTGGTGACTTCCAGTGTTCATTTACAATGTACGAAAAAAAAAAAGAAAAACACTGAATGAGAAGAGGAGGTTTGACTGGTATTGTATATATTAATATGGGACCCTTGTCTCAGAGTCCTGCACTGGGTCGGGTACCCGCGGGCGCATTGAAAAATAAAATGTGGTATGGGAATACTTTCGATTTGTGTGATTTTTCACGGGTAACGGGTAGAATATTAACGGGTCCGGGCGGGTACGAATTTAACTTTGAAATAACCACGGGTTCGCGAGTGGGTGGGTGCTGTACTCTGCCTTGTCTAGTCCCAACAACAATGTGTTTGATATGATGACCACCATGTTTGAGTGTTAAAGTGTAAAATCATTTTTCCCTATTTCTGATGGTTGAATGCCAGAACAATCATCAGAAATTCTTTCTATAAGACGAGCAACATTCCATATCTTCATATCTTCACAGAGTTAAAACAAGTGTCTTGATATGAACCCACAGAATTTCAGGGATTTCAGGAATAAACAAGAGAACTCCACAACCAATCCACATTAAGTCATCCCAGCAACACGTTCGTAATGGGGTTGGGGTGCCATCTTGCTAGAAGAATCATTCATTTGCTTAACAGCTCTGTATACACCAATTGACAAGCACATTAAACTCATTGACAGGTCAAGTGGTTAACATTGATTATCTGATCCCAATGGCAGATGTCAAGAGGGATCTGCCAATTAGGATCTGAGCCACTTTATCAACAGTCTTGACAGAATTGACTGGACGTCTGGGCTTGGAACCTCTACAAAAAGGCAGGCATGTTTGATGGTGTGGACAACTGTTGAATCTGCTGAATTAGGGTCATTAGCAGTTAACCCTGCATCCATACTGGCAGGTGACGATTCAAGTCACCCCAAGTTTGTGGTGATTCTGGCTCTTTTTCAACACGAAAATGAACCAGCGTGACTAAAGAAACCATTCTACATTCAACATTTTAACTGTCAACACTAATATTTTAAAGAGTTTTCACGCAATTACAGAAACGAATGAGACGGCTGCGGTTTCGGCTGAGCACAACCATTCCCGTCTTAATACACAAAGCCATTTTGCACAGCGCCTGAGTCATTTAGTGTTGAAAGGCAATTACATATCAGGGCATTATTGATTTAATGACACATTTAAAGCAAAGAACACACAAAAAAAAGGCTTCATAAATGATTGTAACCTATTATTAGGCTTCACACAGAAACACGAGCCTCCTCTAAATGAAGAACAAAACAGAAGACTCTTTTAGATGTAAATTGGTCCTGTATAGGAAATGAATCGATATATTAGCAATTCATTTCCCCTCCCTCGCTCAGCTCTTTGCAAATGAACGTGGCAGGAAAAACTGGAGCGTGAGCAAAAATGAGATCCAGCCCGGGTTGTAGGTGGGTCACGTATGATGAACAATGTAAATGTTTACGAGAATAAGCCGCCGCTGCTGCCGCCGCAGACGCTTGTTGACGGCAGGCTAATTTTGATTACACAGAGCTAGACACTCACACCCTGTTAGGTACAAGCCGCTTTCATGCACTCGCCTTAGGGGTCCAGCCGTAATAAAAGCAGGTTAAATGTTTTCCAGGCAGAATCAAATTATTTCTCTCCCCTCCCTGAGAATGAGTGAAAGCTATTCGCTGCTCTTATTTAATTTATTTCACCCTTAGGGACAATATCTGCTCTTCTGTTCCCTTCTTTAAACAATGATGTTCTTTCAGCTGCCGGCTTATTCCACCAGCGCATCTGAATCGAGCGGTAATTTGGCTTTGGGCTGCAACAAATGAGCACTAACTACAATGGTTTCTAGGTGTTATTACCACAGTGCATTAGTACTGCAGCAGCACATTCGTGAAAAGAAAAATTAAGCGAGTTTAAAAGAAAGCCATAAATCAACCTAGTTTCTCGCCCATTTTCATTTGTTTGCGAGAAATGGAAAAAGATGGAAGGGAAAAAAAAAGTTTCCAATGCATTAAAGAAAAGAAAAGTGCGCCCCTCAATCACTGGGTCATAAAACCAATTATAATAGTAAAAGCACATCTGGCTACCTGCCAGTCATTTGAGCCACCTTATTCCCAGGAACTGAATGCTAGTATTACACAGGAAACAAAAAAATAACATCTCCAGAGCCTGACAATCAGAGATGACCTGCAGGAAGAATGTTCTTTGTCTTACTGAAGACAATACACTGACATGGCAAAAATCAGTCATGGAATAGAAGTTTGTACATTGATCATGAATTGCCTCGGGGAATGGCTTGGGATGGATGGGATGTTATATTTCCGAAGTTCCCGAAGCGGTCATTTATCATTCCTTGATGCACAGTGGTAAATGTGTATTGGGATTATGTCAAGGCAGGCATTACCATCCGCAGTGGACAGTGAAATGGGTATGGTAATGTAAATGGATGATTGGAATAAACATGACTTGAACAAACAAGTGTTTATTTATTTTGGATTACAGCTAATAAAAACCCAAACCTAAAATCTGGGTCTTAGGAAGTCCTTCTGGAAAATGAAATCCACATCACCATAAAAGTCGTCAGCAGTGGTAAGCATGAAGTGCTGTAAGAATTTGTGGGAAAACACTGCACACTGCCCTGACCTGAGGATTTATCACATAAACAACCCGATCACCTCTAGTAGTGATACAAAGGACACTAATATGGCCATATATGTTTCTTCCCAGGGCAGGGCTTCCAACTAGCAATTTTCAGCAGGATAATGCTCACCCACATACAGCAAGGCTTTATCAAGTATGTCTCCGCTAGACTGCAACGCGCCCTTGGCCTGATAAATCGCCAAATTTATCACCAATCAAGCATGTACGGGACTAGTTCAGCTGTTTTCCCCAATTAACATATCCTTTCACTCCCAAACATAAAAATCCCAAACATAACAAGTAAACTAACCTTATTGAACAGCCACAGAAAACTATGTGATGCTCAAGGGGAAATAAATGCACGCTCTGAGCTTGGAAGTGCTGTATTTGACTGCTTTTCATAGCAATGGTTTTGCAGGTGAAGCACAAAAAAAAGTGCCACTGGAGAAAGGAACGGGGACGGGGGTACCAGACCAGACTAGAGCAATATTCTAACAATTGGATTAGGGCCGGGACCCACCTGCCAAATAAATATTGATAGATTTGGGTGGCTGACGGGGCTGGAAAGCATTTTAACCTCATTCGGCAGCCAAAATTGTGACAATGTCAGGATTCGCTACCTTATCAGTCCGGGGCTGGAGGTCACCGCGCTTCGATTCATAGGACCATTACCCAAAAGGAGGTGAGGAGGGAATGGCTGCACCGGTGCTCAACAGCTCTTAGGCTAAACGTGGGCTTTAATGGATTTTGGCATTTGGCAGTGCTTGTGAGTGTGGGTAGCCGGTGATGAATCTCTGAATCATATGGAACACTGGCCATAAGCCGACAGTATAAACCAATATAATATATGCCAGACGATCTCATATTTCAAGAGGAAGATTAAACGCTGTCGTTCTGAATCAGATCTTTTTTTTTTTACCGCAATTTCAGCAGCTTTAAATTGGCAGACTTTATGGAAGATGGAACAGCACAGCCACAACAGACACTCACCGAGCACTCACCAAATTTTTCAATTTTTCAAACATGAAAAAAGGTCCCGCCAATATTAATTGCGGGCCTTGAATCACGCCACGGATCTGTGCTAAGAGCAGCCGGGCGCCGGCCGTTCCGCAGGCCTTGTGCATCACTTCTATTATATATTACATCAATCAGACACCCAGGATTCATTAAGATGACTTATTCGCCCGGCCCACGAGCTCATTACAGAGCATTTCAATGCCAGTCACAGCTTTAGCTGAGCCTGTTCACAGTTCAACACCCTTCACCCCATGGGGAGGAAACAGCCCTGCAACTTCTCACGCAAAACCAATTAATCAGGTGTGAAGCTGAACTTCATAGCCTTTAGACTCTCTATTAGTTTAGTTTCAAGGAAATATCTAGACGAAAAAATATGTCTAAAAATGATATCATCTTAGTATTAAGGGCACGAGAACACACCCAATAAGAAGAGAGGGGTCTTTTGAGCATTTAATTGACAGTCAGTCTGCCATGTCACCCACCCATTGAATACCAAATCTGCCTGAATGAGTCATGGGCCCGGGTAATGGGAGGAAAGCTCCTGAGCAAATCAGGCTGCCTGGCTCCATGCAGTTGCAGCTTTGGACAGCCCAGTGTAAACTGGCCACCTGTGGGCAGGCCAAAGCAGCGTGACAGGCCAGACACCTGCCTCCGAATTCATCATGACCCATGCAGGCTGTGCAGCCTACTGTGAGTCTAATAGAAAAAGACACACTCATCTCCTAGAGCCTCTTCGTTCCCCGAGCTTTCAGAAAATTAACTACTTTCATTCCCTCACAGACTCCCTCACTGTCGACCGGCTCAATTCTCCTGTCTGGATTTGATCCTTCGCCCCCCCTCCCTCCACTGGCCGTACCTCAGTGATCCCCGCGCTGGGCCTCGTCTCAATCCTGTTCGACCCTGCATATCAATGAAGCTCTGCGGCACAATGGATTACAGGAAATAATGCCTTAACATCGCGTTAAAGAATGACACACAGCGAGTTCATTTAAAACTGAACAAATCTGGAATGTCAAAGAGAGATCTATAAAGAGTTGACACAAATGAATTACCTGTATTCACTCCTATGTCACATTTCAGTTTTGAAATAGCATGACTTTAATATGTAATTTAGAGTAAAATTGATTACATTCATCAGCATATGCAAAATATTCAGTTTTGCTAGCATCACATCAAGTCAAAATGAGAGGTAAATGAGGTAAAGTTTTCATACAAAACCATACTAAAGTTACAAAATTTAACACCATCACTAACGTTGGGTATACAATGTATGACAAGTTTTGGAACCCTCCTTTAATTTTACAACACACAAAATCACATCAAATAAAAAAGGTACCACGGATGACCCTATAAAAAAGCTGAAAAAATCTGATAATCGTTAACAGGTAATGTCCTAACAAAAAAAAATAAATTATGCTGCTGGAAACTTGGTCTTCGGTCCACCAATTCCTGGGACATGTAAGCGCCTGATTTAATCACACAAACACTTTACACAACATCAGGTAAATTAAACCCATAAAATATGTTACTCGCTATCACTAACGCCGGATGAAAATCACCTAAACGAATGCCTCTTGAAAAAAACATAGGTGGGAGGAGGGAATCAGCCATAACATTAATGACATTAATGAGGAGCACCCTGAAGCTCCCCAATGTCCCATACAACTCAGACAGCAGCAACACAAGGAAAATCACATGGAAATATTTAGCGTTAGAATTCTAGGGTTAAAAAACTAATTCAAAGAAGAAAAGAGAGAAACTATAAGATGTTGTGATCCTCTTTCTTCAGCTTCTTCAATGTTTAATGCAAGTTCAAGTTAAGTTCAAAAGTTTGCAACCTCAAAGAGACCTGAGACAGTGGCGAACACTGTACACTTCAATCAGGATCACTTAAATATTAGGGTTCAGAAACAACAAAGAACATTTTAAGCTGTTAAACTATTTATAAGAGTTAATGTAATACTCTTTAAAACAAAACAAAGAAAAAAAAGGTTTGGGTCAATATAGAAAAGGCAAAAATGAAATAATATAGAATCTTACAAATCGTATTAAACTATGGTATTTCATGTTATATCAGGTCAAACTTCCACTTCTGCATTTTAGGCCTGCTACATATTAAAAAAAAGGTTTGGATAGGGTTAAAAATTGGAAATGAAAGTGCAAAACAGACTTTTTTAACTTTTTGTTAATCATATCTTGAAGTGGTGTTGAACACAAAGGCAGCTGGGATGGATCATCACACAGGGCCATCAATAATATAATATAATATAATAATAATAATATAATATAATATAATATAATATAATATAATATAATAATATAATAATATAATAATATAATATCAATAATATTTTCATCAATTTTGGGAGAAATGAACAGTGTGAGCTTTAGACCAAAGACAAAAAGGACTATCCAGACTGTTATCAGCAACAAGTTTAGAAACCAGAGTCAGTCATGGTTTAGCGAGCGTTGTGTCAGTACACTTGAGGCAACCCAACACCATGCAGGATTAAGGCAGAAAAAGTACATTAAAATCTCAGAGCAAAATATGAAGCTTTTTTTAGTGACATTAATGCATTTTGTTTTCCACAAGACAATGCAAAACCACTGCGTTTCTGTCTAATGTATTGCAACTATTTATTGAAGCCCAAACTGTTTTACACTTGTTTGCAGAAAGAATGTGTCAAAATAAAATTAAGACACTTCATCGCTTGTTATCATCAGTGCTAAAACACCTTTTAAATCTTGTGAGAAGGAACTGCAGTATTAGAAAATGGTAAATGCTTTCAGCATCCCAAACTTTTTTTAGATTGTATCTGAGGCCTGAAATTCAGGAATGGATGTACACCACCAGTCAAAAGTTTGGACAGGCCTTAAATTTCTGTTTTTGTATATATTTTTTTAATTCTCTGCATTATAGATTAATAATAAAGTCATCCAAACTATGAATAAAAATATGGAATTATTTTATTATTTTATTTATTATGTTTCATATTTTAGATTCATCAAAGTATTGCTAGAACTACTTAACTAAGTAAAGAAAAAAAAATACTTTAAGATATGAAGGTCAGTCAATCTGAAAAATTGCAAGAACTTTGAAAGTATACTCAAGCGCAGTCGCAAAGACAATCAAAAACATTAAGATAAAATTGGCATTCATCAGTGTCGAACCAGAAAAAGGAAGAGCTAGAGTTCCCTCTGTTGCACAGGATAATTTCATCAGAGCTACCAGCTTCAGAAACCACATGTTAACAGAACCCCAGATAAGAGCACCTAAATGCTTCACAGAGTATTTTGGTATGTGGTACTCTATATGAACAAATTAACTGAAGCTGAATCAATTAAAGTCAAACACTGGATTTTTCTTTTTTATTTGCATTTTCTATACTGTCCTAACCCTTTTTCTGATCTGGGGTTGTATATCTACAGAATCATTCAGAGTACTGATGCATCCCTTTTTGTTGGAATTCTTCAAAGTTTCCCAGCCTAGAGTTACTTCAGGTTATAGTAGCCAATAAACATCCATCAAGACCACCTCACTGTTTCACCCCATATAAATGTCTGTAGCAGAGATTCTATACCAGATCACCCGGCTGAACCCAGAAACCCAGGAACCCAGGAGGTCGGAGAAGATTGGCATGAGGTCCAGTGTCATTGCTCTCTGAATGCAACAGCTACAGCACTTATCTCTAAACAGAACTCTATGATGGTTAAACTTTTAGCTAAGAAGCTTTTTTCTTTTTCTCTTCACTCTGAGAGTATATCTGCCTCTTTCCTCTTAGACCTCTGGTGTGACTGTTGGAGCTATTTGTGTCATTGCTCCATCAAACCCTGCATTTTATTCTTGGCCGGCAAAACACATCCAAACCTGGCTAAGTTGTCAGAGTGGCCATTCTCCAACAGTTAATAAAAGAGAGAAGCTGTAAAAACCTTCTGCCAATCAGAGACCCCAATCGAGACGTGAAAAGAGAGGAGTCGTAGGCGCTGGCGATGGTTCTGTTTCCAATAAAACCGAAGAACAAAAAAGGCTGGAAACGAACTCGGCAAGCCTCTTATTACATAGGGCCCCTCTCCTCACAGGGACGGCGACAGTATTATCAGGTGTTCAGCAGAAACGCTGCCAGAAAATCCTCTTTTTCGAGTGAAAAGACGACCGCAGCGAAGCTTTAGTACTCGGTAGCCCAAGAACCTGGGCCAAATACTGAAAGGCTGATGCTGCAGTACAGAATGAAATAAAAACACACTCACCTGTGGCTCGTCCAGATCTGTAGTCCTTGTACATCATGCATTGAAAGAAACCGTGATGCAGTGGCCCTGTTAAGAAAAGGAAAAAAAAAAAAAAGAGAAATATTTATTAATAATCGAGCATTCCTTTTTCAAATAAACCTGCTCTAGTGCCGCCTGCTATATTCAGCAAGGCTTCTACGGTTCAAGGACAGAGTCTTTTCTAAATTCAGTTACCCCTAATATGCTTTTCCCTTCTTTCTTTTCCTTTTTGATCACACGTCTCAGAGTTGAAAAGAAAGAAAAAAAATAATAAAAATAATCGGGCAAGAAAGGTTCAATAAGTGCTAGAGAAATTCAATTAGACAGGCTTTTATGGCTGCTTCTCTGCAGAATACATTATACAAAGAAATACAAGGAAATATAACATAGAGGAGAATACATATCTGCCATCCAACTGTGCGTATACACAAATATACGGTGGTAACCTAGTTCTGAGGAGACTGAGATTTTTTTTTTATCTATACACTTAATAATAGTAGCCAGAATTACAGAATTTATAGACAAGACAAATGTCATAGGCAATGGGACTAGTTTTATAGTATCCCATGACTTTTGTCACATCCCACACAAGCTTAGGAACGCTGCACTGACCTGCATAATGTAATTTCTTATACACAGATTCACAATTCTAGCCAGACACCACAGGTCACAATAATGATCGAATTTTCCTATAAGGTGCTATAAGGCGCACATCAATGAACATCTATGTTCTGGTCTATTTTCATAAATAAGCTGCACAGGAATATAAGGTGCATTTTAAGCGACACTAGTAAGGAACAGGGGTGTCTCAAAAAAAAAAAAAAAAAAAACATTTTATATCAAAGTCAAACCAGCGCTGGATGTTAATCTACAAAGGTTTCTCTCCTAAAACTGTTTATTTGGGTGAGTAAAGCACTTCAGTTTAGTTAAAGTATCACAGTGGCTTAGTGGTTAGCATGTTTGCCTCCCAGCACTGGGGTCTTGGGTTCAAGTCCCTGTCTCTGGGTGTCCCCAGTCTCTGGGTGGAGTTTTCATGTTCTCCCTGTGTCTGTGTGGGTTTCCTCCGGGGAATCCGGTTTCCTCCCACAGTCCAATGATAACATGGAGATCAGGTAAATTGGATATTCTAAATTGCCCAGAAAAATTAAATACTCTAAATTGATCTGGTGTGTATGTGTGTGTTAAGTTTGTAAGTTTGTGTGTGTGTGTAAACCCCTGGTCGTATTGGTTTTTCTTTGTGTGCCCTCTGTGCTGTTTGTGTTAAGTTTTTGGTTGTAGGACCATGATTGGCCACCAGGAGCGCACTCTATAAAAGGGCAAGAGGAAACCTGACCTGGGAGAGACGTTCAGGGCTCCTCCCCTTTCCTGACCTGGAACAACTTCCTGCTCAGACCAACCCAGCACCTCCATTTTGTTTTATGTGTGTTGCTTTAGTTTTTGCTTCAATATACATTAGTCTTTGGGTAAAGTAGGGGGTGAGTGCCATTTTGTTTTGCTACCCTTTTCTCCTGTTTTGGTGACAGGGAGTCAGGGTAGTTTATGTATTTTGTTTTCTTTATTTTGCAGGTTCAGTTAGTTGTCTTTGTTTGATAGTTGGTTTTATTTGTTATTTTGGCCTATGCTCACTCCTAAAGTCATATTCCCTTATTTTTTTTCAATAAATTCACCCTGTTTCAATTAATTTTCAGTGTCTGGTGTTTGGTCTGGCAGAGGGTCTGGGGAGAGAGCCCACTCTCATTTTCTGTTACAGCCTGACCCTCGACCGGGTCGTAACAGTATGCATGACTCTGCCCGGATATGGACTGGCACTATATCCTGGGTAAATGCTGTAGTGCCTGATGCAGTCCTCCGGGTGGACGGTTGTTTCCGGTTGAGATTAGGCTGTGCGCTACTGGCTGTCGCTTCTCACTGGTGTGTGGCTGAGTGCTGAGTATAAATGCTTGTGTGTAAAACGTGTAACTTGTAAAGCCTCTTTGGGTTTCATATAAGTTTAACTTCATTTATAGAGTAAGCTTAGATTTCCAATATTTTAGCGCAGTTAGCAGCAGCACTTAGCGCTAGTAAACGCAGGACAGCGCTACACTGATGAACTTTCTTTTCCCACACTAACTAAGCATCTCCAACAGGACCAGAAGCCACAAACTTAAGAGCTTTAAAGATCTGATCAACCAACAAAGCTTCACACCTCTGGCATTTCACAGATGAGAAATTTTTGGATTATCTTACAACACAAATATGAGGGAGTATTTGCACCCAGGTCAGGGCTCAGCAGGCTCTGTTCGCGTTGCAACAGTTTTCATTGCAGAGCTGACGGATAGGCCGAGTCCACAGAAGCGTGTCAGAATAAAACAGCGTGTAAAGAGTGTGTGTTTTCTGAGCTGTGAGCGACCCGTCTTCCTCAAATAGCATCGTGCATCTGCGAGCCACCTGTCACTTCCTCTTGACTCCTCGCTACAGTCTTGCCATCTCTGACCCCGGGTCTCCCGCTGGCAAGATCTCAAAGACATAGCTGCCGCAGTGGTATCCAGCAAAGCCGGCTGATCAAGCGCCTGTGAAGCTCTGCAACCGGAGTGGAGCAGCTGCAAGACTCAGAAACCCCAACACTCTATTCTAGTTAACTCTACTCAAAGCCATTAGATATTAGGGGTGGGAATCGATTACTATCTCACGATTCGATTCGATTCCGATTTTGGGGGCCACGATTCGATTCAAAATCGATTTTTGATTCAAAACGATTTGAATTATAAATATTTCTGCTTCTGGCTTATGAATCTTATTGAAAAAAAACCCTCCATAATATAACACTGGTCCTGGAGCAGGTAATGTGTTACAAAAACAATAAAATGTGCAGGAATGTGGGTCCTCAGTGACAGAGAAATCACTGGGATATCACAATGACGTTAATGAACAATAAATAAATAATAAATAACACTGCTTTATTACCAGGCTACTAGCGGTGGTGTGTAGGTGACGCTGCTGGGCTGATGTGATGATAGCAGTGGAGCGCTAAAGTTCAGGAGCAGCTGCTGATTAACTAGTTAATTTAAGGTCGTTGTATTTCTTCAGAAAGGGGGCAGGAGGTGGAGAAATTAATTCATATTGTCCATTCCTTAATTCCTCTGTGATGAGGAGCTGAAATTAGCTCTGATTAGCTTATTGTTATTTTTCCGTTCCGCCTTAAATGCTGCAGCCCGCTGCCACCTGTAGCGTTATTTAAGGTGGAACTGGAAAGTTAGCTAGTTAGCTAGCTAACAGTTACTGAAACTAACTACTAGCGATCTTTTTTATGCTTGTTATGAAGCATTCTGCCATAAAACATTAAAACTACACGTTAATCTAAGGTAATATAGTGCTTGTTCTGCCATCTTACCGGTGATTCTCAAACACCTACGCTCTGTGTGTGTCTGGAAGATCTCCAAAGGGACAAGCGCTATCCCCAGGGTTGCCAGGTCCAACAAAAATACCCAGCCCAAAATCAGTCTAAAACCCGCCCCTCAGAATCGATTTTGGGACATTTTAAATCGATTCTGAATCGTAGTAAATGAGAATCAAGATTCTTATGTGAATCGATTTTTTGGCACACCTCTATTAGATATTGTCCCAGAGCTGGGAATATTCATGCATGACCCAGTTCATATGAAGCTATAGAATAATATCCCACGAAGGAGGACACTTAGCCTAGCAATTAAGGTTACAAGCATTACTGGGCTTAGACTGAATCAGCACAGCTGTGGTTTTATTTCAACTTGTAAACATGGAAAATTCAGAAAAAAAGAGAGGAAAAAAAACACACCACAAGAGATACAGTCAAGCCTAAGCAGTGATCATGTGGGAACTCGCCAAATTAGCTACAACATATGTTAGAAATACGCTTATTACAGCAAATTTCCACCAAGCTCTTATCACAAGTGCAGTGCAGCAGTAATTACAGCTCTAAATCAATGGACAAGTGAGCTAAATAATTAATAGAATCATTCATTAAAGAGAACGAAGCCCAAAGGAACATTATATGCACTGGTTTAAGGAACCCAATGGCTCTTTGAAGCTCCCATACCAAGTGCAATGTTCAGAACCAACAGGATTGTTGCAAGTTAAGCCTGAGAATAACTGCACTCCATCAGATCAGTCAATAAGGCTTGTCGATACATGCGTCTGACCTTGATGATAATCTAATAGTTGGCCCTCTTCATTTGTGCTTGAGCGACTCTCAGTCAAAGTGCCTGGTCCATATTCTCTGAAGTGAGGCACTTTCCAGGTCAAGGATGTTCGTAGAGGACAGTCAGTGCTCACATGCTCTGTTATTAGGGAGGTAATGAGTCACCAAATCAGGGTTCTCGCTCTTCTCGCGCTCCTTACGATATCATTTCCCAGGACTTGTCCCTGAGTTGAATACATGACAGCTGGTACTCATGAAAAGACATAATATAACAACATGAATCTGCAAGCATCTTTGACATTATAGTTAACATAGCTACATATTCTGCACATACAGGTGCATCTAAAATGTGAAGAAAATGTGAAACTCATATGTTATATAGATGTATTACACACAGAGTGATCTATTTTAAGCATTTGTGTCTTTTATAGTTGATGATTATGGCTTACAGCTAATAAAAACCCTAAATCTCAGAACATTTGAATATTATATAAGACTATCTGGTACTTTTGGCAGTGTGGGCAGTGTGCCAAGTCCTGCTGGAAAATGAAATCTATTAGACACACCTACCTAGCTGACCCAGCAGTAGTTCAGAGAAAGAAGTTCTGAATCTGTTGCTGAACAGCTTATGTTTTAGGCAACCTCTAGTCCTTCATCTGTGCATATAGGATGCTACCCACAGGACATGGCCACATACATAATCAACTTAAGGTAGAATATATAAACTTTTTTTTTTTTTTTTGCTGAACTTAATACTGTCCACTGCTGTTAACTAAAAGACTAGGAAATTAACAAAAAATAGATTTGATTCATCTTTTATTTATTTAGTGTATTTAAACATATATATTTTTTATTCTAATTCAAATTAATGAATATTTTTCATGAATAAAACATTGCAGCTCTTCATTGCACTTTAAAATTGTGTACCTGATTTATTATGCTATTGTTTTCTCATTATATCCATGGCATTAATGTACAATATACAGTCCAAAACAAACAGTTTTCATTACAGGCCTACCAGAGAAAATAAAACATCCCATCACACTATGGGCAACTCAAAAAAGACATTTTAAAATCTTCAAAATGTCATGATGTCTCTTAGAAGTATGACATCTACTTTCCTATTAAAACGTGTCAAATTATAAAACCAATCTCTCCAGACGTGTGTAAAGAGTTCCTTAAGACATACGAGAAAAAAGTGAGGCAGAACTCTTGGACAGGTGAAACCATCTTCATCCCACAATCAGCCAAATCCTAACTTAGACCTTGATGAGAACCTCAACAATACCCAGTCTTCCTTTACTTTAGATAGAAAAAAACACATGAGCATGAGTGCCATAAAATTGGACACAATGTACCCAATATACGTAACCTCAGATTCTGCATTAAAAGTCCAGAAATTACAGAGTAGGACATGCAAACCAAAGGGCCTCTTAATGTACAAGTCTTAACTCTCACAGCAGCGCCACTAAATGAGGAGAATGAAAAGCTTTCAGCTTCTCTTAAGAGTTTAAGAGCAGAAAACATTTGAAATATTGAGAGAAATTACAGTGGATGCATTTGTTTTATGGTGCAGAGCAGAGAATGAATTAGATGTCTCTTCTAAATGGATTGCGTGAGTCACTACAGGTCACAAGAACAGCCATTCTCCGAACTTTTAGAAGTGGGCTTTACCATGGAGAAGAAGGCTAGTGCTTGTCCTTATACTCCTAGTGTCAGGAGCACGGATTAGTAGGGGAATGATGGGGAAGTCCTAGTGAGTGGGTGGGTTTAATTGGCTCAGCTAAATTTGGGAGGGAATTGGCATTCCTAGGAGCCCATATCCACATATCCTAATAGATCCTTATGTGTGGAGTGTTTAATACTTGTTGGGATGTTATGACATGGATGAGTATGTCCGCTAGACTACAGACAGCAGAGATCTGGTGGTCCTCTCACACAAGCCAACCACAGGCCTGCACTGTGACCTGAGCCTATCCATCTCAGCCTCAGTACACTACAGCCACATCACACATTAACCACACACTGAGAGCATTAGACGCTTTAGAAACATGACATTTTATACTGGGTTATTTATCCTTTATATCACACAAACTGTTCCAGTGCTCCAGGTGGTTAAATAATTGATTCATTTAAGAAGGTGCTTACTCAACTTTGAATTACTGTCTGGGACGTATGAGTCAGAAGCTCAGGAATTTCACAGAAGCGGGAAGAGACTGAGTGGGAATCCATAATCACGAGTCTGACTGATGTAACTGACCTGTGTGAAACCTGGTAAATGATACCTGGGACATAACAGGAAGGTGTTTGTGTAAGTGTGTGTGTAAACTGAGGCTGATACATTACTGGAAAAAACAATGAGCCTTATCGTAAACCCTGCACAATGCACCTCGCAATGCTCATTGCTATCTTACACCTCCTCAACAGTCTATTTTTACGCCTTGCGCCTGTGCCGTTAAAATAGCATCAGAGTTTAGGAATAAATCTACAATGATGGGTGTGGTGGTTTGGAAGTGAGGTGTGTTCAGGTCAACACAGGTGCGCCACTAACTGAAATAAACCTAGACAACAATCAATCATCATCCATTCCTATAGGTGCAGAACGCAAACCCGAATTTTAACTCAACAATAAACAGAATAAAGAACAAAATAACGTTGCTGTTTCTTAAATGAGCTGCTGGTGTACCCTTACAGTGTGAAAGCGTAGGTCAGTTTCCTCTGCTGAGACGCCTAAGATACGAACATGCCAAAGTCAGAGCGCACCTGCCTCTTAAAGGAAATGACAGCTGGCTCACTGATTGGTTTCATATTTCACATTATGCACAAAACACACAAATTAATAATTTTGCATGTTTCAAGCAGTGCAAGGTGTATTTGTTTGTGCCCTCACGTTATCAAAGGCACACCAACACACCCTAAATCAAGCTGCACAATCCGCATTTATCAGTGTACTATAAATCACTAAAATAGGGTCAAATATCTTGATTTTTTAAATGGAAAAATTAGTTTTTACCTGTGATGCTTTTTGAATATTAAACAAAACATAGGCCATACAGTATCAAATAATATTCTGATTGAATTAATAACATTCAATACATTAAAATGCTTATAAAAACCAGAAGGGTATAATGAAGCACAAAGACTGTATGTGGCAGCATTAGCATTAGCCACTAACCGCAGCGCTAGCACTTTTATCTTTCAGAGGTGAGTATATCAGACTGTAGCCTGCGTGTTCGCAGTGTTAAAACAAGCTACGTGGGACGAACCACTAGCTAATTTCACCCTGGGTTACCAGAACACACAGGGTCCCTTAGTCTAGCGCTATTGTGTGGCAATTAAGTCCCGCAAGAGCTATGGTTAGCGGCTAATGCTAATGCTGCTGCACCCAGCCTTGTTCACTGAAACAAAATATTGCAATTCTAAACTTACTGTAAATAAACGGAAGAGCTTTACTCACCCAAATAAAAAAAATCAGGAGAGAAATCTGTGTAGATTAACATCATGCACTCGTTTGACTTAAAAAAAAAAAAAAAAACTTATGTATGAAAATAGACCATAAATAGACTTTCACTGATAGCCCACCTTACAATCTGGTGAGCTTTACAGTCTGAAAAATTCAGCCCAATTTTAAGATAATCTTGTCTTTGCGGCACAATGATCACTGAATATTGTTAAATACAAAAAACATAATGTAGTGTAAACCTGCTATAAGACCAAGGGAACAGAAACTGCAAATATACTGCAAATTCAAAGTCACAATATCCTGAAATCTTAACCCACAGTCTTCATGGCCAGTTGAGATAAAGTGTCTGACCAGCCCCCGGGGGAGCTTTCATCATGGTTATGAACACCACTCCTGTTCCACTGTTCCTTCAAGTTCCGGCACGGTCATTCTGCTGTAATAAAAGCCACAGGCCAGAGAACAAGTGTAGTTTGACCTGTAATTCTCCCTTCTGCTCTGAACCTTGGTCTGCTCAGATGTACTCTTACTAATTAAATCAGCACACTGCACTTTAAAATAATGGTAATTAAAAGAGAGTCATTGCATAAAATATAACTTCACAGAGAATCAGGTAATCAGGTAATAAAGATTTGGATTAATTATGAAATGGCACAGGTCATATTCTTTTAAAGTTGGGAAAATACTTTTTCTTATATATATAAGTCTTATAGCTCTTCTACACATATCTAGTTTTTGTTGAGTCTTTCTGAAATTTTTGTGTCACGGCTGGACAGGTGCAGATACAAATAAGTTTGTTTATTGATGAAATTGGAAATACAGAGAATAGACAAAACATTCAGGGTCAATCCCAGTATACAGCAGCAACAAAGAGTAAACATACCATAAACAAGATTCAGTGTGTGGAGTGAAAGTCTATATACATGGTTGTGAACAGGTGTGATCAATATTCTGGTGATTGAATTCCTGGAGGTGCCTGATTGTGCAAGGAAGAGATGTCATTGTGTGGTGCATTCTGGGTATTGTAGTCCAGGGGCTGGAGCTCGCAGGTAAAGCTGAGTGTGGGAGAGACAATAGCACTATTGGCGCCAGGTGTGACATTTTGGTTGCTGAAAACGTGAAAATGCTCTCTAATAGCTGTACAAAACTCTGACATCAAAACACATGCATGTTTCTGGCTGAATTTCAAATACCTCCTTGCTCCTTATAGAGTGAACTACATAAGTCAGAAAACTACATCTACATGCAGATAGCACCAGGTTAAAGATTTCTCTACTTAATTTGGGACTGAACCAAAGTGTTTTTCCCTTCTTTGTGATGTGTTGATTTCTCTTTTTTTGAGGTTCTTTTAACCGATAAAAGACAGGCATGCTCATGCGAGTGGTTTTGTCTCGGAGTAAACAGAAATATCTTCCAAAATTAAGAGAGAAAAATCTCAGGTTTTACAAATACATAGATACCATTAGAAAGCTGGTCATTTTTGCCCAATAAACCATTTTAGATTGTTTAAAAAGAATCATTTGTTGATCATTTATTTGTTTTATTATTTATCTTTACAGTAAATCACTAAATGAATCAGTAGGCTACTCAATCTGTCATCAAAATACTTCAAATTAGGTGTGAACCATATCATATTGTACAGAATCATATTGTCATAATTTTCAAATAGATAATAATAATCCATATTGTGCTAATAATGGTATTCTGTCTTGTATTTCTGCATTTATAAGTTATTGTTGTTTACAAAATAGACAAATGTTTATAGATATTTTTTTTTCTAACAAATGTTTGAAACAGTTATACTAGGGTTAGTATCATTATCATACATTTAACTTTCTGTTGCAGAAGTATATTCTCAAAATGAATCAAATATTTTTAAATGCTTTGTCAAATCGGCAAGAACATTGCCATCACGAAATACCATAAAATAGTTTTATATTATTTTACTTTAATTAATTACGCAATACCTAAACCACCGTATTCTCAGAAGCAGCTGAAAACTGATGGGATTCATTTTAAATATAATATTTCAGCCTGTCTTCATGCAGTATACCCACAGTGCTTTATTGTTCCCTGGATCTGCCGCTATAACATCCAGAAAAGCAACATTTAACATGCCGATGGAAATTCAATCCAAGGCAAATCAAGAACATTCGATCCTCCATTATCCACAGCCACCGTGACCAGAGAAAACAGCCAGCCGCCTTGTGTATAGAAAGGAAATGCGCCCAAAATGGCCTTTTTAGATGCAGTTATTATCCTCATATGTCACTGTCATAGCAACAACAAGCTGCAGCAATGGAAAGGGCAGATGGCACGTCAGAGCATTGTTAAATGTGAGGATTTACAGACATCTGGGTTCTCGTAATGTTAAACAGATGCACTATATTCAGATAGTCCTGTTCAAAGACTGAAACACACAGACAGGTAATGCGTTTAGAATAACAGAAAGTAGGCCATGTTGTATCTGTCAGTATGCTGACGGGAATAAATCAATAAAGAGAGATATCACTCTTTAAAACAGACGGCATTACTCAGTGACCCATACATCAGAAATCACACACAATACGACTACAGACTATAAAAAACTGAATTTAACAAGCAAGTGTTTCAGTAACAACGGCTGCAATGCTGCTGGTAGGGTGGTAAGTAGGTGGCTGCTAAGGTGTTGCTTGGTGGTTGCTATAAAATTGCTCAGTGGTTGCTATGGCATTGCTTGGTGGTTGCTATGGTGTTGCTTGGTGGTTGCTATAAAGCTGCAAAGCGGTTACTAGGCGGCTGTTATGGTGGTTGATATAAGGTTAATAATAGTAACTGGCTGCTATGGTGTTGTTTAGTCGTTGCTATAAGGTTGGTAATTGGTTACTAGGTGGTTGCTATAGTTTTGCTTGGCAGTTGCAATAAGGTTCATAAGTGGTTACTAGGTGACATATGGTGTTGCTTGGTGGTTGCTATAAGGTTAAGAAGTGGTTACAAGGTGACTGCTATGGTGTTGCTTAGTGGTTGCTATTAATTTGCTAAGTGGTTAGTAGGTTCCCTATAAGTTCTTGCTTGATGATTGCTATAAAGTTGCTAAGTGGTTACTAGGTGGCTGCTATGGCATTGCTTGAGAATTGCTATAAAGTTGCTAAGTGGTTAGTAGGTGACTGATACGGTGTTGCTTAGTGGCTGCTATAACATTGCTAAGTGGTTATTAGGTGCCTTACATGGTGTTGCTTGGTGGTTGCTATAATTGCTATAATGTTGCTAAGTGGTTACTATGTGGCTGCTATGGCATTGCTTGCCGGTTGCTATAGTGTTGCTAAGTTGTTAGTAGGTGACTTATACAATGTTGCTTGGGATTGCTATAAAGTTGCTAAGTGGTTAGTAGGTGGCTGCTACGGCATTGCTTCATGGTTGCTATAAAGTTGTTACGTGGTTACAAAGTAGCTGCTATGATGATGCTTAGCGATTGCTATAAAGTTAGTAGGTGGCTGCTATGGTGTTGCTTGGATGTTGCTATAATGCTTGGTGGTGAGTATAAAGTTGTTAAGTGATTAGTAGGTGGTTGTTATGGAGTCCCATTTTGGTTTTTGTGGTGTTCCTAGAACTGTATTTCAGTAATTCAGTATTTGGCGCTGCTTAGTGGCTGCCAGATTGTTGTAATAGTGTTACTATATGGCTAGATACTTGCAATGGTATCCTAGGTGGTTGTGATGGTGTTGCTGAGTGGTTGCTCAGGTGTTCTTAATGTGGTTTGCTGAGTGTTCTTAGTGTATTTGTATAATCATGACAAATTACATGTAGAAAAGCAGAACAACAGTAAAAGGAAAGTAGTAAAAGAAAAAGAATATAAATCAGTTATCCTAACTCCTGCTGTGCAAATAAAAACATAGAGAATAAAGACAAACTTTAAGATTAAAAATATATCTTTATTACACAGATGTGTGTGACACAGATACACTTATGATGTCTATTTTTAGAAAGAATGCACATAAACTGATGGTGATATCTTTCTATTATTTGACAAAATGAATCAAGATTTATTACAGCACTTTAATATTTAAACATATGGGTCTACAGCATATCAGCATAATATCCACCAATAAACTAGTAATTATAGTTATCTGTCTAATGTGTAAATTATAGTTTTTAATAACTATATCATTAATAATTTAGCATCTTACTGTATTTTTGTCCTGTTTGTGTAACACTTAGAGAAACACCAGTGATATAACTATAAGAAAGCTGAGGCAAGCACAGTGAATGGCCCCCTGTATAAAAGCATCTGATAAATAATGTACAATATTCACATAAAATGATGGCTGTCATTATGGATTATGCTTTACTTTACAACCAAACAATAAAAATATGCTTTAATGAACAGTAACAGATGATGCAGAGCCTTATACATATTACAAAAAGCCTTTACTGACAAAAAAACGACACCTCTTAATATTAATACTTTATATAAAACACAGTTTCAAATATGCATACAAATGTATAGACGGTTAAACTTAAATGTCAGTATGAATCCACTAATAACCATTAAAAAAATGATATGCAACATTTAATTAACTTTTAATGGCTGGCCTTAGTATGTTTTTGAAGTGGACTGTAAGTTAACTGCTGAATTGTTCAGTCTATACCAGAGGCCACCAATTCTATCAGCAAAAGAACTGGAATGGCTGCAAGCTTTCTTTTTTTAGTCCAATCAAACTGCAGCACACCAGATTCCACTTGATTAATCAGTTGGTCTCAGTCTTTAAACACTTGATAGAGATGAGCTCCTGTTAGAATGAAACCTTTAGCCACGCCAGCCCTGTTGCAGATAAAACTGGTGACCCTTGGCCTAGAAAAAACGAAACTTTAAATTATACTTTGCTACTTCATATAAATGCGATCTGTAAAAGGCAATATTTAATTGATTTGTATATTTTTAAATAAACAAATGTACTTGCAAGATAAGTCTTAGATTAAATCTTATTTCTATTTTATTTATTATTATTATTATTTTAAGTTGCATATAAAATAAGTAAATATTATGTTGATTCAAAATTCATTTGTAATAGTTTTTATTATTAATGACAATTCTTGATAAAATAAATACTAATGAATACTAATGAATACTAATTCACGGGTTAACGTAGACACAGTGTCTGGCAGAACTTGAGAAGTCCTGCAAAGAAGAACGGAGCCAAACTGCAGAACTGCAAACTATATAATGTAGAATATACAGAATGTAGCTTTTACAGGGCTAATCACCCTCTATCAATAGTAATGCCCCAAGACTAGGAGGGGGAAGACTAGCACATGCCTCCTCCAATACATGTGAAGTCAGCCACCACCTCTTTTAGAACTGCTGCTGATGCAGCATTGCAGAGAAGCCTCACAGTGCGCTCAGAGGAAAGCGCAGCAACTCAGTTCTGATACATCAGCTCACAGACGCCTTGTGCTGATCAACATCACCCTTTAGAGTGCCATCTACCCACCCAGAGAGAGCAAGGGCAATTGTGCTCTCTCAGGGCTCCGGTAGCTGATGGCAAGCTACATGAACAGGATTTGAACCAGCAATCTCCTGGCTTATTCTATATATTTTATTTTATTTTTTATTTAATTGACATTATTTTGTAGTAATCTGTTGATGGTGTGGTATTGTTCCTGCCTTTTCTGAAAAACACGCTGATTCTGAAGGAAATCTAGAAAGGGGGTAACCAGTTTTTACAATACTATAAACATATATAAACATATAATCAGTATTGGTAACTACAAAATGTTCATTATCCTTATTATTGCTTATAATTATATATATATATCCTTATATATATACTTATAATGATGGATAATTCCAATTAGAAGGCACAACAAATAGGAAAAGCCCCTATTCGAGCTTACAGCTTACCCTGCAGCCACGTTTTATCATGGCCAGAGGGTAGCCTGACACTTTTGTCTGATTTTGCGGATACTTTTTATACTGCAGATTCCACTGAGAAATCCCCTTTTGCAAGACACACCTGTCATCACACAAGCACATGAAAAAGAAAAAGAAGAAAAAAACACAGTAAAAGGTCTCTGCATTGCCTATTATCCTCCTTTACACTTCAGCCAGACCAATCCAACCCCCAGCCCTCTGGGACTCGGAGGTGCAGCAGAAATTAGACTGCCAGAGTGATGGTGTTTGTGCCATGACATGCCTCACCTGGGGCCCAAACATACAAAGCAATCTCCACCATGGCTTACGTAACTATGACTACCTCAGGGGCTGCATTCAACGCAGACACTCTGAACTTTTCTTTAATGGGATAATTGCTAAACTAAACACTGCTGCAAAATCAAAAACATCATTTACATGCAAGGTGCAGAGAAATGTTGTGGTGGAGAAAGAAAGATGATGTACTAGGAGAAAAACATTATCTTTAAATACGTTTCACCATATTGCCATATTCAACCTCCAATACAGATTCCATTTATTAGCAGGATTTACAGACGTTCAGTTGTTTGACAAAATCATACAAGAACCACTGTTAATTTATTTGGATGGTTCATTATGGATGCCTCATAGATGCTCAACTTACATTATACTGTAAGTATATTAAATGCAAGTTAACTTAGATATATAGACCTAAAATGTTAAGATTAGAGTTAAGGTTAGTGCTTGGTATAAGGTTACATTCAACAGTTGCATTTAATAGACATTCAGGTGAATGTAAGTTGAGTAGCTATGAAGCATCTATAATGAACAATCCAAATTAAATGATACCAAACCATTCAAGAGGTCAACTCAAGAAATATAACAAGACGCTTCTCTAAATGTAACGCTGACTACTGCGGTCTCCGAATAATTTATACCCTTCATGACATGCATCTTTAGTACTAAGTAGAGCTATTTTTTTCTGTTATGCCCTGTTACAAATATCTGGCTTTTGGCACAATTCCTGAGGAATCGTATTCCTTTTCTCAGGGACAATTGACTCCAGTTCACTAATAGTCTTAAGTCTGTATTATATAACAACTTCCTTCAAATCCCACCATTTAATTCAATCAGGTGACTGTTACGGCAACTCCAGAATCTTCTAGGTTTACTTCTAAAACAAAGTCCTGGTGGAGTGAGATATGCTTGCGATGCTCATCCTGTTGGAAGGCTGAAAATGTTGAAGCTTCAGCTGTTCTCTTTCTCTTTCCTGATACTTGATTGAATCTATCTTGCACTCCACCATACAAATCTACAAATTTTCAGTCATAGAGAAGCAAGGCAGTAGCCTGAGAGCATCACTGAGCATACTTTAAGTTGAGGTAAGTCTTTAATATTCCTTGATCCATATCCTTAGTAGCACATTTATCAGAAAAAAAAACATCATAGAAGGCATTAGCACTCACAGAGGACAGCACCACAATGGGTGCTAATGATCGTGACCAGCGGTGTCTGGCTGGAACTGGGTAGAATTGCAATTGTCCACATATGCATAGACCACAGGTCAGTGCGGTATATTTATCTTCAAAAGGGGCATGGCAAACGTCATGGCATGTCAGTGTATGCTTCCATCTGTATTTCAAGGCACTGATTGCTTCTTTACACTTGTATTACTTTTCTAACTTTGACACCCAATTTGCCAACCAAAATGTAAGCTTCTGTGAGGGCTTTTATTCAGGGGGTCGAATAAATCTTAGACTGCAGAATTTAAATAGAGATATATGATATACAGATCATATTTGATGGTTTTATTGCAAATAGTTGGGAGTGAGCAATTCAAAACACTTACTAGCTCAAGTTTTAGTCATTTACTATTCGTAAACACAAGATGACAGTGTGTACTATTATGATTATTCCCCACTGTTCTAGGCCTGGTACTTATTAGATGTTCTGAATATGAAGAGACAAGAGCTGATTAGCCAGAAGCTTTACTTCATCTCAGACCTGCATTTAAACACTGTCATAACTCTCTGATCTCTTCATCATTTTTGGCTAGTTAAACTGTGTTTTGATGAAAGACGGCTGGCTTCACTGCAGGGTTTTGTTGTGGTGGAGGAACATCAGCTGCACAGTGCTTTAAAAACAGAACCGTTGTGGAAAGCATCACTCTGCCGCTGGCAGCCGGGGCGGAGAGCTTTGTTGTTTGTACAGGGGGCGTTTTTGGTGTTGTCATTCCTGCTTGCTCACGTCGACTGCGGTTAGGACGTGGTTTTACTCATCAGGAGTTAGCTCTTCTTTTCTGCAGACTCGTTAACTGTGATTTTTTTTAAGTCTGCTGTTAGCTACATTTGTAAGGGCTGACTGTTGTTTATGAGGAACAGGCGAATAAGGTGAAAAAATACAGAGATTTATTTTGAGTGCTACAATACTGGCACTCCCAGAAAGTCTCTCAGCCAATTAGAATGAAGTGTGGTGTGATAGAATGTCAGTGGAGAGTCTGAGAACGAGTCCGCTGATATTTCTTTATAAAGCCTCGAGCTGCATTAGCCAGATAAGTAAATTGTCAACCTCCTTTCTTGCAATGGCTCAGGGACTGACTCTCTGTTTTTTTTTATAGTTATTTAAGCTAAAAAAAAGGCTTCTGATTGGATGGAAGTCCAATCCATCCCATCTCTCATATGTCCATTTTCTGATTCAAGAAAAAAAATTAAAACTGACAGATTTAAATTTAGTCTACATTTTTTGCTTATTTGTTTGTTTTTATTCAACATATTTTATTACTTTTAATTTTAGCTGGGTTGGGACACTTTTCTATACTTTCTGTACTGATGTAATTATTTGAAATAAAGTAAGAAAAATTAAAGCCGCTCCACTCAATTACAGCTTTAAACCGGAGTTTTCAGTGAAGTTTCTCCGGCACCAAGGCTAAAGCATCATTAGCATTAGGTGCTAATCGCAGTGCTAGCTCTATCGCAGTTCAGAGGTGAGTATATCGGACTGTAGTCTGCGAGCTTACATGTTAAAACAAGCTACAAGGGATGAACCATTAGCTGATAGCGCCCTGGCTTACTGCAACACTCAGGGTCCCTTAGTCTACAGCAATAGGGCCATATTTACTAGCCACAGCTGGCTAATGCTGCTAACCGTGGCTGGCTAGCGCTGCTAGCTGTGGATATTGCTCACCCTTGGACAAAATACTGGAATTCTAAGCTTACTGAAAATCAACGGTTTTCAGAAAAGAAATGTGTGTAGATTAACATCCAGCACTCGTTTTTTTTTTTTTAATAATTACAGTTTTGTTGACAAGACCTGCTGAATTAGAAGGGAAACATGGCGACACACTTGTTCACTTCACGTATGCATTCTTTCAATTGTCGCTTAATGCATCTTATAATCAGGTGCACTTTATGTATGAAAGTAGACCAGAAAATAGACATTCATTAACAGTGCGCCTTATAGTCCAGTGCACCTTATAGTCCGTAAAATACAGTATTTTAAACCTAATGTTGGAAGTAAAAGCACACTCACTGCCAAGAACCCATTTCCATGGCTGCCAAAGACTTTCACACACTACATGTAATCCATCCTTAATCAGCAAGATATTAAAAATGGCCACGGCTTCTGACTAGACTAGACAGCCAGACTTCTGAGACAGGAGGAGCAGCCTAAAGGCTGTAGCAGACCGGTCGCAGTAGGCACGCATCCCAGACGTCTACACCACAATGTCTGCTTTTTCCTGCTGAGATATCTTCCATCAGTGCCACCATCTGCCACTGCAGCTCAGAACTCTCTCACAACTTTCAGCTCTATACATAACCCTCCAGCACCTGTCAATCATCACCGCTTAAACAGCAAGAAAGCACCACAATACTCAAATATAATGCTAATACAGGGTCAAACCATGACTTCCCCATTGTAACGAATAAAAAAAAAAATAGTAATAAACAGCATATTTCTGTCAGATTTGGGGAAACTGCTTTGTGCTGGCGAATGTACTGTAGTAGACATACTAACAAATACTGCAATAAGCTTATTTTTTTAGTCAAATAAAGCAGGTCTACAGTTCAAACTCATCAAGAAAGTGAATTTGATGCCAATATCGGACTTGTTATGGATTTATTTCATCCGTTTTTTAATAAGCGTACAATACATCAGTGTAGTAGTACTTGAGTCTAGTCTTAAGACCATAAATGAGCTCTCTCTTTTCTTGGCTCGGTCTCAACCTCATTTAAACTGAACTTTTATTCTATGTTTTATTTATATATAAGTTATATTTTAGAAAGGATACAGATAAAGAATAAAATAAATTTGTATCATAGATACAATGAATAATGGTTGCTTACTGACTTAGCTATATTTCTTCAAGCGCATCTTAAAAATTTTAATATCATTGATAAGCTAATTTATTTCAGTAATTCAGTTCAAAACGTGAAACTCATATATTATATAGCTGTATTACACACAGAGTGATCTATTTTAAGTGTTTATTTATTTTATTTGTGGATAATTATGGCGTACAGCCAATGAAAACTCAAAAATCAGTGTCTCCGAATATTAGAATATTATATAAGACTAACTGATACTTCATGCTTCCCTCTGCTGACAACTTTTATGGTGATGCAGATTTCATTTTCCAGCAGGACTTGGCAGGACTTGCTCCAGCAGTGCTATCTGGGGTTAGCAGCAGGTTACAGTCCCATATATTCACCTCTGAATGGCGAATGGGCTAACTAGCGTTTAGCGCGGTTAGCGAGTAATGCTAATGCTGCTCCAGCAGTGCTGCCCGGGGTTAGCAGCAGGCTACAGTCTGGTATACTGGCCTCTGAACGGGGAAAGAGCTAATTGGTGCTTATCACCATTAGTGGGTTATGGTTATGCTGCTCCAGCAGTGCTAGCTGTGGTTAGGAGCAGGCTAGAGGCTGATAATACTCACCTCTGCACATGCTAGCGCTTAGCGTGGTTAGCACCTAATGCTAATACTGCTCCAGTCTCGAGTCTTAGTGCTGGAGAAGTAAACTATAGACCTAAACTATAATGCTGTACTTTAGTGGAGTGGCTTTACTGCTTATAACTGCAGATTATAAGGCGCACTGACAATTGTTGGGAAAATTTAAGGAGTTTATATTAGCCTTATAGTGCTAAAAATATGGAAGGTCTGTGGAGACAAGGCTGTGAACTATGGGCAGCAGGTAATTCGTAAGCACAGCTTATTTTCAGGATCAAGATGGTGTTTTAAGACAGACCTTTAACAAATAAGACTGCAGCACCTTTTTTTTTGCGAATGTGAGCAAAAAGCAGAGGCCTGGTGTTTAACAGCCATATGCATGTGTTGCTTTGAGTCTAGTGCCAGTATGCAGGTCTGAGGAAATCATTCACTGCTGTCTCTAATGGCCCAGCCGATGGGTTTGGCAGGTTGAGAAAGCTGGCAACGTGGAAGGACAATGAATTTCACCACACAAGGAAACAAATACCTCTCAATAAAGCTAAAGGGACGAGAGCCAGTAGATGATGCAGCAAAATTGAACTCAGATCTGAAGCTCCAAATATAAATGAAATGCAGCATCTGTCACCAGTTAAACAAGTCTATAGCCTATAGAATTTCTTCAGCAAACATGAAGAAAGGGGAAAATCTAACTAATTACAGCCTAAGTGCTGACTAGAAAACATCACAGCAAGAAGAAGAAAAGCCTGCTTTATAAACAGAGAGCTCCATTTACTCCCCTCCACACTTTCTTTTGAGACCAGTATAAAGCTGGGAACTCTTTCAGAGCAGTGTATACACATAAAAATGTGAACTCAGTGTACATATGAATGTGCATATAAATGTATACATAATTACCACATGAATAAGTAATAAAACATTCATTCCATGCAATTTTCTTCAGAACAGAATGTCTGATAAGTGTGAGACTACTCTAGGGTTTATAGAGCATGCTTATCAATTATTCTCTTATGTTAACTCTTAATAAGCAAGCAAGCTTCAGAGCCAGCACGTACAGTACATGGCTGCATATTTAGTCTCAAGACATGCTCAATAGCACATTACAACTCTATGTCCTACATTCAAACTCTCTGTAAAACACTGACATATCAGCCTCTTCAATCGAGAATGATTTCCTGAATAAAAAAAAAACGTGTTAAAGACGGATGATATGTCTGAAATGATTGTTTATTTCCGGCCTTTTCAAATCTAAAGATGAAAACAGTCATAAAGAACAAAGAAGACTGTGTTTTATTGAGTGTTTGGAGTTTCTAATATCATAATTGGGATATAAGCTGGAAGAAGCAATATGTTTTTTTTTTAATTAGGTGCACATTAAAACTAAGCAGGCGTCATTGGGGAGCACATATACTGTTGCTAGAAAGACATTAGCTAAGCATTTGTCTTTTTACTCTGTGACTTATGGTTGCATATAGAGTTGTGCCATATCGTATATTAATAATAATAATAATATATATATATATATATATATATATATAATATAATATAATATATATATATATATATATATATATATATATATATATATATATATATATATATATATATTTTTTTTTTTTTTTTAATATTGTGAACGATATTATACCCTAAAATATTGTGCTATATCACCCACCCTTCATTATCAGGTCAGGGTACAGCTTTTTTTTTGCTGTTTTTAACCAAATAAAATTTGACACTTTTCTCATGTCCTATTATATATTTACTAGAGACATATTATATATATCCAGTATCATTTATTATCATTAGATTATATCTATCCTGGATATATGGAGATATTTGGTGTGCATTCATTAATTAAATGCTGATTCCAAGGCAAGGTTGATTTCCGCAATATAATATTACCTCCAGGTAAGCTTGCCAATAGCATCATTGTTTAGGGCTTCTTTAAAAATTCCTGCAGTGTCTCTAAAGATGAAATGCTGAGAGATGAATGAACCACATTTAAGAGAGAGTTTAATTTTTAAATTAGCTGGTTTTGCTGTGTTCACTGCACTGGGCTGAGTGGTGTACTCTCGAGAGGGGTATTCGGTTAGTGGAGTTAAAAGTCTTTACTCTGTCTTCTCTGAGGTGCGTAAGTTTTATAGCAATCCTTTGTCTTACTGGCTGTGAGTGAGGTGAGTCATTTAAATGTGTTCTTTTTTGAAAGTATACAAACTAAATACGTCAGTCTCCCATTCTCTGAGCCTTTTTAGCCTATTTTAAGGGTGCACATCCATTTATTGTACTGTCATACTTAAAGGTACTGCATTTAAAGTGTAGATTGTTGACAGTGAACATTCAAAACGTGAATATCTTATAGAGGACGAGCTGCAGAAATAATTTCCACTCCAGAGAAAGAAAATCACATGAATTCTGCCGTGGGATCTCTTAGAGCCATATCAGAGAATCTCTAATAGAGAAGCGAATCAATGTCCTTAGAGGTGCATGCTAGTTGTGCTCTGGTTGGATTCTTACTGTATTGTGCTGAGTGATGAACTCTTGAGAGGGTTATCTGGCTAGTGGTGTTAAAAGTCTACTCTGTTTTCTCTGTGTCTACCACAGAGAAGATGTCAACACATTCTGCAGCCAAGATTTAAGTCTGTACTGTTTTCTAGTGGCAATGCTGTAGCAACTCGAAAAATATGGATTGGAAAATACTGTATAATCTGACCAGCTCCAAAGATTAGCTAAATTATTATGTCTGATTATCAAAGCTAAAATTGGCTTATACCAATACATGAATGCAGCTCTTGATTTATTAATTGATATCAGGATGTAAAACGTATTTTAAGAAATATAACACAAATTGTTTTTAAATATATCACCTACTCCAGGTTTACCAGCAATCGAGGAACGGTGTTTCCGGAAAAAATGGCATCAAATACCAAGTCATAAGAGGAGAGAACTCACAATCAAACACATCTCCTTTGCTTCTCCACCCATGCTGGAAAAAAAACAGCCATTGGCCCTGAACTAAAATGGGCACAGACACAGAACCATAGGCTTATGAATAATTCAGACCTGTTGAACGCACCTCAATGCTTAGTTTATTTCATCTCTCCTTCAAACTGAAATCGTACCTGCAATTACCCTGCAGTGACACATTCAAGACATCTCCTCTATTGACTTGCGGAAAAAAGAGAAGGAGGTGAGGCGGAGAACGGTGAGGAGTGGCGAAGAATGCGGAACTATATTCAATTATATCCGCCATAAGAGAAGATATGACCCTATTCCCAGCAAACAGCGTCTCCAACTTCCTGACAATTTGATCAAAGCATGATTTCACACACAACTCTAGCAAGATACTCACGCTATCACTCGGTGAGAAGGAAACAAACTTAGAAAAGAGCAGCCTTTGTCAGACAGGCCTGGAGTATTGACATCAACACAAATACACAATAAGTCTGCGCTGTATAAAACAGGCTTTCAATCGTAAAAATAAATCTAGAAGAATAGAAGAATATAGAAGGACCTGTGAAAATAATGTTATTTTCACCAAACGTCCACAATAGTTTGTCTCATTTTTGTAGTTTGTGGATTTTTAGAGAGATTAATTTAAATGTTTTCTTTTTTTCTGATTGCATAATGCACAACAATTAGACAGACAATAGAAATAGATAAGATAAAATACTGCATTTATTGATATACATTCTGATTAGTAAAATAGAACTAAAGATGTTTCTACAACTGTACAATTACACACTAGTGCATCTCAAGAAATTAGGTCATCATTGACAAGTTACTTTATTTCAGTTATTCAGTTAAAATTGTGAATCTCATATATTATATAGATGTATTACACACAGAGTGATCTATTTTAAACATTTATATCATGACTTACAGCTAATGAAAACCCAAAAATCAGTGTCTCAGAAAATTTGAATATTATATAAGACCAATTGGTACTTTTGGCAGTGTGGGCAGTGTGCCAAGTCCTAATGGAAAATGAAATCCGGATCTCGATAAAAGTTGTTTTCAGCAGAGGGAAGCATGAAGTGCTGTAAGAGTTTGTGGGAAAACACTGCACTGACTTTAGACTTCAAATATCACAGTGGATCAACACCAGCAGATGACATGTCTCTCCAAACCATCACTGACCATCAGTAAATTTTACATTTCATTTGTAAATCAAGGGAGCAGAGTCTGGAGGAAGAGTGGAGAGACACACAGTCCAAGCTGCTTGAGGTCTAGAGTGAAGTTTCTACAATCAGTGATGGTTTGGAGAGACATGTCATCTGCTGGTGTTGGTCCACTGTGTTCTATCAAGTACAAAAACTCACCGCACCTCATGCTTCCCTCTGCTGACAACTTTTATGGAAATGCAATTTTTTAAATTTTCCAGCAAGACTGAAACACTGATGTTTGGGTTTTCATTGGCTGTAAGCCATAATTATCAACATGATGAGGATAGTTTTCAAATTCTGGCAGTCTCTTCATGTTTCCAGTGATTATTAGAGGTGTAAAGCAGAGGTTCCCAACTTTTTACAACTCACAGCCAGTAAACCCTCCATTTAACTGATCATTTAATATCTAAATAAAGAGCACAGCAATCAATGTAGACTAGTAATTTTAGACTAGTAACAGGCCGGAATTGCTTTAGGATCATTTGTTGAGAAAGACCTTTGTAAAGCACGTAGCGATGCTCATTGCTATCTTACATCCTGCAAACAGTCATTTTGCATATTGTCATGCCTTGTCATGCAACAGGGCTTGTGAATATATCTTCATTTTTGAGTGGTACTGTATCTGAAATACATTTTCATGCCTCAATTCCATGATACTGTTTCTATTCTCCGCATTGTGTAAATCATAGGCCTCTACTGAGATAACATCAAACATCACCCCATTGCTCTGAAGTCATTTGATTTAGAAAATTCAAATACTCTAAATCAAGCACTCTAAATTCACTCTAAAACAATCTAGAACACATTCTCTAACAGCAAAAGCAGCCAATAATCTATCAAGTCAGAGAACAAGATCCCTCAATAACACTTAAGCTGCAGGAATACAGGCTTTTCTCTGGAAAGCCACGTAACACTGAAGGAACATCAGAGAGTAATCGTCCTTGTGAGGCTCTCTGAATCTGATGTGATTATTGTGAGGGGACTTATTGTGAGGAAGAAGAAATGTGAGGGGAATAACTGATGCTGAAAGCAGGTTTAAATGCATGTTGGCACTGCCTGCAAGTTTCAGCTGCCAAATGAGTGGAGGAGTATGAAGAATAACAAGCAACGGAAGGGGGATTGGGAGCAGCAGTGGGTATCAAAGTTAACATAGCCTTAAGCTGTATATCAAGTTTGGTGGATCCAGTCTGAAAATAGAAGAAGTGCTGGTGGTGGAGATGGTGGGGAGGGCTCGGAGAGGGTAGGGACTCGCAGCTTATCCGCGTCATCTATAAAATGAAGGATGAAACGAGAGAGATGAACCGCAGGGACAGAGGCAGACTATCAGTAGCAGCAGTCTGAGACAATGGCCTGAAGCTCTGAACCGAGTTGGCTCTCTCTCTGTCTTTATGAGGGAATGAAGGCTGGAGAGATGCAGTCATTACAGTGATGGAAAATAGAATAAAAAAGGAGTGCAAGTCACACACTTAAGAAGAGTAAGTGGTGAAGGCTTGCTCGGAGCAGATAGGGGAATGAAAGGTGAAAGAAGAAAGAATAAAAGAGGTTCACAGACTCATAAATTGCTTATAACAACAGCATACCGTGGTTTTCCAGGCATGCCAGATTTGGTTGGTCCAGTATTGAGAGTACTGCTTTATCTGGAAACTCAGTGGCAATGGGATCCGTATTTTACACCTCAAGCTTAAAGAGTTCCAGATGAATTTTGGCCAAAGTCAACATGTCTTTCCCAAAATCGTACTGAAGGTTGAGCGTGAACAGGCAGTTTCAGCCGCTGAATATATAAAAAACACTTTCTGGCAACAGTAAGCGATTAGGGACGGTAGCGGCTGTATAGGTATAGCCCTAAAATCAGTCATTTTTAACCAGTGGCTTAAAAGTAGGGGCCACTGGCAGAAAGCTTTGTTCGTATTTCAAATAAATACTTTTTTTCACACTACAAGCTAGAAATCACTATACGTTCTTTAAAATGCTCATTGTAGACATTTGCTCATGACACTGCAATTGTGAGTATCTTACCAGGTGATGAAAATCGGTGTCTGTCTCCGTGCCATCACTTCCACTAGCCATTTTTTTTATTGAAGCTTTCTCTCACTCCCGTCATTGGTCTCTCTCTCTCTCTCTCTCTCTCTCTCTCTCTCTCTCTCTCTATCTCTCTGTATCTCCCTGTATCTCTCTGTATCTCTCTGTATCTCTCTCTCCCTGTATCTCTCTGTATCTCTCTCTCCCTGTATCTCTCTGTATCTCTCTCTCCCTGTATCTCTCTGTATCTCTCTCTCCCTGTATCTCTCTCTCTCTGTATCTCTCTGTATCTCTCTCTCTCCCTGTATCTCTCTGTATCTCTCTCTCTCTGTATCTCTCTGTATCTCTCTGTATCTCTCTCTCTCCCTGTATCTCTCTGTATCTCTCTCTCCCTGTATCTCTCTCTCTCTGTATCTCCCTGTATCTCTCTGTATCTCTCTGTATCTCTCTCTCCCTGTATCTCTCTGTATCTCTCTCTCTCCCTGTATCTCTCTGTATCTCTCTCTCCCTGTATCTCTCTGTATCTCTCTGTATCTCTCTCTCCCTGTATCTCTCTCTCTCTGTATCTCTCTGTATCTCTCTCTCTCCCTGTATCTCTCTGTATCTCTCTCTCTCTGTATCTCTCTGTATCTCTCTGTATCTCTCTCTCTCCCTGTATCTCTCTGTATCTCTCTCTCCCTGTATCTCTCTGTATCTCTCTGTATCTCTCTCTCCCTGTATCTCTCTCTCTCTGTATCTCTCTGTATCTCTCTCTCTCCCTGTATCTCTCTGTATCTCTCTCTCTCTGTATCTCTCTGTATCTCTCTGTATCTCTCTCTCTCTCTGTATCTCTCTGTATCTCTCTCTCTCTCTGTATCTCTCTGTATCTCTCTGTATCTCTCTCTCCCTGTATCTCTCTGTATCTCTCTGTATCTCTCTGTATCTCTCTCTCTCCCTGTATCTCTCTGTATCTCTCTCCCTGTATCTCTCTGTATCTCTCTGTATCTCTCTCTCTCTCTGTATCTCTCTGTATCTCTCTCCCTGTATCTCTCTGTATCTCTCTGTATCTCTCTGTATCTCTCTCTCTCTGTATCTCTCTGTATCTCTCTGTATCTCTCTCTCTCCCTGTATCTCTCTGTATCTCTCTGTATCTCTCTGTATCTCTCTCTCTCCCTGTATCTCTCTGTATCTCTCTCTCCCTGTATCTCTCTGTATCTCTCTGTATCTCTCTCTCTCTTTCACTGTATCTCTCTGTATCTCTCTCTCCCTGTATCTCTCTGTATCTCTCTGTATCTCTCTGTATCTCTCTCTCTCTTTCACTGTATCTCTCTGTATCTCTCTCTCCCTGTATCTCTCTGTATCTCTCTGTATCTCTCTGTATCTCTCTCTCTCCCTGTATCTCTCTGTATCTCTCTCCCTGTATCTCTCTGTATCTCTCTGTATCTCTCTCTCTCTCTGTATCTCTCTGTATCTCTCTCCCTGTATCTCTCTGTATCTCTCTGTATCTCTCTCTCTCTCTGTATCTCTCTGTATCTCTCTGTATCTCTCTCTCTCCCTGTATCTCTCTGTATCTCTCTGTATCTCTCTGTATCTCTCTCTCTCCCTGTATCTCTCTGTATCTCTCTCTCCCTGTATCTCTCTGTATCTCTCTGTATCTCTCTCTCTCTTTCACTGTATCTCTCTGTATCTCTCTCTCTCTCCCTGTATCTCTCTCTCTCTCTCTCTCTCTCTCTCTCTCTGTATCTCTCTGTATCTCTCTGTATCTCTCTCTCTCCCTGTATCTCTCTGTATCTCTCTCTCCCTGTATCTCTCTCTCTTTCACTGTATCTCTCTGTATCTCTCTCTCTCTCTCTCGCCCTTGTGCTCCGTGCTCTTGCCGTTGGTCTCTCTCTCTCTCTCTCTCTCTCTCTCTCTCTCTCTCTCTCTCTCTCTCTCTCTCTCTCTCTCTCTCTCTCTCTCTCTCACCCTCGCGCTCCGCTCTCTTAGCCAACGTTCATTTACAGTGATGTCTGGCGTTCATGACACATAATGTGAACTAATTCACGTTCAAGTTCTTTATTAAAAAATGTGTTGCGTTCAGTTCAACGTTCACGAAAAAATGAGCGCGTTCAATGAACGCGTTCTTTTGAACTCGTTCACGCACAACACTGCATTGAACATGTGACAGATACTATGCAAATAATTTTCAAATATACCATTATATTTAGGTCAAGCTTATTAATTTGTCTGCCACAGCAAAGTTTGTTAGACCTTTTGTTTTAACTGTAAATACTATTTGTGCCAATGATTTATGCTATGCAATATACCTCTCATTTACATAAGTGATGGACACCACTCATATAATTGAATTTAATTTAGTCGATGTAATGCTGATTTTTTTTTAATAAGTCTTAAAGCTGAAATGCATAAAGCAATATGTGTAGGAAAAAGATTTGTAGTTTAAGCACAAGCAGTGACTTTTGTTCTTCATAAAGCAACAAGATCCAGAAAGATGGAGTCTCTCATGGTGACAGTACGAGAATGAGATTACTCATGTCGGCTGTTAAACAAATACGTTGTGTAACAATTATATATAATTATAGTTTTTTTTTTTTTTTTGGTTAGAATTTAGAAAAAAGGTATCGAAAAAATTGGGTACCGGTACCGAATTCAAAGTATCGTATCTCTACTACTATCAAACATTTTAACAATAAAACGATACCCAGCCCTCGTAGGGGGAGCCCTGCAGCAAAAAAAAGACCAATTCTGACATAATGCATGACTCTTAAACGCATCCCAAATATCAAGTCTCATTACATCATAAAAGTATGATGTAAATTAGGACGACTGCATAGAAAAGATTAATTTACTGCTGCTTAACTAGGTGTAGAGTTCAAACTACAGCTCTGAGGTATTTCACAGGAGCGGCGTGTTTTATATTCTCTTCTCTTCCCACCGTTTAGCCCACAAACTATCCTCCCCATCTTTACAGAGTGGAAAGTATGCTTGGAGCCAAGCATTAATAATTCATTGTTTGCAGTGGACACAGTGAATACCAATTCCCTCATATTGCAAAGCATTATCATCAAGGCTGATTGCAGCACCTAAGGTCGTTAACTTCATCTACGGCAACGTAGCTGCACATCCGAACGGCCACCATAGACTGCTGACACCAAGGTTATGCTATACCGTCTCGTAGCCGGAGCGTTAGCATGTCTGTCTGCCAGGAGCTCAGTCTGGGAAAGGGGGAAGGAAATTACATTGTAGGGTTCAAATTGTTTTCGCATTAGACGTGCTCTTTGCCCTCCGCAAACGCGGGCTGCGGTTTGCCCTTCGCAAAGGAGAAGATTACAATGGGGGAATTGGAGATAGGAGCACTGCCCATACCGATGAGCTATACCAATGAACCAGTTTAACAGCTCTAAACGCACATCTGATACACCATAATATGCTTAGTAAACTACTCTACTGGGAGTAGAGTTGCTGGCTTTACAACCTGATTATTACATCAAGTCAAACCCTTGAAATATTAAGATAGTTTCAACTATACTAATAACTATACTTTCCCAGCTAACTTATCATGCATTTTTTAAGATTGGAACACTGTTCAAACTCCAGAGTACCTTAACAGCATTCAGCATTCATCTAGCAACATCATAGTAAGCATACAGCAACCATCTAGCAACCACTTCACAGTTACTTAGCAACACTATAGTGATCATCTAGTGACACCACAGCAACATAGCAACTATCAGGCAACCACTTACAGTAGCAATAACTTAGTAACACCACAGCAATCACCTAATGCTAAGCATTGTGAACTACTGAAAGACAGTCACCAAGCCTTTACCCAGCAAATATTCAACATGTTTAATATCTGACTCAGTCGGCGACTGGGAGTCAGAAGCAGTGGCTACATGGCAACATACTGGGTCCAAAACACACCAGAGCTGTTTATGGACAGTCTGGCCACTTTCTGTTTCCATGTTAGATCAGTAAATGACTGTTAAACTTTAGAGGAAGCCTCTGAGTGAGTCCTCTATGAACAGGGTGTATAGAGCTAAAAGCAAAAACCTAAAATTAAAATAATAATGAACAACTTGTTCCGAGTAAAGCTAAGTCTATAGAAGTTTATCTAAATAAAACAGGTTTTACACTGTAAAGTTCTAGCATCACTGCTACTGTGAGCTGATTGGTTAGCAAGCTGATGCTGGAAATTCAGGTGGAGCATGTTTAAAAGGCTTATAACTGGAGTTCAAAACAATTTCTGCTGTGCTGACACATTTGACATAGTTCTGTGTTGAGGACATAATTACACACTGTATTTCAGTATAAAACTGATCAGACATTTATATATATTTTATTCAGTTGCTTTATATGAACCTATTCATTTAGTGTTATCCTCTATAGATATTCTCTGGCATTGCATTGCTAGGTCTCATATGTTCAGTTCTGGTGTGTTCTTGTGATAAACCTGTTTCTAGAGAGCAGCCAGATGAGTCTGTGATTTCCCACACTGAAATATTCGTGTAATTTGTGACCTGTGTCGCTGATCAGTCATGTAACGTGAACAGCACAATGACTGATGACTCAAAAAGTCGTGTAGGGTGAACCTGGCATTATAAACACTCAGCAATCATTTAGTAACACTGTACTAACAACATAGCAATCATCCAGCAGTCACTTCCTAAAAAAGCTCAACTATCAAGCAGCACCATATAAGCCACATGAACACTACAGTTTTACCAGAGCAACCAGAGAGCAACAGTTCGGCAACTTCACGGAAGTGGAAGCCACTTTAGTTCAGTTTGTAGTTTGTTTTCATAGTGTTTGTTTTGACGTAAATCAGCTTCAAGGAGATATTGGTATACCTTATATATAAGGTGAAAAGTGAGAAACCTAATGGTGGCAGCTGTGATAAAACTCATTCAGTGCAGCAGAACGAACCCTTGAGAGGCTACAGAGATTCAGAAGGAGAACCCATCTATATGGACTTGTCTTGCCCTGAATATATAAAGAAGCAGTCATAGTGGTTTTAGTAAGAACTGTGATTGTCTAGGTGGGAGCAAGCAAGTGTTTTTTTTTTTGTTTGTTTGTTTTTTTGTGATATCCAAGCTTCAAGAAAACTTCAAGAAATGCAAGCACCAAAACAGCTGCAGCACCAAACAGCAGGAAGTGCTCAATAATGGTTTGACTATCAAGGAAATCTTCTGATATCTGATGAAGTCAAGCGAGGAGGCAGTTTCTCCCACAAACATTTCTCATTTCTGCATGCTCAGTGATTGCCCAAGAAAAAAAAAATACACCAGTACACCAAGCCGAACTCTTCATCCTCATCTCCTCACCCTGCTGCACCAGGTCTCCGAGCATTGTGCACACTGTCGATATTGCTGTGGCTGTCTACTAGCTCCACGCATGCACACTGCCCATCCCTGTATGACCCAACTGACTGATGGATTTCAAGCCTTTGTCTCATCCAGAGCCATTAAGTGGTCTGCCGGAGTGAAATGGCTTCGCAGCTCCCAGGGCGGAGCAATTGGCTCAGCAACTTCTACTCGCTCTTGTGCCACAACACTGCAAATAAGTTAATTTCCTGCGAGACAAACAGCCAAGCGGCAAACTATACAATAAATAAAAAAAAAAACAACAAATAAGAAAGCAGGACTGCTGACTGCATCGCATGGTAAGACTGAGTCATGCTCGATTATTGTTTCTGAAAAAATTAAGGGGTGATAAGAGGGTACGATACCCTCAGGCAGAGCCTCAAATTGGCTCTAATCAGAAACCTAAATTAGAAATCATAATACCTGATATGTCAAGCGAGTCACACATTTATTAATCAATATAAACTGAGACTTTTAAAACATATTTAAAAAAAACAATTGGCTTTCCTACCATAAGAATGAGCAGTCTTTGGTCACACTGATAAAAATACACTAGTACGGACATTCCAGGATTTTGGTACATTTCCTGTCCCACCACTTCACAATTTCAAATGTACATATCCAAAATATCTAAATGACTATTTTTTGTGAAAAATATACTTGTTATAAGACAAACTGCAAAAAATGGTAGAAAAATAAGCTCCTTTAATATTATTCAAAAGACTGAATACCTTTGGACCACCTCAAAAAATGGCCGTTTTCTCTTGTCCCACACATTGGGTGACCAACTCCTTTGGCAAATTTAACAATTAAAATAAGCTCTAAATAAATGACTTCCTCTTGTATATTGTTGATATGCATCTCCTTAACTTATGAAAACAACTTCTTTGGTCTACATTGTATTGCATGTTACAGTTTTTATGCTATTAAGTTGTGTCCCACAACATGCGGCGCAATCCTGTTACCATAAGGAATTTTACCTGCAGAGAAAGAGTTAAAAATATTTGTCTACTGGCACAAAGGAAGTGACATCACAAGGACATTTTCTGCCCACATGGCAAGACCAAGAGTAAGTGCTCTAACAATTTTCAAGTTTTTTTTCCATATATGTTTGTCCAAGTTGTGTGTCACTCAGTGAACGCAACACTGTTACTCATATTGTAAGATTAATAATGAGTCGAGTCAAAATTTACTTTATATACTTATATAACCATGTTTGTCCTTGATCTTGTATACATAGCTACATTTTACAGTTAGAATCTGTTCCTGGGGTAAACCACAACTTAGCCTAGGTTTGCAACCCTGCTACTCGCAACCCTGTTGCAATTTAAAAACTGCTTTGTTACCTGAGCTTGACGAATCAAACTTTTTGATAGTCTATTATCTGTATTTAACAAATATATGACTAAAAATGATCAAATTGAAGATCAAATTTTCAGAAGTAACCACCCCTGAAATGTACCAAAATCCTGGAATGTCCCAGTAATATCCAGTCAACCACATGGGGTTCCACTGCAACCACTCTGCAACAGGCTAACAATTGCCTGAGATACCATATTAACCAATAAACTGAAGTTGGCTATTTTAGTATCATTAAATGTTTAACATTGGTATGTCAATCTATTGGAAAGCCAACAGTCACATTTAATAATTAAATACGTTGATATGCAGAATATAGACTGATACAGATCTAGTTATGAAATAAAAGCCTTAAATCTTAAACTAACACCTTCTAATACAGTATAGAGTAATATATTTGGTGGTCTACAAGCATAATTAACCTGATCAAACTAGGCAACATGTATGTATGAGCTTAACTATGTTAAATTCAACATATGCTATGCTGGTCAAGAGCTGTTTAACTGGCTAGCTTAAGAGCATAGAGAATTTCTTTGCCTGGGTAACCAGCTTTTCAACCTGGTTAACCACAAAAGACCAGCGTAGGTCATCCAAAACCAGTTACCAGCAAAAGCTGGATTTAAGGGTGCCGTATTTTACGAACTATAAGGAGCAACTATAAGGGGAACTATCAATAAATGTCTAGTTTATGGCCTATTTTCATACATAAGGCACACTGGATAAGGTATAGCCATAAGGTGCATTTTAAGAGACACTATAAGGAACTTTTAATTCAACAAACCAAGTTTAGTTAAGTAATGCTAATAAAACTGTGATAAAAAGACTTTCTTTCAAAGTCAAACAAGCGCAGAATGATATTCTACAGGTAATATTAACCTCTAAACAGCTAAAGAGCTAGCACTTGCTCCAGCAATGGTAGCTGGGGTTAATAATACTCACCTCTAAACGGGGAAATAGTGGTTAGCGGCTAATGCTAATACTGCTTCAGCCTCTGTGCTTGAGAATCTACACTGATACTCTGAAACTGTATAATGCTGTACTTCAGCGGAGTGGCTATACTGCTTCTTATAACCTGACTGGTAGAATTTATGCATAAAATGCACCAGATTATAAAGCGTACTGGATTAAAAGGCGCACTGACAATTTTTGGGAAAATTAAAGAAAATTAAGAACCACCAACCACACGGAACATCACATCAACCACTTGGCAACTACCTGGCAACTATAGCCTCATAAGGTACGTTGAATATTTCAGCATCTTAAATTCATAATCAGAAACACTGATGCTACAAAATGGCAAAAAAATAAATAAAAAAGACAAATTAATTACTGATCAATTACTAATTTACTAAGCGATTATAAGTTTTTACACAATGTGTTTAATAAATATTTAAAAATATTTTAAATGAGTTTTGTAATAAAACACGTATGCTATTTAATTAATTCGGTAGGAAAAAAAGGGCGGAAAATGAATTTAAAAAATCTGTGTTTGGTAATTTTATATTCAGTCTTTGGGCAAATGTTTAATTTTGTTTGGGTCTGAATAAAAATGTTCATTTTGGTGCATGACTTAATGGTACATTAATACAACAGTGGTAGAAATGGAAACCCCACAGTCAACCATAGTCATTGAGATAATAAATATATATAGAGAGAGTGCCCAATTACTTAAATATCAAAACTATAAACTCCCAAATATCAACTAAAAACAATGTGCAGATTCATAATGTTTACAATGAATAGTAATCATAATCTCATTGATTAATGTGGAGCAAACAAAGAAAAAAGATTTAGATTTTTTTATCCTATCTCATTAAAATATTCTTACCAATTAGAGGTTCTTCCATCTAGCGTTTTCTGTAATTGACAAAGCTCAACATGCACCTCTCACCTCCTCCTTCAGCTGCATATTTGATCAAAAGACAGGATAACAAAGGAATATTTCTTCTGTGACTAAGGAAGCATTATTAATGATGATTTAATAATGAATCAGGCTTTGGTCAGCCGCTGGCTGTGTGTGAATGTGGAGCACAGTGTATCTTGTATTCTTTGTAAAACGTGAGATGTGAATATACTGGCATCTGTTTGCTAGTTTAGCGAGAGCGATGGGTGGGACAAAGAGTGAAGATGTTCCAAACCAGATATGGTAGAAATGAGGGAGGTGTCACTGGCTGAAATATGGAGAGGTGTCAATTAGGGCTGGGATGATTTTTCAATGTATCTGACATAACTGATTATGGAAATACTTTAATCATAACACATGACAGCCATATCCACTGACAACAAGTGGTAAAAAGTAGTAAAACGTATTTTTTTAAACGGGTTTTAATATTTTTTCTTCTAGTACACTGATGCAAAAATACATGCACAAGTTGTTATTCCATTGATACAATAATAATATAATTCCAAGTTATAGCTACTTTTGTTTATTTTTTTTATGTTGTAAAATGTATGTAAAAAATGTTATGATCCATTTCAGATGTCAGAGGGTTGCTGACAAAAAAAGAGGTTTCCTGGGTGATGTATGGGTTTAGGAGCTGATTGGGCTGAGCAGTGTGCCTCTGCTAGCGGTAAGATTCAGACGGTAAAATGTCAGCAGCAGGGCAGTATTATGGACTGATTGATTTGCATATTGAGTATCCTTGCTCCAAAGTAAATGGACAGATTATTATCGCCTAAAGTAGAGTTGAACCCGAGAGGGCGCTGTAGTGGCAGAAATGACCATAATAAAAGCATTTTAGGCATGTTAGAAAACATTTATAAGAATTTTAAGCAGGACTGGTGTGTTCCATTAATTCAGAGGAACACATTTCAGCTATTATAAAAAATATATTTATTTATGGTTTAGGGTTTAGTCCTAGGGGTGTGATGAGACACTAATATCACGAGACGAGACGAGACACAATACTGGGTTCACGAGAACGAGACGAGACGAGATTTAAAAATAAAATTTTAAAGAAAACCTCTCCTCATTTGACAAAATCATATAACACAAATTTAACAGACTGCTTTCTCTTAAATATTGATTTTTATAAGAAATAGAAATAAGAATAAGAATAAAAAATAAAAATAAAACTTTTCTAGGTCTTATATAGTGCAAACAATAAATGCAAACCACAACCAGTCATATTAAGCCCTTGTGTTTTTTTCTCCTAAATCTCTTGTAATTTAACTATGCATAACCATAACCAGTCATATTAAGTCTATGCTTAATTAAGTGCAAACAGTGCAAGAGCATTATTTTTAAATACAGTACAGAGCTAAGGGATTAATACAACTGCATATGAAACAGTAACATGTAGGATTTAATTACAGTATTTATATATGGTTTGTGTCTTGTTGGTCACTCTGTTACCGTTTATTGTTGTCTCCAATGCTCAGTCACTTTCTGACAGAGCGTTGGAAAGATACAGCCTTGGACTTCACCTTTGAATATTTGGTTACCGTCTATTGAGTATTAGGAGAAAAACACTACAGTAAATTATTTTTGAAGAAAAATGAAGTAAAATTGTTAAACTTAAGTAAACGCATGACTTGAGTTCCTGAGTTTAAGAACATCAGGATATTTGGGACTAAAACACTTTAAAATTGGAATGGATTAAAGCCAAAGCCAGGATCTTCTTTCTGTATTTACTTTCTTAGTTATGCCTCTGACCAATAAGCAGAGAGGACAACATTACATGGTTTGTTGTGATGCATTTTAGTGCAATTGGATTTTTGCCCGGTGTGAAAACAAACCAAGCCAAGGGAGGCTTCAAAGCATTTGCAAACTCATTACTGGATTCTGACCCAAGCAACTAACATTTAAATGTACATCTAAAAGAATTCAATTGTAGCTTAATGCAGTAAAATGCAAGTGTAAACATAAATATCAGTGAATTATTCTTAGTGAAAGATGCAGATAAGTTTGATGTTTCTGCTTTCACACTGCCTTTTGGAACCCTTCTTTAATTTTACAACATACTTTACAATATCATGTAAAATAAAAAAGGTACCATGGATGACCCTATAAATTATGTAAATTATTGGAAAATCAGGTAATCCTTAACACGTAATGTCCTAATAAAAGAAATAATGCTGCTGGAAACTTGGTCTTTGGTCCACCTATTTCTGGGACATGTGATGCCTGATTTAAACACACAAACACTACCATCAAGTAAATTAAACCCATAAAATATGTTACTCTCCATCACTAACATCGGATGAAAATCACCTGAAAGCATGCCTCTTGAAAAGGGGGGGGGGGGGGGGGGAATCAACCATAATATGATGAAAATCACATAAAAAAATTGTGTGGGTGAAAATACCCCAGCATTAGTGTTCTAGTGTTTAAAAAATACTGCTGGACTAAAGAAATTTACTAGAATGTACTTGCATTTTCTAATCCTCGATTGAAAGCTAAAGCTTTCTTGCAGCTTTTTAACTGCTGTATTGTTTAAGGTGGAACAGGAAAATTACTATCACATTTTAACTAGTTAGTTAGCTAAAGAGATAAACTACTAGCATTTGTTTGATGCTTGTTATACAGAAAAAGTCCACAATACACTAAAAAATCACATTAAACTAATATAATGCAATGGTTATCCGTTTGTGACACCATCTTGTCAGTGATTTCTTTAAACCTTTCATTTGGAGGGCCATGTGGTTGCGGCATTGAGTAAAAAAAAAAAAGGCTTTTCATGACACTTAGTACAAGAACAATACATTTAAAACCTTTTTAAGACTATAAAAAAAATAGAAACTATGAAACAAAAGAAACAAAAGATTTCAAATCTGACAACAGCGCTCTGATAAGCTTTTAAACTGGGTTTTTCCATTAAGTGGAAAAGAGTGGAGTGTTTTTTTTTTTGGAATAAAACATCCCCCTTGCTGATTGAAAAGTGGAGATTGGTAATACGACTTGATATAGAGGGTTAGAAATGAATTCAAACAATTCCCCCACTTTCGAGGATCTGCACATTATTCGTGCTCACGGTTCACTATAATAAAATAATACCTGCCTTTTTATTCATGAAGACAGTTTGGCTGACCCAGATAGCTCTCGGACGCCTGAGTCTTAGGAGAGCTGTCATGGTTGGGTTAACACTAAGCCAATTTCCCTTCAAACTAGGAGGGGCAGAAGCAGCCCAAATCTTAAAAAAAGAAAAGGCAATGACTCAAACTGAGCCATCTCCAATTAAATGTAATTTTCCTTTGGAGGAGTGAAATAAAGGTTATGAGTCTTATCAGCTGATAATCGTAATTGTCCTGTCTCCTGAAGTGATTCTGTATTTGCTCTGACACTAAAGACTGACAAAACTCACCCAGAGGTGCTTTAAAATAAATAAATCAGCCCATAATGCAGATCTTTTTTTGTCTCTCTAACTGTAGCATGTCAGGCTTGGTACAAAGGCTCAGCTTATCTTGCTGAGGAGCGTGGTTCAGTGCGCTGTCTCTATTGGCAGGTTGATGGAGGGAGGGCCTGCCTCCCAAGATAAACAACTCCTCTGTGCTCAGCAATGCTTTCTGCAGCCGAATATTGTAGAGGCTGCTTCCCATGCGATTTGCAACCAGCGCTCTGCCTGGGAAGATCTGGCCACTCTGATTCAGAACGGGTGACATATAAAGAGAGCCATAATGGAGCTATACTTGGTCCCACTTTATAATAAGTGTCCCTAAGTACTATGTAGTTACACGGTAACAATCCATGTAACTACAGTGTAACTACTGATGAAGTACACATTGTTACAGATTAATTACAGAGGTACAGGTTATGTAATTACACATGTGTATTAAGGTTAATATTTAGGGACACTTATTATAAAGTGGGACCCTATTCTTTGAGCTCTTCTGATGAATAGCCATTTATTGACCATTCCTCTCTTATGTGGGAGAAATCTTTTTTTTTTTTGTTTTATCAGCTGATAATCGTAATTGTCCTGTCTCCTGAAGTGATTATCCTATTAACTAAGTTATTTTATTTTATATGCCTTGATGAATCTATGAATGGTACGAATCAAAATAATTGTATTATGTTAAAAAGTAAAAAGAAAGAATATAGGGAAAAAAGGTTGATCTGAGGTTATTCATCGGAAGGGTTCAATTGTCAGCATGCAATACTAGAGTTGTGCGATTTGATCAAATCAGTCTCATGAGTTATTGAGCATTTTACATCAATTACAATTAATGAACCATTGCACAAGCTGTTTGAGTCATCAGTGTTCTCAGAGTTCTTCTCTATGCTGTAGACTGGAATTGATCCTCTGACTACATACACAGTAGTACGTTTCTGGGAACAGTTTATAAACCAATTTGATTGAATCAAATGGCAGAACAGTTGAATTCAAAGAAGGTAAACCCAAGAAGAAAGGAAAAAATAAATAAATAAACACACTGCTCCTCATGTGGGATTGAACCAATGTCGTCAGGGTCGCGGTCTAATACACTACCGCTGCCCTGGCTAATGAATTGGGACACGGCCAGGAAAAAAACGTCCTTATAAGGAGATTGAGAGCCCAAGAACAGGTGGAAAAGCAAGAACGGGTGGAAACTAGTCACGTCATGCCAAGCGCGACAGAGAGACAGGGGAGTACTGTAAACAAAAACTCGCCAGAGAAGCATTTTATTCTTTGTTTTTTTTTTTTTTTCATTTTCGTTCATTAGAGTTCAAACAACCTTAGGGGCCAGATGTTTCATGCTTGCCGCCTATTGCCGACACCTGATCTAATATTTCATTGGACCACATTCAGCTTTGATTGTGGCGCACATTCACTGTGGCATTGTTTCAATAAGCTTCTGCAAGATTTATTTCAGTCCAGAGTTGCATTAATTTGTCACTAAGATCTTGCAGCAGCATTGATGATGGTAGAGTCTGACTGCTGCACAAAGTCTTCTTCATCCAGCACATCCCAAAGATTCTCAATGAGGTTAAGATCTGGACTCTGTGGTGACAAATCCATGTGTGAAAATGATGATCTCATGCTCCCTGAATCACAATGAATGCCCATGCCCATGAATCCTGGCATTGTTATCTTGGAATATGGCCGTGCCATCAGGGAAGAAAAGATCCATTGATGGAATAACCTGGTCTATATTCAGTATATTCAGGTAGTCAGCTGACCTCATTCTTTCAGCACAAACTGTTGCTGAACCTAGACCTGCAGACCAACTGCAGCATCAACCCCACATCATTTACTAACTTAAATCCAGGTGGAGACTTTAATAACCTGACGTTAATTAACTGTTCGGCCATGTTGGAACCAGCATTTATGTCACAATATCAAGTGTCCAACTTCTGTTTCTGGCTTTAGTCTTATAACACTTTTGCACATAAAACTAGCACCACTTAGCAGCATTTAACTGCTAAAAATCAGAGGATGGAAGCTGGTTAGCAATAGCTTACTTAGGATGTTCACCACAGAAGATGCTTAAATCTGGCAGAATCAAAACCCAACTTAAAAACAATTAGATGATAATGACTCTAATTGAGCAGCTGATGCCAAAAGGTTCATGTTTAATTGATTCAGAGACTTTACTACTTAAAATACTGTATAAGCTGTGTGTCAGCAATCAGTGCCACTAAAGTTAGTGAAACACAATGAGATTGAGTGTCTATAAAAATGTGGACAGGTGTAGTGGGGGAATCTGGAATATGTATTTTTTCTTTTCTAAAGAAAAATGCATTATATGCCACTGTTGGACAAAGCAGACGTGTTTTTGTATTCTTCCCATCTGTATAGGCATTAAACCTACTATGAACACTGTCTCTCAGTATAAAAGCAGGAATTTACAGCTTGCTTATCTACCTGAGAAGTTCTGCATTGTGTGGCCTCCATCAGTATGGATGCTGCAATATAACAATAACAAGGATAAAGCTGGGCACACATGGAGAAATGTTCCCCAGCTTAACACAAATAAAACAGCACTGAATAGGATTGTGTGCATTTCTCTGTTTTCACCCCGAGCTCAAAATTCTTTTTCACCCATTGATAAGCAGATTGAAAGTCTGTCTGGGAACGTATTGCAGGAATGTGTTTTTTCAGTGTGTGACACGTGCTGAGCAGGACATGGTGATATGTACTGTACAATGGGTCCATGTTCACAACTTGCAATTAATAATAGAGTAATTCTCACTAATTATGTCTTCCCAAGCTAAATCATGGCTGCAAGTGTGATACAGTTCAGGCAGTGCCGTGAAACATAAAGCAATTTATTCATGCATGACAGTGATACACATGTGCAATTCAAAGTGAGGAGAACATAAGGCTCATTGTGCCCTCTTAGTGTGATGTGCTGTTAGCAAGCTGAATGGGTTGTATAGTTAGCTTTTAGCCTTGCCATGAACCCCTTCCCTGAGTTTGGCTGTAATTTTCTGTTGCAATGTGTGTTTAGCTTCGGTTTGGTTAAGTTAATGTAGCCCTTTTTTTTTTTTTTTTTAGGAAGAGGGTGTTGCAGAGAGCGATATGAAATCTTGGTGTTGTCTAGCTTTAGCTTTAAGCCTAGCACGGATCCCGGTCTTTTAGTTTATTGTGTGCTAAGCCAAGGTTGCAAGGCCTTGTTCATTTTATTCCTTCCAAAGTCTAGAGATGATAAGACGCTATATTCTCCTAAAGTTACCTCCAGCTTCTTCAGATTTGATTAGGGCTTTTTTTCTAGTGGGCTGGATTTATGTCAATCAAAACTATTACATCACAGTTTTTAAGTTTTGGTATTGGCTGTTTCCAGCTCTGTTTTTTTTTTTGTTATGCTGAATCTTCATTAAATGAGAAGATGACACCATGATACCATGTGCTTTACTCTCATCATTAAAATACAAAGAAAAAACTGTTTTCCATTCAAGGGCACATTTAATTCAAAACCAAATTTATGGTACACTGTATAATAAATACCATACTGCATACTGATATGAGGAGTTGCTTTCAGTCCTGACGCTGTCAGTCTGCCGGCTCTGGACTCTGAATTACACAACAAAGACTCCACTTTCCAGCATACACTTACACTGGACTTCCCTGACTCTGCTGATCATGTGACGCCATGGTGTTCCTGCTCCCCCGGTAACTGATTGTTTCCACCTGGCCTGTCTAGTATAAATACCCTTCAAGTTGCTTTGTCTCCTGCTGAGTATTAAATCTAGTTAGCTAGCTCTTCTGCAAAGTGCTTCTTTTGTTTATTGTCCTTTGGTACCAACTTGTTTTTTGTTTTTTTTAATCGCCGATTTTTGCCTTTCCCTCTCTATTGTTTATTCCATTGTTGAGCATTTGTATGTGTATTTTTGACTACTCTTTTGCCTTAGCCCGCTTTACTGTGTATGTTTTGCCTGACTACGCTCTGGTATGTTGTTTATGTTTGCTGCCTTATTGTTACTGACCCTGCCTGTCCTTTACCACTCCTGTAAGCCTATGTGTTTGGTATCTGTGTGTGTCTGTCTTGTGTCTGGCTAGCATGACAGTAGCATTTAGTTTACCATATAAAGCTCTGGAAAAAATTAAGAGACCACTTCAGTTTCTCAATCAGTTTCTCTGATTTTGCTATTTATAGGTATATATTTGAGTAAAATGAACATTGAGTTATTCTGTATACTACAGACAACATTTCTCCTAAATAAAAATATTGTCATTTATTTGCAGAAAATGAGAAATAGCTGAAATAACAAAAAAGATTTCAGACCTCAAATAATGCAAAGAAAACAAGGTCATATTCATAAAGTTTTAAGAGTTCAGAAATCAATATTTGGTGGAATAACCCTGTTTTTTTAATAACAGTTTTCATGCATCTTGGCATGTTCTCCTCCACCAGTCTTACACACTGCTTTTGAATAACTTTATGTCACTCCTGGTGCAAATATTCAAGCAGTTCAGCTTGGTTTCTTGGCTTGTGATCATCCATCTTCCTCTTGATTATATTCCAGAGGTTTTCCATTTGCTAAAATCAAAGAGTGGTCTCTTATTTTTTTCCAGAGCTGTATATACCCGTCTCCTGTAAGAAAGTAATAATAACAATAATAAACAAGAAAATGAATAAGAAGGAAGAAAACATTTTCAACTTCGGGTAGACATCCACATAAGAATACTTTGTTCCAAATAATTACGAAGAATGATTGGCCCATATATCATGAAACTGTGATCCAACATACAAAAAACATTTCTTTTACATTACGTCCAAAATTGAAAAGCAGCAAAATTTAGGATACAAAGTTTTTGCCTAACAGCAGTAATATACTGGTGCAGTATGCAGCAGAATGATATTTCAAACACAGCTATTTTGTACACATATGTTTGCAGATACTGATACGCAGTGCTTGCACATGCTTACAGATTTGCAGACTCATGCAGATTCAGAGCTTTTTGTGTATAGAGCCTCTGGGCTCTAAACGAACAGTAAGCACTACTGTCTTTTACAGCAGTTGAGAATTCACCTAGCAGAGCTTCCTAAAGAAACGGGTCTTAACTGTAAAGAGCGAGCCTGCCGTGGGCCTATCTCTCCAGCTTTTACTGGAGCTACAGAAACTCTGTGTAACCTCTGTGCCGCTGTAGGGGAAGGAAGCTGAGTGTGCACATTGGACCACCTGCCTGCTCCAGTGATCCTGCCATCCTATTTATACCCCTGACAATAAATGACTGCTGGCATGCCACTGACCACACTGCGGGAGGAGGGGGGGTGCTCTGTGTGTAGAAAGGGGGGGGGGGGCAGATAGAGGGCTAATGGACACCATATTACAATGACCTTTTTGCTTCACGTCCCCTAAATAGAGTGTCCCATGGAAGAGCGCAAGCTGTTATTTATTTATTATTTATTTTTATAAAGCACCACTGGAAGACACAGCAAAAAGGGAAACATTATGACAGATTGAACACTAAGGACTTTATCTTAGAGAGTGCAGAAAGACAGAAAGCATGCAGAGCTGGCAGGGGAGGGAGGCACAGCAATACAGCAGCTGTGTGTTCCAAATTTTCAAATTAAGTCATTTTCAATAACCCTTAAGAGCTTATTGAAAGTCAGAACAGCAACCAAACTCAGGACGATATTAATACACTTACTGACACGAGAAAATAGTGCACCAAATGTTCATTATTGGAACGGAATGAAATGTTATGTTTGTGCAAACATGTCAGATGTATTCATAATAATTATTATTCAGGTAGAAGTATAGATACTAAGGTTTTAAATGGTTCTGTACAAGTTGATGAATCAACTCAAGTTTATTACTCAAGTAAATGTGTCCAAGCCCCCTTCCCAAACCACATTTTCCTAATGATTGTATAATGTTGTATTAAAATGTTAATGTGGATAAATTTGGGATGAACTCGCTGTTTCAGCTGCATTTGGAAATTGAAAATTAATGTATTTTAGTAGAATGTAAATATATTGAAGAAGCTTATTTGGGGAGTTCTCTTCAGTCTCTGCACGGATCATCCTGTATGTGAACACATAGACCTCCTGTCAGTCTACGTTTGACTCTCCTCAACACACTCAAAACTCCACCCACATCTCCTTGACAGCCAGTTACTCCATCCCTACCTCTTCAACACAACCTTACTCCACCCCAGCTCCTCAACATTCTATCTATCTCCACCTCAGCTCCTTAAAATAAGATAAGAGAGACAAGATAATCCTTTATTTATCCACAATGGGGTAATTTACAACATTACAGCAGTACAGATGAAAGAACAGAGAAACAGGTCAGGAAAAAAAAAATATATATAATATATATATATATATATATATATATATATATATATATATATATATATATATATATATATATATATATATATATATATATATATACATCTAGTGCATAGAGATATGATTATGGTAGGGTGTGACCAGTATTATTGCACAAAGAGTAACAGTGAATAAATATCAAATAAATAGTAGATAATAGTAGATAACACCCACTTTATTCCACCTTAGCTCTTCAACACCCCCTTACTTCACCTTACATCCTATTTCTCCACCTCTTCACATAACACCCAATTACTCCACCCCATCTCCCTAAAATCATATTACTTCACTCCCATCTCCTGAATGCCTACTCACTCCACCAAATCTGAAAAACACATCGTTACATTCAATCCCATTTTTTAAAAACCCTTTACTTCACCCCAATTACTCCTTGATAATCTCTTTAATGTTCCACCCCCACCCCCATCTATTTGAATAAAACAACAACAGGACAAGATGGTCAATGTTTTGCATCGTAGGCTAACAATGGAGTTTCATTTAAAACAGACATAGTTGCCCAGACAGTTACTGATGCTTTGGATACTTTGGATAAGTCAGTGAACATTGTAAATCTGTTTAATACTTTGAAATGTTTGAGTGACAGATTTTACATAAAGAAAACAAATCTGTGAAGTGCAGCTTTTGTGAATGCTAAACATCTAACACAGGTAGTGACTGATACACTTACGAGAACCTTACAACAATCTATTGGACAGCAAATTTACTTGACTGTAAAATGTACTTGACTGAGTTGGATTTAAGTGTTTATAGGTTAGCATTTTACTATCAAGAAGCTATATTCAATTGTGAACATGTTAACTCCACCATACACACCCTATCAGGCCTCACCACAACACTTAGACAGTTAGTGCTACACTAATAAATATTTGTAGGGTATGTAGGGTATATAGTATAATAATTAGTCATTAGTCTCTCAACAAAAGATGCCATGTTTTGTATTCAATTCCAGAAATAAAAGTCAGATCTGAAGGGGAAAACATAATTCCAGAATTGTAATGTATTCACGTAATTAACCATTGCAGGTTGGTTCACTGAATCTTGACTAATGCTCTTTTAACAGCACAATTGTAAACATTATTGCAGGCAGAAATAAGCACAGGTACTGAGAGAGAGAGAGAGAGAGAGAGTCGTAATTGAATGGAATTAATAATCAAGAAAGACAATCATTGCTTGTGGTCATTCCTCCTGCTGTGGTTTATTAATCATCTTTTAAAAACAAGCTTTGATTTCCCAGTCTGCCAGATAAGCTTCCCTGGGTATGGAGATGACACTGTATGAATTAAACTTTATTATTACTTTATTATTATTCTTATTATTACTTCTGCTAGGCTGGTCTCTGCATTAGCAAAGCTCTCATATGAGCAAAGTAAAGACACAAGCTGCTACCTGGTCCCGAGCTCCCATCAGGGAAGCTTATTAGTGGTCCCAAATATTTGTTCATGAGAGGTTTGCAGCTCATGCACAGGCACGTCAGTCCCCTCTGCCGGGATCACTCTTAGTACCGACACTCTAAAAGAGTGCATGTCTATGATGCATCACTGTAGTTAGCACAGCTGTGTAAATCGAAGGCAATGACTAAAACGACGAGCTGAAAATGTCATATTAGCTGAAGGTATGTAGAGTCTGCTGCTGTGGCTATTGAAAATTGTGGCTTTAAAGGTTTTAAAGAAAATAAAATCATTGAAAAGCTAAGTTTTGGACATCCCTGGTCAAAAGATCTGCTTCTGTCAATGGATAAGCAAGTAAAAAAAAATACTTGATTTCCAAAAGACGTGGGGGCAGTCTCTCAGACAGGGATCAGGCCAAGTCTATAGGAATAGCGCTGGGGTTTTAGGTTCAATTGCCTATCTGGGTTGAGTTTCTATGTTCACTAGATAACTCCCACAATACAGTCTAAAAACAGAGATTAAGTTACTTGTATGTGTGTCTTTGCCAAGATATGGACTGGCACTCTTAGGTCAAAGTCCTTAGCGTCCAATGCAGTCATCCAGTTGGATGGTACTTTCCGGTTGAGAGTACTCTGTGTGCAATTGGCTGCTGCTTCTCGCTGGAGTGTGTGTGTTGGTTGTACTAATTGCATTAGTAACTGTAAAGCATCCTTAGGTTTTTAGGCGACATATAATGCTGCATTTAGACTGCGCAGTCGCATCAATGCACAGCAATGTATCCCATTCATTTTCATTTCGTGCTGTGCATCATGGGTCAGACACGTCGAGTCCAGAGGCCACAGTGCAGCGAAAAGTTACGTTTGTCTGATTTGTGTCCTCTGCTCAGTTTACAAAAAAACATTTTAGAAGCATGGAAGAAAAGCGAATCATTGCGTTTTCAGGCTTTTCTGTCCTTTATGATCAATCCCTGCTGATTTACAGGGCATCTGGTCAGAGTAATACAGCGTGAAAAAAAGGCTGCTGAGATTGTTGGGGTCTATGGTGGGTTTTAAAAATATTGATATATATTTTAATTGGAAATGTTTGCTTTTGTTAGCCTATATGCTGCTCAGTAGACAGTGTTATGAAGCTCAATCGAAAATGTATTTTTTTTTTAAATATACATTTATATGTATTAGTTTATAGGAAATTAAGTATCACAGCCTGTAAATGCTCTTTGTAGCAGCTAAGAGTCTTTCAGTTCTTGTTTGGTGTATTTCTGCCTTCCCTGCAAAAGGCTTCTAGTGCTTGTGCCGCTGTGTTGCGCAGCTCTTTTGATTTCCAACAATGTTTAGGCCAGAGGACTGTGAAGGCCATGTGTGGAAGAGAACGTTTCATCTTTAACTGTATGCTGTTTGGAGATCGGTTCATCTTCTCGCTTATCCACTAACAGTAACAGAAATTCGATCCAGAGGCAGCCAAGATCTTGCATGCCACTAGAATTGAAAAACCTTTTTAGGTTTGCCTATTTCACCAAGTAGTATAAATACTATTTCTATGCCCCAAAGCTTTCCAATTTATAAAAAAAAAAAAAAAATGCACACAGGCTGATGCTGCATTCCATTTAAACTAGGATGTCTGAGTGGAGAGTTCCAAGTGGGAAATTTCGATTGGATTGGCCTCAGAAGTCAGATTCAGGAGAGCCTCACCAATGCCTACTTTAGAATCCAAGATGGCTGCATACACTAATGTATAAATTTGTGTATTTGTGTCTTGTTAAATCAGCCATACACACAGTACAGTGCACTTTCTCTCTGCAGACCTATTTCTGTGCACAAAGTACATAATACTCCATAATACAATGTTAGCAACTAATGCAATTGCAGTCAAATTAACCTGGTTGCTTAGTTGGATCAGTGTTCTGGTTCAGAGTTCTCACCTATGTTGCTCTTATTCTGCAGACTGGATGGGATGAAGTCACACGCACTAGTATGTTTTCAAGAAGACACAGTATATATACACACACAGTTAAGAAAGTGCCACTATGCTCCAAAGATTACCAGTTTGAATTGTGGGCAATGCTGCTTGTCATCAGCAGCCAGAGTCCGAGAGAGCACAGTTGGTCATGCTCTCTTAGGGTGAGTAGAAGGTGGGCCAGACCCCTCGCCAAGTCTAGTGTAATGTTCGTCAGCACAAGTGTTTGTTACCTGATGTACCAGAGCTGAGTCGCTGCTCTTTCCCCTGAACACACTGGATACCCAGTGATATTGCATCAGTGACAGTTCGAAGTTCGACAGTTAGAGGTGGTAGTTCATTTCACATGTATTGGAGGGGGCATGTGCTAGTCTTCACTTTCCTAATGTTGGGGGAAAGTACTAATGATGGGGGAGTCCTAATGAGTGGGTTGGGTTATTTGCCTTCCAAATTAGGGGGAATATGGGATAAAATAAAAGATTGTAATGTTTAGAGGTTCTGAATGATGGTTTTGATCATTTTACACTGTAACTTTTTCACAAACATAATTCATAATTCCATAAATCGTGAAGTACTTTAGAGAAACCCTTCAATGGACTTCAGGAGATCCACAAAGACATTAGACAGCAAATGATCAGTCAGTTCTTGAAACTGATTAAATGAAAGCAGAAAAAATAAAAGTTTAAATAATTGAGAGACTTTGAGTCAAACTGACTTCATGACTGGGTTGGAATATCTCCAAAACATTAGGCAAGTCTTGTGTGGTGTTTCCAAGAAGGATCCAAGAAGTCCATACTTCACAACGTACACACCTTAAAAATATCTGCAGCTAATGTCTTGATTCCAGACACCAAAAAACATCATTAAAGGTCCTACGAAGTCCATTCCTTTACAGGTCAAAACTGTTTTAGTAGCACAGCTATTTAGTGGCAAACTATGTTATGGCTGATCAGTGTAGCCTTCACATTGAAACACATGGGAAAATAATTAAGCTCGCCAATTCAAAGCTGCTGGAACAGAATATAACAATGAGGAACGCCATTTGGACGAAGCCCACCACTGACAGTCTGCACCAAGCTAACAGACAGCCAATGGCATCAAATTTACAATTGCCCACAAGCCCAGCCAGCCAAAGAGCCAGCTCATGAGCCTTATCAACAGGTGCTCCAAGTTTGTAGGACTGCTATGCGAAGTGCAAAGGAGCTAAAAATGTGGAGCTGGTGGAGGGGCATGTTACTAATACCTTGCACTTGGGCCCTCTTACTTGTGGCTTGACACACTGCTTAATGCCATTTGATCCCCGTGACTCCTGTGAACCGTGATGCAGTTTGGAATGCCTGGGCTGAATTGCAGCTCGGAGGTCCGGAGTTAATCTCGGTAAATAAACTTGTTTGGACTACGACAAGTTTATTTGTAATCCCTTAGGCAAGTCTCTGTCTGCTGAAAACACAATCATAGATGCTCTAATTGAAATGGACCAAGGAATCCAGGACCAAGGAACGTAGAATGCTGATTACTGATTACTTAATGTGTGTGAATAAGACAGCAGACAATCAATTATTGGTGGTATCTGGATATAATTTGGCGAATTTTGTTGACATTTTTCATTTATATGTTTTTTCCTGTGTCACCTGATGAAATCCCACAATCCAAACATAGAAAGTGTTCTTGGACATATCCTGTCAAGTGTTAGAATATGGTTGGATAGGATCCAAACTGACTACATGACTGGGTCAGAACATACACATTCCCTCCTGAAATCTGTGTATTTGGGTAAGTAATGAGCTTCCATTTATTTACAGTAAGCTTAGCTTTCCAGATTTCCACTATAGCTGGGTGCAGCAGCATTAGCATTAGTGGCTAAGTGCAAAGCACGAGCAACGGTTAGCGCAAGTAGACTCCTTCCAACAGCACTACACTAAGAAACCCTTAGTGTTTCAGTAAGCCAGGGCGATATTAGCTAGCAGTTTGTCCCATGCGGTAAACATGCAGGCTACAGTCTAATTTACTCACCTCTGAACGGTAACAGAACTAGCGGTCAGTAACTAATGCTAATGCTGCTTCAGCAGTGCTACCCGGTGTTAGCTGCAGGATACAGTCCGATATACTCACTTCTGAACAGCGAAAGAGCTAGCGCGTAGCGCGGTTAGCGACTTATGCTTATGCTGCTTCAGCCTTGGTGCTCAAGAGAAACTTCCCTGAAACTCCTGTATAACTCTGTACTTCAGCAGAGTGGCTTTACTGCTCCTTACAACCTGACTGCTAAAATTCATACATAAGGTGCATTGGATTATAAGACACTCTGACGATTTTTGGGAAAATTAAAGGATTTTAAGTCTGCCTCACAGTGCAAAAAATACAGTAGGGAGGACAATGACACTATGACTTTAAGACTGTGAGCCGTTTGTTGGCTGATGTATCAGAGCTGGGAATCCAGCACTTTCCTTCTTACATATTGGCTGCCCAGTGATGCTGCATTGACAGCAGTTCAAAAAGAGGCGGAGTCTGACTTCACATGTATCAGGAGGCATGTACCTTTCCTCACCCTCCTAGTGACAGGAGCAGTGCTAGTGATAGGGAGAGAAAGTTTTAACTCAGGAAAGTCAGAAAACCTTATGACAGCTACACATGTTAAACTGCTGTGAATCTGGAGACGAAAGCTTGTAATTCTTAGCTCAGTTAACAGCATGAAACCATTCTGTTTACCACAGAACATGCTAATTTCAGTCTGACTGAAACCCTACTTATAAGTGTTTAGACGACAATGATATGGATCTAAAGACTTGCTTAGCTAGCCTTTCCTAGATTAGAAACAGATCCAGGGAAGCCAGCACACTGTGCCCTCGAGTTCTGTATAATGCTGACATGTGTACCATAAAATATCCCTAGACTAATCCAGCTGAATCTTGACCCTAGAATCAAAAATCACAATAGTCTCTTTCTTATCAAATAATCAGCTGCTGGTAGCAAACCAATAAATTAACCCACATTTTAGACAGTTTAATGTAATTTTTCAGTATGAAACTTCTTCTGCTTGCCTTAATTACTTTATTCAATATAGAACATGAAAACTAAAACAAAATTGCAATGTTATGTTTTAATGTTATGTAAAATTATTGTTTTATATGTTGGTCTTTTAACAGTAATAAAGTAAAGAACATTTAAAAAGTTTGAACATGTATTTTCTTTTTATGAATAACGAGTGAATTATCCTAATTGAACCATTACCTGTTTAGAGGTCAGGAACACCCTTGCACTAAATATTGATAGAATAATTAGCAATGGAATTAGTAAAAAAAAATATTTACACTGCTTGTAAGGATTTTTTTTAACCCTGGAACTCCATTGCTGTTCCTGACAAATTAACATAATAAGAGGTTTAATAAAGAACCTACAAAGGAAATGACTGGAAAAACTGAAAACAGAGCCATTTTCATTTCATGTTATGTTTGTGACCTTCGTTGAACAAATTACAAAAGATAGTTTATATTTTCCTGAAACATCCATTGGATTTATTTGAACTCAGATTAAATTTCTTGAAATGTAAATTTAAAGCTATGTCCATGCCCGTAATGTTGCATCCTGCTTTAAACATGTTCTGAACAAAGTAAAGAACAATAGTAATTGCCATTTGGAGAGAATCATCTTTGTTTGTTGAGTGAATACAAGGATTTACCCAAATTATCTGCTGGAATCCCAATCGCTAGACACTTTCTCACACAGAACATGCACACGTCTGGGAATCCAGACTTGGGAATTTGGATTCATTAGCTTTGTTTGTCTTTAACATGTGCTGTACTCAGATGAACCAGGAGCCTGTAAGCATGCTTAGACAAGAATCAACAAATCTCAGGGATAACTAATTGCTCCTGGATTTAAAGGCATTATCTTTAACAATGTGTGAAAACAGGGAGATGTGCGACAGCCTGGCAGTAATTCTCTCTGAGACGAGAGAGGAGTAAAGCACCCCTGAAACGATGTGCGACGCTGACTAATAGATATTCACTTTGTACTTGACAACAAGTGCTAATGTTTCTGCCCTACATGTGACTTTTAGCGAGGCTCTTAAGTCTTAACTGCTACATGGTGTGATTTGGGGAATTCTGACTCCCTCCTTCAAATCACAGCGGCTTTGAAAAGGGCAGTGGTGTTTAACAGCCTTACGTGCTATAAGGATACTGCTTGAAGGTCAGAGAAAAATATAATTTCAGTTCAACCACTCTGGGGCACACTGGCACCTGTGGATAGTCGGGCCGAGCACCAGAAACTCTGTAATAAGGCGACACACTTCAGAAGAAATTTGATTTCTCAATAGAGATTTGAGTTAAACTTTTTCTCCTGTCATTTTAGGCTGTGACCTGCTGTAGCCACTTTATCTTCCAGAAAAGGAGATTCATTCCACCGTTTGACTCTAAGAACATTGTGAGAGTAAAAGGAAAGTCTAAGCTCTTTTTTGAGCTGGGCTCTCTGGTAGCAGTAGAAGTAGAAGTAGATTTTGGTGCATACAAATAAAACTTTAAATACATGGAATAATTGTTTCTCAATTTAGTTTTTTTTTTTGTACCTTTTGACATACCGCTCTAGAAAAAAAATTAAGAGACCAATTTAGTTTCTGAATCAGTTTCTCTGATTTTGCTATTTATAGGTATATGTCTGAGTAAAATGAACATTGTAGTTTTATTCTATAAACTACAAATAATATTTTTCCCAAATTACTAATAAAAATATTGTCATTTAGAGCATTTATTTGCAGAAAATGAGAAATGCCTGAAATCACAAAAAGATGCAGAGCTTTCAGACCTGAAATAACGAAATAAAACAAGTTCATATTCATAAAGTTTTAAGAGTTCACAAATAAATATTTGGTTATTTGGTGGAACAACCATGTTTTTTAATCACAGTTTTCATGCATATTGGTATGTTCTCCTCCACCAGTCTTACACACTGCTTTTGGATAACTTTGAGGTTTTTATTTGGTGAAATCAAAGAAATTCATCATTTGTGTGTTTTTTTCCCCCAGAGCTGTATATGAATCTTTACACTAAGGCTGCACTATAAACATATATTTTTTATATTGTATATTGTTTATGTATTTTTTGTATATTGTATGATCTCTCACTTTTATGCAAATAAGCTGCTGCTGGCCATACCCCATGTTTACTGCTGAGGGTTTACAACATGTTAGTGTTCGCTTGTGCTAAATGGCAAGACATGAACAAGCTAGTTCATGCTTAACTGTGAAAGAAGCACAAAAATCGTTATTTAAAACTACTTTTTTCTACCTCATCTGCTGACTTGCCACGAACAGTAGGTAGAAATTTCTCCATCAGACAAAGGACGATGCTAAACCAGCAGACCGATATGCCGTTTCTTTAAGTGATTTAGTGAGTGGGGCTCTAGGGGAGGTTGACGGGTGAGAGCATGCAAAAAGTGAGTTTCGCATAACATGTCCCCCTAAAAGTTAATGTCTTTTCCTTATTCTATAAAAAAGTTGCTAACTTGGACATACAAGGTTTTTTGCATGATGTCATGCAGTCTATATATACTGTCTTTCACAGCTGTGGAGCAGCAGGAATTACAGAAGCAGAAAGTTGAGGACCAACCCGTTCCGAGGGAGCTTCCTCCCCCTGGCCATCCTGCTGCTTATCAGCCAGTAGCACAGGTGTATCAGTCTGTACCCCATCACTCACACACCTCACCTGAATGATTCCCACTGTGGATCTCTATGGGAAACCACACCTTATCGTTACACCTTTACCCCATACAAACTTACTCTGCACTTTCCCAAAAATATACTCAGTTACACTGCATACAGCAAAGACCACCAAATAACTTTCTCATCTCACTCACCTTGTTTCACTTAGAACTTTAAACAATGCATACGTTTCTAGGCTAATTTAGTATATCTATAGCCACACATAAATAAATCACATTGTGAGTGTCATCTATTAATTGGACTATACTATATCCCCTGTATATTGTTTGTTGTTTGTATTGTTTAAAGCACTCTCTCACTTTAAGTGCTTATATGTAAACATTCATGAGAACATCTACATATTGCATAGCTTCTTCTAGCTTGCATATTAAGACTAGGCACTGCAATTACTCAGTTAACTTGCCCGATTTTAAACTGACATGTTAGTACTATATAGCCATGTTAGCAAATTCCATTAAGAAAGTTCAGCTGAGAAGAACTCTAGAATGTAATAAATTCTCAGACAATCTCACCTGGCACTGTTTTTACATGAAGATCAGAAGCTGATAAGAAGAAGCAAAGCAAATTTCAAAATAAAAACAAAGATCAGATAAGTTTAGGTGGTGGGCTGATTGAAATGTTTTTCAACTACATTTGAATTTGAACAGTGAAATATTGTACTAAATTAAATCATTAGGCCTGGTCAGAAAGATTAGGATGGCCAATAGTTGCCATTAAGGATGCTTTCACACCTGCCTCATTTGGTCCAGCCTTTCTGACTTTCCAATTTAGGTCCGAACCAAAATAGCAGATGAGAAAGGGCGCAAACCACGGTCCTGACCAAAGCACCAGTTTGGTTCAGACCAAACGAGGTGGTCTCAGTCCGGATCTACTGAACCATAGTCTGGTTCATCTGCAGTGTGACAACACTTTTCCAGTTGGCTCAGATGTAGTAGTAGTTCTTCAGTCCGCTTACTAAACTAACCAGACCAAATATACACAATGTATTAAAGACATGAACCTTGATGCGGACATGTGAAAACGCCCTAAGAGTCAGAAGAGGAGAACTCCAGAGCGTAATAAATACACTGATTTTTCCAACCTTGAGCCAAACCTCAAACCATGGGTTCCTCCCAGCAGTTAAGAGGAACCGTGGAAGTCTAGACAAGACCAAGAAGACAAAATAAAACCTCAGCTATCACTGTCTAATCACTGTCTGTGATTACAGATGATCAGAGCAAAACCCACAGCTAAGGCAAAACAAATTTTTTACACGCTGGTTTGGGTATAGATCTTGGACAAATTAAGACGTCCAAAAAGTATAACTGAGAGAGACTGGGTAAAAAAACAAATTTAAAATGAAGTACTGACTTAGTAGAGAGTTGCAATTTTTAGAATTGACACACGTAATCTTTATTTTATATTTGTAAATTTAAAGATAATGTCCATGTACAATGCATAACATTTTAGACTTCAACAAAGTCACTCCCCCAATCATGCCAATTTAAAATAAAAACAGAAATGTTTCCCTTTTGTATAGATTTTTTTTTTTACTGTAGAAACAAAAGTAGACTTTTGCATTTTTAGAGATCTTGATATGTATTAGTGTAAATATGATTCTGAAAAATAAGAAAAGACACAAGTTAAATATATTCACTCTAAATCATCTAATATCTGTTGCTTAACTGTAGTGAATGGGAAGCATTTTTTCTATCAAAATTTCAAGATATTTAAATGAAAACCAAAAAAGACTCATGTCATTACCCAACCCTTAATGTTCTCATCCGCAAGCATTATAAATCACTTCGTTTAGCAAGACTCTATTTCTACTCTTGATAAGCTGCAGCCCATTGCTCTGCTTTATAGGCAGCTTTTTTTCCTTCCAAGCAACACTCAGGACTCCACTCTCCATTCAATATTTCAAAAAACCTCATTAATTCAACGGATAATCACTTATTTTCAAGACTCCACACAACTCCAAATGACTTAAGCTCTTCTAAATGTTCTTTAAGCAGATCAACAGCACACTGCTGGCTGCCGCTGAAGAGAGTTTGCTATTTGTTAGAAGCTTTTTTATGCTCACATTTCTCAATGAAGTCCCTGAGCAGAAGAGTTCTCAATGTTCCGTATGGGTATAAAAAGTTTCAACATTCTGAAATAGCAATTATATGAAAACTAAGTGAGTCAGACTTCTCATGACGGAGAGCTGCCTGTGGATGAAGTGTATTCAAAATGATTCCTGAGGCAAACATTGCATAACGTTGCTATGTAGCAATTTCTGAGCTCTGGAATTGGATGTAGTTCTTTCTAAAACCAATTAGCCTTACCGGCAGCGACCAGCAATCGGTATCGTGCCCTTGCCGTGTTTGCAGAGCCTAAACCCTCTCTGTTTATTTGCGATGCTCTGCGAGAGGCTTTGTGGAATTATTAGCAATTAGGAGAAATTAAAGTAATTGCTATTTGTTGCCGCTGTTTAAACACTGCTTACATTTCAGGGGTTATTCAGATACACATTCAGCCACATATCTCCACCGTGACCAGGCTTCATTTGTGTTCTTGTGCACCAGTGAACTTGTGTTTACAGTCCATGCACAACTCCGCCGGATCAAATGTCCTTGGCTTCCCCTTAAGTCAATGAGAGAAGGTACTACTGGCATAATAACAGGAAGCGAATTCTCGATCCCAAAGCAATAAAGCAACAACTTGCATTCTGGACTCCGGAGTATAGCTGGAAATGGAAAGCAGCCAAATGGCTTTACCAGGACCTGATCTTTCAGCAAATTTCCCATTCATTCCATCGTCCAAAGTTTGCAGGGCCAATATCTACACAAAAACGCAACGTTTCAATCCCAAATCTCAAGTCCATTTCACTCCCTAACCTCTGATCCACTGCTTCCAGACTTCAGCTTCACTTCAGACTCCTTTTCTTAACTGGGGCGAAAGCACCAAGGGGAAAAAACTGTGCAAACATTGCTCAATGTAGTGCAATATTTATTTCCTAAATGTCGAGATGGAGACAAGCACGGCTTAGCTGCATATCTCAACAGCTCGGAAAAAAAAAAAAAACACTCAAACAGGGGTCCTAGGCTTTTAATGGCCTGCTCTACATTCATCTCAGCACAGATTTCTACTTTCTGTGAGACGTTTCCGTGTGTTTTCTGACGTGCAGCTCATTTTCCGGAGAAAACACCAAGTGTGTGCTTAGTGTGCAGTGATGCATAAATCATTAAGCGATACTCTGAGCAACACTGAGAATGAGTAAATGAGCGAGTGATGGCTGAGTATACAAACACTGTTTATATATTACAAGCTCCTTATGAGATGTGCTGTGCATTTAGCATATAAATGGCTCTTTAAATGTGTAACAACTGATGCTATGCAAAATATTTTTAAAGGTATTTTCTTTGTTTAGAAAAAATACATAATGGAACAAATTAAATCTTAATCAGTTATATACTTCATTCACATAAATGTAAAGCTCCTGACTATAATAAGAAGGATACTATCTTTATCATCACTACTTGATGTAACTTTCAACTTACTCAATTACATGATGATTTTAATATAGAAATTGGATTCTAAACTAGGGCTGCACAATATATAGTTTTAGCATCAATATCTCAATGTAGCATCAATGCATTAATAACTTAATGCTTACATAATAGAACTTGCAAAATATACAACAGCAGCTCAGTGATATTTACATGTATATAATAAGTCATTATAACAAACATATTGCACTAATTATGTATAAATAAGGTGCATTAAACCCATTTTTTAAATAAACACATATTTTTCACACTATAATATATGTATAAATGCTACCAGTCAGGTTGTAAGGAGCAGTAAAGCCACTCAGCAGAAGTGCAGCGTTATAAAGGAGTTTTTAGCTAATACTAGCTCCGGCGCTAGCTCTTTCGGTGTCCAGAGGTGAGTATATTACACAGTATTTTGCATGTTTACCGTGTTAAAATAAGCTAAGTAGGACGAACCTATAGCTGATATCGGCCTAGGTTACCATAACATTCAGGGTTCCTCAGTGTAGTGCTGTCGGGCAGCATTCACTAGCGCTAAGAGCTGCTAACCGCCATTAGCTCTGCTGCCACCCGCTCTGTTGAAAATATTGGAAATCTAAGCTTACTGTAAATAAACGGAAGTGATTTACTCACCCAAATAAAGGAAGTTTTAAGGAGAGAAATCTGTGTAGATCACTGTGCGACTCCCTTGTTCCTTACTATTGTCGCTTAAAATGCATCTTATAATACAGTGCACCTTATAGTCCATAAAGTATGCTAATATCTAATATAGTATGTACAGTTAAAACAAGAAACCTGTGGGCAGGAACACAAGGCTCAGCGGATCAATCAGCTGCTGCTGCTCGCGTCATAAACAGTAACATTTCTGGGGAGGGAAAGTGGGGTTTGGGGTGCGCGACAAGCTACGACATAGGGTCCATAGTTACAGGTAGTTTAAATTGACCCTAAAACCTTATAACTATGCATTTCCTAACAACTTCATTGTAGATTAATATGAAAATACGGAAGAGTTTTAATGTCTGATGATTTGTGTTATTTTCTTACAAAACTTTGGTCTATTTATCATCAGAATTCAATATTCATCATCAATCACAAGAGTCTGCAAGAGAAAAACAGTAGGCTAAACTGGAGACCTGCCAAATAAATCCCCTGAATACTCTAAAAAAAGAGTGAGGAAGGGAGCAGAGCAGCTGTTGGGGTATCAGAGGCCAGCCATATCCATCTGCATCTCACAGTACAGCCAGGAGTTTATCCTCAAGCTGTGTAAAGAACGCTGTCCTTCAAGCGCTTTGATGGGAGCTTATTGATATAATCAAGGCAGTTCTATTCTCGGGTCCATCCCCTCTGCACCCAATACCTGTGCTTTAATCCAGATCAAGCAGTGCACCTTTACGCAGCGTAGGACTGACTGTCTGGGAAAATAAGCTTTTTTGTCATCATTATTCCTTCATGCCCCCGCTTTCAGAAATCATCAGCACTACAATAGCCTTATTCCTCCAGTGACTAACCCACACACTCGTTTACTGTCCGGGAGATATACGTGATGCTAGCGAGTGTAGGAAGTTGGACAGCCCATTGATCATAGGTACAGATAAACTGCTCTTTCTTCACAGGATTCAGTAAACAAAAAAGCTAGTATTTATGATCCAAAGCAATGCCTGCATGCAGCCTCCATAGACCATGTGTAACATTATGGACACCTCCTTGTTTATATACTTCTACAATCATTATACACAGTAGTGTTGCTGGAGTTTTTAAACACCGGCTCTCCCATCCACTGCACAGATTCTTTCTTTCTAAGGAAAAAAAATACTATGCAAAGAAAACTATTCTCCAATTTTGTTTTATCCCCACTTTTCCTTTATACTGTATAATTTATAATAATCTGTAAATTGCAGTTCACAAATTATCATGATCATGCACTAGACTTCAGAGAGCTCCAAGTAAAACAATTAATATGTGATCAGACATTATCAACCATAAAAGTTCTTGTAAACTGTGTAAAAAGTGTGCCTATATGCTCAGTGGAGCTGAACAAAAATAGATAATGGGCGTAGAAACAAGGAAGTGGTCATAATGCTTTGTTTTACTGCTGTATGAATACATATTTATTGTATATACCACTTTTTATTGGTAAGTCTAAAAGTTAATAGGGTCTTCTCCTAAACGTAGGATACTGCTAAGAAACTACAGTCCAAATAAATAAAAAAATATGTTTTTTATAATTCAGCTACACCAGGTGGTCCTATTTAAAATTCACATCAAACCACAGCAGGTGTTGGACACCATACTGAAACTGGAGTCAGATTTAACACACCAGGCTTCTTCCTTTTTCTTTAGAAAGAAAAGGAACATTAAGAAGCTTTAAAAGTGAAAATTATACATTGTGGAAATTAGGCTCAGTAAGAGCGGACTCTGTCAGGCTGATGTTGCTGTCTGGGGCTGTTCAAAGGTTAAATGTTACTGTGCTGTATTGTCATCTATGTAAAAAATCTGCCATGAATGAACAACAGATTCCAATGAATCACTTCCAAACATCATTAAAGACAAATTCAGTACCATATGGTGTTTAAATGGATACAAGATAATGATTCATCATGACTTTATTGTCTCTATGAGACACAGACACAACCTAGATTGGGGTTTAATCCAGTATTTTATTTAGAAAAGCAATAAATGCATATTTAGGAGGACAACTGGGGTTTTGCTTGTCTTTATTTAGAAAAATGCAAAATTGTACCATTTCAAAAGTAATGTCACACTTATTTGTTAGTGTAGTTGTAAGTGTACTTGCATATACAAATTTTAACTAGATTTTAACTTAAAAAAAACTAACTGTATGCCTGTATCTTTACAAATCATAAATGTTAGAGGAAACTGGGTCTAAACTGATCCAGATGAAATAATGACAGACTGCACACATGCTGCCAAACACACCTTGGATTGGATTCTGAACTCGGGCCAAAGAATAAATCCTCTAGCTGATTCCTCACAGACAGAGGTACGGTACAGCTAGAGGCACCTGGAGGGGATTGCCAAGCTTCAACATAGCCAATCAACAACCAATTCCTGTGGTCTATGCCAGCAAACGGCAATTTTTCTGTAAATGTTCTTGATGTTTATCAACCTCTGCAGCAAAAACAAACATCAAACGGAAAAATTAGGTTTTCTTTATTTAATTTATTTGCTGAGTGATATGATGAAAATAGAATTTCACGATATTTAATGATATTTTCACAATACGCAATATTTATATTGATACACATGTTCACAGTCAAAATGCATCAGTGACTCATTCAAAATATACAGCAGTTCATCCAATTAAACTCAACTAATTATGCTTTTGGTAAATAAGTATAATAGACCCACAGACTCAGACCGCAATTGGGTTTGTATTGTTGATAAAGCACTGATGATATCCTACATATGTTGAAAAAAAAAGTGTATCATCGATATGGTAAGAAAATTTAACACAATACAATAAAATATATCCTCATACTATTCACCCTCTAGAAACAGGTGTGAAAACCTGACAATGTGTGAACATAAAACACGATTTATTAATTATAAATAACACAAGCTCTGGTGGCAAGACAGGTTAGTTCACGCATTTTATATCTTACAACATGGTTTTGGTTCAAATCAGCATTACAACTCACACTGCTAAAAATAGACACACACACACACACACACTACAAGACTTCCATTTGTGTGAACGTCTGCTTCTGGCTGTTGGAGTTCGAGTGTTTGAACGCTGAAATACTTAATCTTTAGGGAGCTGGAGCACTGTCAATCTCTTCTACCATCTCCTGCTTAAACACACATCTCACAAATGGTTAAATTCCAACAAGAGATGAGATACTGAGAATTTTAATGGAAGCAGAAATGGTAGCTACACAACTTGAACTCTCCAGTGAATCAGTGGCCATGATTTAATCCCAGCTAAATGTCTTCATCTGCATATAAATGTGTTTTAACAAAGCCAAGGGAAGGAAAAAAAGAGAAAAATCAGCCTGATTGTATGCAGAAACCTCAGCAACCTCACACAGAATTACACAGATTGACTTGTCACACTAGCAAGGCTTATTATTTCCAGTGTGTGAAATTAGACACTAAGAAGAATGTGACTGGCATGAGAACAAAGTCATGGAAAAAGGGGCCACTGTACAGCCATATAAAACAGGCTTAAATAAACCATGGCATTGCTCTGAATAACAAGAAGCAATCCAGCGCCCTGACTTACCCGTTCAAAACACTCTGGCCACGTCCACGGCTCAGCTTCGCAGGTGCTGCGACTCAGGGGCCATTACGACGGTCACCGCTCCATTATACAATCGGTCCACCTCTGCAAATAAACAGTGGGAGGCCAATTAGACTGGAGAAGAGAGAATGACTGGAAGTGCTGCTCCATCCTCTCATTCTAAACTGCTGCTGAGCATTACTGCTCATGAATAGCCCTCTGCTGTACGCAAATACAATCTGTATGGAGATGAAGACCCCAGAAACTACTGATTACAAACCACAGTGATGTTTCTGTTGGTTAAGGCCTGACAGATTTCTTTAATATTACAATAATGATCATATATGCAATATTTTAAATTGCAAAATATTGTACACAGCCTGGCCCAAAAAAAAACCCACACACACTCTAATATTTAGTCGGACCGTCCTTTGCTTTGATTGCAGCACGTAATTGCTGTGAAATTGTTTCGATAAGCTTCAATCCAGTGTTGCATTAATTTTTCACCAAGATCAGCAGCATTTATGATGGTAGGGTCTGACCGCTGCACCAAGTCTTCTCCAGCACATTGGAGATTCTCAATGAGGTTAAGATCTGGACTCTGTGGTGAACTCTCTCTCAATCCATGTGTGAAAATGATGATCTCATGCTCCCTGAATCACTCTTTCACAATTCCAGCTCCATGAATTCTGGCATTGTCATCTTGGAATAAAAACGTGTCATCAGAGAAAAAAAAAAATCCATTGATGGAATAACCTGGTTTATATTCAGTATATTCAGGTAGTCAGCTGACCTCATTCTTTCAGCACATACTGTTGCTGAACAACTGCAGCATCAACCCCACATCATTTACTTACTTCAATCCAGGTGGTGGCTTTTTGTTTGGTCAGGCAGTGTATTAACAGTATCCAATATTATTATTTTCACACAACGTATTGTTGACTGATATCGGATAAAGTGCATTTTCTGAAGATTCCACTTTTACAGGCTGTTGCTAGACTGTTGTGTGTGGTTACACTGGTATTCCATGTTGCTTCCACGGTGATTGTTATGATGTGTATGTTATTGTATTCTAGTTGTTTGATGTGATGATCCTTAGTGATTACTATGGTATCCCAGATGGCTGTTAGGGTTCTGTTAGGTGGGTACTGCTTCATTATTTTTTCATATTTTTATTGTGTCATTGTGAGGGGTATTAAAATTTCAATAATATTGTTTATACCAATTACTTCTGGAACAATATATAACCCAAACAAAAATACCTATTGTGACCTTTTTTTGTTAATGATTTCTTATTATTCCATCTCTGAATAGCTGTACTCAGACCAGAGGTTTGCTACAATGTAGGTAATCCATTAAAAATCACCAGCATTTACACAAATACCGCACCCTCAATATCAGTTGACATTATTGATCCACAGATATATTGATTTGACCCTGCTGTTGTTGAGATCACTTGCAGGGAAGAATCAGACCCTACAAAACTCTCAATATTCAGTGTGTGTCTGTTGTTTTGCTCAGGACAGAGATAGCAGCCTCCTCTGACAGACAAGCATAGACTACCAAACAGTCCTATTGATTGGTGAATGTGGCATCTTTTCCCATCTACATCTTTTCTCATTTCCCCGCTGCCCTTGAGGGTCAACAAAGTCTTTTGTGATGAAAGACACTGCTCACCCTTCTGCAAACAGAAAACAACAGTAGCCAAAGAGGAGAAATAAGTGGCAGCTAAATTGGGCTATTGTTTCACTATCGTAATGGTCTCTGCAAAACATGCCAACGTGGCCCGAGGCAGCTGAAAACGGATTCGACTGAGGTCAGGTTCTGCAGATCGTTCCGTCTGAGACGTGAGAGACAGTAAAAATAGCCTGCTGAAGTAGGAGCACAGGCCTAGGCATCAAAAACACAGAGGCTTTAAAATAACTCCAGTAGCCTTCAATAAATATAGAAGGCAGAAGGTAGAGAGGAACGTAGAAGGCATGCCGAAAAGGCCAGAGGAATTTTAAAGCACATTATCCCTAATCCTTTTTTATTGTCAGAGCAATTTCACCCTCATCCGCATTCCAGAGGCATTTACACCAAGTCTGACCTTGGAACACAGCCTATTTATCACTTGCTCACTTTTTAAAATAACTCTGCCAATACGTCGTATACAGGCAGCTCCGTAAGTACTGGGATTGTGACACAATTTTTGTAATTTTGCCTCCTCTGTTGACCATCACAGCAAATCAATGAAACAATCAAGAGTGCTTTTACACTTGATGTGTAAGAAAAAAAAAATAGACAGAGAGAGAGTTTATTTATTTTATTGTTGATGATTTTGGCTTACAGATGGAAACCCAAAAATCAGTGTCTCAGAAAATGTTAATACTAAATAAGACAAATTGGTACCTTTGGCAGTGGGGGCCGTCTGCTAAGTCATGTGTTAGTCCACTGTGTTTTCCTGGAAAATCTTACAGCACTTCATGCTTCCCTCTGCTGACAACTTTTATGGAGATGCAGATTTCATTTTCCAGCAGGACTTGGCACACTGCCCACACTGCCAAAAGTACCAATTGGTCTTATATAATATTCAAAATTTCTGAGATACTGATTTTTGGGTTTTCATTGGCTGTAAGCCATAATCATCAAAAATAAAAGAAATTAACACCTAAAATAGATCACTCTGTGTGTTATACATCTATATACTATATGAGTTTCACATTTTGAACTGAATTACTGAAATAAAGTAACTTTTCAATGATATTGTATTTAGATACACTAGTATATCTGACTATTGCAATATTTAGTTTTGCATTACTATATATTACACACTGTTTAAAAAAAATCCACAATATAGAGATAGTGTGAGCAATATTCTTGAAATCAATATAAGTTGTACTTGTTTAGCTACTAAATGCAGATTACTGTATTTACTTGTTATGCATGCACTAAATATGCTGAACTTTTGTTTTGTGGTAGATTTTTGTTGTTACATTACTTGTAAGTTTATGAAATAGTTTATAATATAGACTAGTGTTTATAGTATTTTGTATGTATACAAAATAAAAATAATAGATTATAGTATTTATGTAGTATATCCTTGAAATAAATATAAAACAATTCAACATATTGTCACATCGGCAAGAATATCACTGCACAAATACCAGGAAATATTGTAATATTATTATAATACTTAAAGACCAAATCACCCACCCCTCAAAGGAAGTAACAGTATGGTTTGGCAGAACTGTCAAAATAGACAAACAATCTAATCTGAGCAAAAGACCTAAATGTATTAATGAGGCTTTTAATGTAAACTCAGTCTTATGGACTTGACTGCTGATCTTTGCCAGCCTGCCACTCTGAGCTAAATTTTAACAGCATTTAAAAGGCAAATAAATAAATACTAAATTTCAGCAACAACGATCAGGCTGCACATTTTCCTCAGTATAGCACCACTGGCGTATTCGAAACTGTTTTGCTGCATAAGCTTCACTCTACTACTGTTATGATAAACCCTGTCATGGGGCGGCACGGTGGCGCAGTGGGTAGCACTTTCGCCTCACAGCAAGACGGCCTGGGTTCGATTCCCGGCTGGGGCGACCCGGGTCTTTCTGTGCGGAGTTTGTGCGCTCTCCCCGTGTCTGCGTGGGTTTCCTCCGGGTTCTCCGGTTTCCCCCCACAGTCCAAAGACGGCGCGTTCAGGCTAATTGGAACTTGGTTGAAATTGCCCCTTAGGTGTGAGTGTGTGAGTCACTGCCCCTTAGGTGTACTGTTACCGACCTACGAGTCCTCTTCTGAGGACGAGATCATAGAACCTTGTGTATAAACGTTACCTATCCTGCCACGAAATAGCTGACGAAGCTGATGTGGCGTTAAACTCGACTAACCTAACCTAACCTAACCATAAACCCTGTCATCCTGCCAGTCAGCTCTACAGGATCCATCCATGCACTGCGCACTTCAATAAACCAGCAACGCCAAAAAAAGCAGAAGTACACAAACTACAAGTACAGCAGCCAACAGCACTTTCATAAAAATAAGCCAACAGCATAGCTAACACCCTGCTCTTATAACTCCTCTGATATACGTCCAAGTCTGGCACTATAAACACATCACAGCAAATAAACATGGGGTTATTTATTTATTTTACGTCCCTGTGTTTATAAATAGTTATCTAAAGACTCACTGGAATAACAAGACAAATAAAAGAATCAGCTTTGTACTGCCTTCACTTTTATCAGGATTTGAATATAATCACATTGAGTTCACATCATCTACAAACATTAAGGATGAAAAGAGAATCTGTTCCAAGCCGAGACAAATCTATAAACTGCAGCCACTGCTAGGACCAACAATAACTCCAGCAGGAACTCCTGATTGCACATCAATACCACCCTGAAAAAGTGAGTTAAACCTCTATATCCACTCCAGCAGTGCGAGGCGGGCACAGCGTTTAACAATCCAACCAGAGGGAAAAGCTCCTAAACAGAGCTTGTCTTTGTCAATCAGCACAGTCGTGTGTGGTGCCTCATGGGAAAAGAACTTGAAAGCTCATTGGCCCACAGAGCCAGATCCAGAGTCTCGGAGAGACACAGAGTCTACTTAGACAGGAAGTGACCATTTGAAGATACAAAATAACTGACTGCATATTAGAAATGCACAATATGTTGTATCAGTATCGTCATTACAAAGTGATAAAGTGCAACTGTCACATTACAAGAAACGCAATGTCAGATAATGCAAATGTTATCTAGCATATTTTTCACACTATAAGGCACACCAGATTATAAGGCGCAACATAAGTCACATTAGCAGCAGCAATAGCCAGCCCAGGTTAGCAGGGTTAGCCAGCCCCGGTTAGCAGCGCTAGTCAGCCCCGGGTAGCAGCGCTAGCCAGCCCCAGTTTGCAGCGCTAGCCAGCCCCGGTTAACAGTGCTAGCCAGCCCCGGTTACCAGCGCTAGCCAGCCCCTGTTAACAGCGCTAGCCAGCCCTGGTTAACAGTGCTAGCCAGCCCCGGTTACCAGCGCTAGCCAGCCCCGGTTAACAGCGCTAGCCAGCCCCGGTTAACAGCGCTAGCCAGCTCCGGTTAACAGTGCTAGCCAGCCCCGGTTAGCAGTGCTAGCCAGCCCCGGTTAACAGTGCTAGCCAGCCCCGGTTAACAGTGCTAGACCGCCCCAGTTAACAGTGCTAGCCAGCCCCGGGTTAACAGCGCTTGCCAGCCCCGGTTAGCAGCGCTAGCCAGCCCCGGTTAACAGCGCTAGCCAGCCCCGGTTAACAGCGCTAGCCAGCCCCGGTTACCAGCGCTAGCCAGCCCCGGTTAACAGCGCTAGCCAGCCCCGGTTACCAGCGCTAGCCAGCCCCGGTTAACAGCGCTAGCCAGCCCCGGTTAACAGCGCTAGCCAGCTCCGGTTAACAGTGCTAGCCAGCCCCGGTTGGCAGTGCTAGCCAGCCCCGGTTAACAGTGCTAGACCGCCCCAGTTAACAGTGCTAGCCAGCCCCGGGTTAACAGCGCTTGCCAGCCCCGGTTAGCAGCGCTACCCAGCCGTGATTCGCAGTGCTACCCAGCTAAGGTTAGCAGTGCTAACTCCCTATACTCTGTAATTTATAAGAGTAGCTTCCATGCTCCTTACAACCTAATGGGTAAAATTCATACATAAGTTACACTGATGATTTTTGGGAAAATTAAGGATTTTAAGTGCACCTAACTCCTACTGCTACATCCTTATTGATAAAAAATTAAAAACTGCACTTTTGTCTATTTTCATGCCAGGAAAGGAAAAGCATTAGTTAGCTCTGGATAGGTTAATCAGAGTTACCAGCCTCAGAAACTGCAAGTTACCAGGTTAGACTGGTAAAAAGCCCCCAGTGGTAACCTGTGAAGCAGCAATACTTTTGGGGTGAGTTGGAGAATTAGGAATAAGGTGGGGTGGTGGTCATTCTGACCTCTCAAGCACTTTTGTCACTGAATACACTCAAATCCTTACAGAAATGCTCAAAAATCTAATATAAATCATTCTTTCCTGGACAGTAGAGGCAGCTACTCCAACAAAAGCAAGAGTAACTCGTTTTTACTACCCTTGATTTGGCAGGCGTTCCAATGAGAGGTGTTCCAATAATTTTGCCAACACACCGTACATGTATATATCTTATGCAGAAGGATTCAACAGCAGTAGTGTGTGCACTGCACATGTGCAAGGGTCTGGGGTTGGTTGCATAAACAACTACAGCCAATCAGAAAGGACCTGATGGATTCTTATTAGATGTGCCCAGCTTAGAGTATGACAGATTACAGGCATTATCTTTCTAAGCCACCCACAGCACGTTTGTTAAACTGTGAGTTTGAAGACTGCAGTATATGAAATCTCTGACATATTGAAATGTTGTTGTGAAATTAGAGACACGGACAGATCATCTGCTCAGCTGAAATGTCAGCCAGACCCAGAAAAATGAATGGACATTCAGAGTTCAGATAAATGATACTTGTGCAAATGTCTCAAAGATATGGGTTTGACATATAGGCCTGTAGGCTTAGCTTCAGACACTCAACCCCCAGATAAACACAGAGCCTGAGACTTACACAGCTGCTTCTTTCTGTCAGGCATTTTTTATACGTTAATGTATTTTTCGCACTATAAGGTGCAGTGTTTTATAAGGCGCACTATCAATAAACGTCTATTTTCTAGTCCATTTTTACACATAAGGCACACTGGATTATAAGGGATAATGCAACACTAGTAAGAAACAGGGGTGTCACCATGTTTTCCCTATAATTTAGAAGCTCTCGCTGCTGGGTAGCAAGACCTGTAAAGCTAAGCTAATTAAAGGTGTCATTCCATAATTTTTTCCATTCATTTTTAAATGTCTAGCTGTGGTCTCTAGAGCTGCTTGAGATCTAGTGTGAAGTTTCCACAATCAGTGATGGTTTGGAGAGACATGTCATCTGCTGGTTTTGGTCCACTGTGTTATATCAAGTCTAAAGTCAGTGCAATGCAATAATTTTTCAATGATATTCTAATCTTTATGGAGATGTGTATTTCATTTTCCAGCAAGACTTGGCACACTGCCCACACTGACTAAAGTACCAAATGGTCTTATATAATATTTAAAATTTCTGGAAGCCAACAATAAAAGAAAAAAAAACACTTAAAATTGATCACTCTGTGTGTAATACATCTATACAATATGAAGTTTACATTTTAAACTGAATTATTAACTTTTCAGTGATATTCTAATTGTCTAAGATGCAATAGTATATTGATATAAACAATATCGTCTGATCTTGTATGACAACACAGCAAACACACTGAATCCACTTGGAACAGCATAGTAACATTTTGCAACTGCTTATATTATATTACATTTAGCTTAGAAATGACCCAGAAACCCTTTAGCAGCTACTTATCACCACAGTTCCCACCTGAAGGGGATTCCTTCATGCTTAAGCTGCACAAAAGGAAATTACATTTTTAGTGATACCTGCATTTTTACTCTAACCTCCTTTCATTTGAAGCTCCTGTGCTCAGTAAGTTCCAAGAACATGAAGACATTAATGAAAGCCCAGCCCCAGGTTCAGTCAGAATTTAGCACCTATGAGACCTCGAGGTTCATAAATAAAAGATGTAATAGCTCACTAATCCTTCCAGCCTCTCTGAGGTCCAGCTCTTTCTAAAGAACCATCCATACGCATGGCAGGGAACAAATGTTCTCTTGAAGGATACACGTGTAATGGTTGGGTAGGTTTGTGTCAGAAAGGACAGACTGTGCTGTCGGTATCTCTGATATAGCCTATATGTCAAAGCCATATCTTTGAGACATTTGCACAGGTGTGGTCTATCTGAACTCTGCATGTTTATTCATTCTCCTTTGTCTGAGTGACATTTCAGCCCAGAGGATGGTCTGTCCCTGTCTCTAAAGGTAAGCCCTATATTAAAAACTTTTCTCTATGTCAGGGAACTCTTGCAACACACTTTTTAAGAGCACAGATGACTGAACAAACATGACTGAGGTTACTCTATATGTCCACTTCACATGCTATTCATTTAAATAGAAAGTGTAGTGCATGTTGGGTTGTGACTGAGTTAGAGTCGTCTCTCCTTATACATTTTAACTTTGTGGAAATGAGGCCACCACACTGTGACAGAGAACCGGTTTGTACATCAGAAGGAACCCATGGGTGGATCCAGAAAGCCTGGTGCTTTCTTCAACAGGTTTGAATCCATAAGTGAGTAATGGTGCTTTCACAGCTGAATTTTTTATTCTGGACTTTAGGTGATTTCAGTTTGGACCGAACAAAAAAATAACAGGTGTACAAGATACTGTAAACCACAGTCTGGACCAAAGGAAAAAACTTTAGATCAACCAAAAGAGGTGTCTTGTTCTGGATCAACTGAACCATGCCCAGGTATGTCTGCAGTAGAAAAACACTTTTTTGGATGGTTTTGATTTTTGGACTAATTTTAAGAAGCTAAGGCAGGCTTTAACCTTAAAAAATACAGGGAAAACAGCGATATGGATGAAAACGTGAATCCTATATCTACTGTAACTGTAGATTATCCCTTATTTATAAAAGGAATCTAAAGGTATACTCATTCTGCAGTAGGGCTGCAACTAATGACTATTTTTGTAGTCGACTAATCTGACGATTATTTGTTTGATTAGTCGATTAGTTGCGATTTTTTTTTTCATGCCCTCCATTTGTATTTCCTACTGGTGAGGACAGTTTTGCAGTACATTTTGATAGTTTGACGTACCTATATTAAACTAAAAAAATACAAAGCATATCATAGGAAACATTCACACAGGCTGGCTGTTATTTTCAGGAGATTCTAGGATACTTGTATGTATTTTTTTATTGTTTGTCTTTAAGAAAAGAAAGTTTTTTTTGTTACTACAGTAACAAAACTTTTTGTAGTTACTATAACATGTAACTTAATTTTAATGGATTGGACAGAGTACAGTATCTCCCCAACACTTATCCAGCTAACGTTAGTTTATCTAATGTTATTAATGTTAATGAAGGAGTGAATCCTGTTTAAACTCTCCTCAGCAGCTCTCTGCAGTAATTTAACTCACCACGGGTAATATAGAAATCAGTATTTAAACTGTACAGAACTTTTAAAGACTGACTGTAGTGTATTTTTGTTGAGTTAAATGTGTTTGTTTCTGTTTAATGGACACAGCGCTGATATTACATACGCGCGTCTCGACCTCTCTCTCTCTCTCTACATCACACTTTAATGATGCGTTGACAACGAAATTCCGCGTCGACTATTTTTTATAGCCGATGTTGTCGATTACGCCGACTAATCGCTGCAGCCCTATTCTGCAGGTTGCATGTGGTGGCGTTTGGAGCAGGCATACTCAGAAGCGTCAAGATATGCATAATTCTGCACAACACCTGGAAAGGCATCTCATTGAACTGACAACATTCTACAAACTAATCAATGCAAAGTATAAAGAGATGCATCCTACATAGCTGATGGTGACAGGACATAATAAAGTTCTTTAGTCCACTCACTGAAACCAAATCTATACAATGTAAAGAACACACAGCCCTTGGTTCAGCCTTGTATGGACCTTCAGATATCAAAACATCCTTAAATAATAACGACTTATCAACACAGCTAAGTGGCTGCTACGGTATCCCAGCTAGCTGCTATGAAGTTGCTTGTGTTTGCTAAATGGACGATACACTGTTTACAATCGTATATTAGCCAACTATTGATTACATAACTCATGTAGAACCCATGCATTCATTTAATAAGCTGTAATAAAGCCTGAAACCCACAATCAGATCAAACAATCGGAGTTGGAGTGGTTTTGATATCTTAAAAAAACCTGTGGACAAGATATGAGGGGAAAATACCCCAAAAATGACTAATACCAATAATAAGAATAAAATAAATTGAATAACACATGCTTTGTAATGCACAAAATAATGGTGTTGGGTGAAGGGTGCGTTTGTACTGCCAGGATGCACCACTTACGACATTGTTATTCTTTCAAGGCCAATTTCATGCTTTTATTATTTTGCCATGCTTGCGCAATACTATAAAAAATAATTATGCTCAACAAACAAAATAAACAAGAAAACAAACAAAAAAGCTTAAGCCTCTTCTCTTTTACAATGTATACAAATGTACATGTCCAACACATTATTATAAAAGTGAGAGCTTATTCAAAAGCCAGAAATAAATATAATAGGTGTGAAGCTTTTAATATTCAACACACACACACACACACACACACACATCTCCCATTCAACTATGAACCATGCTTCATTGATTACCTTATCAGTGGAATGTCAAAGGAGAAAAGCTGGTCCATTTCTATTCCTTTGCTTTGGACATGAAAACGAGAGAAAGAGACAGAGAGAGAGAAAGAAGGAATAGAGGGCAGTGTATTCACCTTACATAAGCCACCTGGAAATGCCCAATGACAGCTTTCTTACACATACATTTATAAAACAAACAAAACAGAAAGCATTACACCCACACGTGTGACAAAAACAAAAGCTAATGGATTTTTCAGAGCTCTTTTCTGTCACATTTTCGAGACCTGTTTGATCCACAGTGGTACTTGTCGGTTGCATCCGAATTACGGTTTCAATGCGACCGGCCTACGTGCAATTACAGCCTCAGCCAGGATCTTTTCGAGAGAACATTTGTTTAGCTGTTGCAACATTTCATAATGTTTCACACAGCGGATACGACTATATAAAAACACATCCCAGATTGGGTTAACAGAAACAAAAGCACATGCCAGGCAGCCCGGAAGCAATAGGGCTCGATTGGACACAATCTTCACTGGTGGTGCTGAGGGAATGCTGCCTTTTTCTGCTGCTGGATTGTTTTGGGGCTTGCTCAGTGATGCTGGGGTTGAATTAAATGGTGTCACTGCAAGGCATATAACAATGGTGTGGGCAATATGGCATTTATACATCCTGTATAATATTCCATATAATATAACCGAAAAATACTGTGGGAAATTCCACAATACACAAAACACTATAGGGGAATGACAATATACCAATAACACGATATATCGCATAATTTTGTTCGTATCGTGCTAAAGTTACTGCTTCGTTACTCCGTGTGGTGGTGCTATAATCAAATGAATAGGGTAAACCTGCAGTGCAGAATATAGGTTGTTAAATTGTGTGAAACTGAAACAAATAAATCCATATTTCCTGGTATTTGTTTATTTAGGAGAATGTTATCCTCTTTAGTAACACAGAGGCACTAGTATCATAGAGAATAGTCTTTAGACGTACGGAGTATTGCAGAATCATAG